>NC_090444.1:269145408-269448438 GCF_031143425.1 Pleurodeles waltl | reverse complement strand
GGTGCTTGTGGCGGCGATGTCCTTGGCAGAGGTGCTTGTGGCGGCAGTGTCTTTGGCAGAGTGCTTGTGGCGGCGGTGACCTTGGCAGCGGTGATTGTGGCGGCGGTGTCCTTGGCAACGGTTCTTGTGGCAGCGGTGTTCTTGGCAGCGGTGCTTGTTGCGGCGGTGTCTTTGGCAGCGGTGCTTGTGGCGGCGGTGTCCTTGGCAGCGGTGATTGTGGCGGCGGTGTCCTTGGCAGAGCTTCAGCTGCTGGCGGTCCTGTCTTGGGCTGCGGGGCTGCTGGCGGTCGCCTCCTGGGCAGCGGGCTGCTGCTGGCGGTCCTGTCTGGGGCAGCGGGGCTGCTGGCGGTTGCCTCCTGGGCAGCAGGGCTGCTGCTGGCGGTCCTGTCTGAGGCAGCCGGGCTGCTGGCGGTCGCCTCCTGGGCAGTGGGGCTGCTGCTGGCAGTCCTGTCTGGGCCAGTGGGGCTGCTGGCAGTCGCCTCCTGGGCAGCGGGGCAGATGGCGGTCTTCTCCGCCGTGCTGATCTTCCCAAATTTGCCAGGTTTCTTGTGCCCCTTCTCCACCTTGGAAGTTTCCCAGCTGACTCCACACTCCCACCTGTACCCCTGGGAGAGGCTTTGGTGGCTGGTGTCTTCTCCCTCTTCTGCCGGGCACTGGCCAACTTTTGATGCTTGACAGGTGGGGGACTGTCCGTGCTGTGGCTCTTTGCAACACTGGCTGCCCTGCTGTCTGGTGCACTCCAGAATCCAGCGACTACTGGCACCACTGGTCCCGCCGATGTTGTGGCTGTGGTGCTAGGTTCGGACCTGGAGAGTCGGGCCCTAGGAGACTGACGGGGTGGGGGAGGTGAGGGAAAGAGGTCAAGGGTGGACGGGAAAAGTTTCTTAGGAACACTGGGATGGGTAGCTGGAGGGGGTTTGGGAGTGGAGGTTGACGTTGTGGTTGTAGGAGGTGTACGTTTGGTGACTTTGGGTGAAGTTGCATGTGCTGGAGGCTGGCGTGAGGTGGATGGCTGTTGGTTGGGTGTGTGCCTGCGTTTGTGTACCCTGGGAGGTGGCGTCACATACACACTGGGAGAGGACACAGGGGATGTCTGAAAGGTAGTGGGGGTGGTGACTGCATGTGAGCGGGGTATGGTGGTGGGTGTGCTGGTGATGGAAGTAGTGGCTGTAGATGTAGTGCATGCTGATGTGAGTGGAGACAAGACTGGGAGGGAGGAGGGAGAAGAGGAGCAGGGGGGCACAGTGGAGGCAGTGGATGTTGCTATGTCTGCATGTGTGTGATGCATGCGTGAGTGCCTGTGGGATGTGTGGTGCTTATGTTTGCCTGAGCTTCCTTTGTGTGTTGAGGTGTGTGCATGCTAGTCTGATGGTGTGCTTGGGGTAGGCTGAGGTACAGGAGATTGGGTCTGGGTGGAGGTAGTTCGAGGGGGGAGGCTAGAGACAGGGACAATGGCTGACATCAGTGCTGAGGCTAGAGTCTGAAAAGCTCGCTGAAGGGCTGCCTGACCAGAATGAATGCCCTCCAGGAATGCATTGGTTTGTTGCAACTGCCTCTCTACACCCTGGATGGCATTCAAAATGGTAGACTGCCCAACAGTGAGGGACCTGAGGAGGTCAATGGCCTCCTCACTGAGGGCAGCAGGGGTGACTGGGGCAGGGGCTGAGGTGCCTGGGGCGAAGGAGATGCCCACCCTCCTGGGTGAACAGGCACGGGGCAAAGGCTGAGGGGCTGCTGGGAGGGCGGTGCTGGGGGGGGTGACGGCAGTACCTGTAGATGCGGGGGGCACAGATAGGGCCGCCACCACAAGGGAGCTCCCATCAGAGGACGAGTCCGTATCACTGGTGTTAGCTCCTGTCCCCGCCGTGGAGCTCCCCTCGGGGAAACATCCTTTTTTACGAATTTTTTATTACGAAAGTCGTGGTTAACGAAAGCGTAACAACGCTTTTTCTAACCACGACTTCGTATTTTTGTGCCTTAACTACGTATGTTCTGAACAACGAACATGCGTGGTTAAGGTACAAAGAAGGGAGTTGGCGAAGGTAAGTGGTGGGTTTAGGTTTTGGGGTGGGGGTGGGGGGTCAGGGGGTTTTAGGTTTTAGGGTGGGGTTAGGGGGTGGGGCGTTTTTGGTTTTGGGGAGTGGGTGGGTGGTCAGGGGGTTTTAGGTTTTAGGGTGGGGTTGGGGGGTGGGGCATTTTTGGTTTTGGGGAGTGGGTGGGGGGTCAGGGGGTTTTAGGTTTTAGGGTGGGGTTAGGGGGTGGGGCGTTTTTGGTTTTGGGGAGTGGGTGGGTGGTCAGGGGGTTTTAGGTTTTAGGGTGGGGTTGGGGGGTGGGGCATTTTTGGTTTTGGGGAGTGGGTGGGGGTCAGCGGGTTTTAGGTTTTGGGGTGGGGTTAGGGGGGTGGGGTGAGGGATGTAGGGTGAATGGTGCCTATTGCTAATGATTTTATCACGAATGCCTTTACAACGAAATATCGTTGTTAAGGCATTCGTGGTAAAATCATTAGTAGTAAGGACGAGGTCGGTGTTCCGACCTCGTTGTTAAGGTTAGTAGTTGTTTTTAATTCGGTGTTCCGTCATATAATCCTCCCCTCGCCCTCCGTCCCACTGGTGAAATCAGACTCCGTAGTGTCGCCCTCCAGGGCCATGTGGGATGCAGCTGCCTCCTGCTCTGGTGCTGCTGCTCCTCCGCCTGATGATGCTAATGCACACATGTACAGGGAGACCACAAAAAGGGGGGGGGGGACAGAAGAAAGACATGTTGAGTGCATGCATTACCGCTACTGTTGGTGGACACGACAGACACAGAAGCCCCCTGCACTACGCCGCGCACTTGGGGTCCACTATTCAATCCCTGGGACATGGCCTACAAGGCTATGGCCGATATCTGCACACATTGATGTCATAGGTGTAGTTGGCACTGTACCCAGGTGGGGTGGGTTGTCACAGGGTCTGCCTGAAAAAGGGGACTTAACTAGCACACTCGCCCTGGCCTAGGGAAACCCACAGCCCACCTCCCCCACCCAGTGTACTCACCCCCTTGTTGCTGCTGTGATGCCCTCAAGCGCCCATCCAACTCCGGGTACGCCACCGCCAGGATCCTGAACATCAGGGGGGTCATGGTGCGACGGGCACCTCTCCCACGTTGGGAGGCCATCCCCAGCTGGGCCTCCGCCGTCTTCTTGCTCCAGCGGCGAAGGTCCTCCCATCTTTTCCGGCAGTGGGTGCTCCGTCTGTGATAAATCCCCAGGGTACGGACGTCCTTGGCGATGGCATGCCAAATATCCTTCTTCTGGTGGGTGCTGACCCACATGAATTGTGCAGGGGAAAAAGAGAAGTTATTACCAACTGCACCATCACAGTCATTGGCCCGCATCCCTATCCTTGCCATGTGGCAAATGCACTCACCGTCGTTTCATGCATGCATCATTCTCCCCCCCCTATCTTTCATCCACACCACTCCACACAGGCATTGCCCATACAGCATGCTCACAGTGTACTTACCTGTTTGTCTGGAGGACCGTAGAGTAGAGTGTATTGGGGGAGGAGCCCATCCACGAGTTTCTCCAACTCCTCCGTGCTGAAGGCAGGGGCCCTTTCCCCAGACGCAAGAGCCATTGTCTCTTCCAGACTGAGGTCACAGCAGCACTTGCAGTGTAGGTCCTCTCCTGTCGAAGATCAGGTATCGAGTGATTGAACAGATAGAAAATGGCAGTCACATCCACAGTGGTGCGTACCGTCATCGCCGGCGTACATCGTCATTGGCTCCTAGGACCCATAGGGTCCAATGTTAACCAATGCAGAATTGCGCCGCGGTCTTCGACCACCTACCGCGACGGTGTACAACACCAGCGCAGTTACCTCACATCCCATTGTCCCACTTTACAGGTCAGGCAGCCGCCATTTCAGGGGCCCACATGGCTTTATTTTTAACTGCGTCACACATACATAGGCCTTGCCTCAACACTTATACAGGCAAAATTCAGGTTATGAACGGTTTTCTGAGTAAGCTGTGTTTACGTACCTCTGGGTTGGTTGACTCTGTGCTCTCTGTTGTCCTTCATAGGCACGGTCTGCTGGGACATGTGAGGAGATGGCAGCATCCTCCGGTGTACAGACCGCTGGTGGACCTGTCGACAATTGAGGAAAGACATGTAATCATCACCTACAGGCTTGAAAGTGCCACAATCCTGGAACTGTGTGCCCAATTGGAGCCAGACCTGATGTCAGCCATCCGCCATCCCACAGGAATCCTCCCTCAAGTACAGGTGCTGTCAGTACTCCATTTCCTTGCAAGTGGGTCTTTTCAAACTACAGTGGCCATAGCATCAGGGATGACCCAGCCTACGTTTTCCAACGTGTTGTCCAGAGTGTTGTCTGCCCCGCTGAAAGACATGCGGAGCTACATCATTTTCCCTCAGGTGGAGTATTTGCCTACAGTGAAAGGTGACTTCTATGCCCTGGGACATATCCCCAACATCATAGGTGCCATTGATGGGACACATGTGGCCTTGGTCCCCCCCCGCAGGAGTGAACAGGTATACAGAAACCGGAAGAGTTACCATTCGATGAATGTGCAGATGGTGTGTTTGGCAGACCAGTTCATCTCCCATGTTAATGCCAAATTCCCTGGCTCAGTGCATGACGCTTACATCCTGCGGAATAGCAGCATCCCTTATGTGATAGGGCAACTCCAGAGGCACCGTGTGTGGCTATTAAGTGAGCACCTGGAACCAAATCAGTGGGAATAGTTGTGTGGGTCTGGGGATATCCCTACAGGTTAGTGTGTGTCTAACAGTTGTCCCTCGCCATTTGCAGGTGACTCTGGCTACCCCAACCTCTCATGACTACTGACCCCAGTGAGGAATCCCATGACAAGGGCAGGGGAACGCTACAATGAGGCACATGGGCGAACTAGGAGGATTATAGAGCGGACCTTCGGCTTCCTGAAGGCCAGGTTCCGGTGCCTCCATATGACAGGTGGTTCCCTATTCTACTCACCAAAGAAGGTGTGCCAGATCATCGTGGCCTGCTGTATGCTTCACAACTTAGCTTTGCGACGACAGGTGCCTTTTCTGCAGGCGGATTGTCCAGATGGAGGTGTTGTGGTAGCTGTGGAGCCTGTGGACAGCGAAGAGGAAGAAGCAGAAGAAGAGGACATCAACAACAGGAGCTCTGTGATCCTGCAATACTTCCAGTGAGACACAAGTAAGAAGACAAACCTGCCTACTACATGTACTTTAACACTACTACCTCTCTACTGTCTGTCCTTTTCACCCAGTGTATAGTCACTGAGTTGTCACTTTCCCTTACGATTTCACAGATGTGGGTCCCACTGTGTGACATCTGCTTTGTTTCCTCATGGACTAGAGCTGTGTGACATAGGTATGTTGACATTACAATTGAAAGAGCATTTTGTCACAGTAATTGCTAATACACTATTTCGAAATCACAGACAGACTCCAGATTGTTTTGTGCTTTAAGGGTGTTTATTTAAGTGCTCAATATTTGAGGGGGTTGTAAAATGGTGAGGGGTGATGGTGGAGGAATGTCCATGGCAGAACCCAGTCTATTAGTCTCAGAGGTGCATTGTCCAAAGGGGCATAGGAAGTGGAGCTGGGGCAGTTTGAGGATGGACAGGGTGACAAGGTGGGACAAAAAGATGACATTCAGGGCGGTCTCGTTTCTTGGCGGGGGTCTTGGCATCGTTCTCTTTCTTTGTCCTGGATCTCAGGTACCGTTTGTGGGGTGGTTCTCCCTCTGCAGGGGGTGGGGTGCTGGTGTGGTGGTCCTGTGGCTGTGCCTCCTGTCCACTAGCACAGGCGGAGGTGGTGGGCAGTTCATCGTCCAGGCTAGTGTCAGGGGCCCCTTCTTGTGCCACAGTGTCCCTCCTAGTGTTGAGGACTTCCTTCAGCACCCCTATGATGGTGCCCACGGTGGAATTGATGGATCTGAGTTCCTCCCTGAAGCCCAAATACTGTTCTTCCTGCAGCCGCTGGGTCTCCTGAAACTTGGCCAGTACCGTTGCCATCGTCTCCTGGGAATGGTGGTACGCTCCCATGATGTTGGAGAGGGCCTCGTGGAGAGTGGGTTCCCTGGGCCTGTCCTCCCCCTGTCGCACAGCAGCCCTCCCAGTTCCCCTGTTTCCCTCGGCCTCTGTCCCCTAAACGATGTGCCCACTGCCCCCAGGTCCCTGTTGTTGTTGGGGTGGTGGGTTAGCCTGGGTTCCCTGTAGTGGTGGAAACACTCCTGCTTGACGTGTCCTGGTGACAGAGGTATGGGCCCGCTGGGTGGGTGCTGTGTTGGTGTTTCCAGAGGGGGCAAGCTCTGTAGTGGCCTGTACCAGTGTGAGGGGAACCAACTGTCCCGAGGTCCCAGATGGGCCGGGCTGGTCATCTAGATCCAGTTGGACAGAGGTGCTGTCATCACTGTGGGCCTCTTCTGTTGGTGGTGTCGACATGTGTGGACCCTCCTGTGCGGTGACGTTGGGTAGGAGTCCTGCAGGGGTGTAAAAGCATGATTATTGCATCGGGGTGTACCATGGTGTGCAAGGGTGGGTGACCGTGTACCCCAGTGCTTGCATTCCTGTGTGGGACCTTGTGTGATGATGGTTTAGGGGGGTGTATGGGTATGTGCAGTGGCCATGCATTGGTGATGGGTGTCCATGCTTTGTTGTTGCATGCAGGGCTTGGTGTTAGGATGTGTGGTTTGTGAATCTGGGACATTTGTGAGGAGTAGGAGTGATGGGGGTGAGGGCGAGGGTGGGGGTATGTGATGGCATGCAGGTAGGGTGGGGGATATAGTAGTTAAGGTTTGACTTACCAGAGTCCATTCCTCCAGCTACTCCTTCGAGGCCCTCAGGATGCAGAATAGCCAAGACTTGCTCCTCCCATGTTGTTAGTTGTGGGGGAGGAGGTGGGGGTACGCCGCCAGTCCTCTGAACCGCAAGGTGGTGTCTTGAGACCACAGAACACACCTTCCCCAGTAGGTCATTCCACCTCTTCCTGACG
The DNA here is from genome assembly GCF_031143425.1 of Pleurodeles waltl. NCBI lineage: Eukaryota > Metazoa > Chordata > Amphibia > Caudata > Salamandridae > Pleurodeles > Pleurodeles waltl. Next base: position 269,441,430 of record NC_090444.1, on the reverse strand, counting down.
TCATCCCTATTTCTTGGGTGCTGTCCCACTGCGTTGATCCTGTCCACTATTCTTCGCCATAGCTCCATCTTCCTAGCTATGGAGGTGTGCTGCACCTGTGATCCGAATAGCTGTGGCTCTACCCAGATGATTTCCTCCACCATGACCCTGAGCTCCTCCTCAGAGAACCTGGGGTGTCCTTGCCGTGCCATGGGGTGGTGTGGGTGATGTGGGGGGTGGTGTGTGTTTTGATATGTGGGGTGATATTTAGTGGTGCGTTGTGTGAGATGCGTGGATGTTATGTGGGTGATGGTATTGTGTGCCTGTGGATGCTTGGTTGTAGATTGTAGTGTCTCTCTCTGTGCTTCTTTCTCAATTGTGGTCGTAGGGGTTTGTGGGTGATGTGGGTGTGATGTGGGTGTGTGTTTTATATTGTATTGGGTGTGTGGGAGTGGTGTGTGTATGTGTATCAGGTGTGTGTATTCGGAATTGTCCAATGTGGTAGTGTTTTGTATATGTGTGTGTATTTTGAGCGCGACAGTGTGTACCGCCAATGGAATACCATGGTTGAAAGACCACTGCGTGGATTCGTGGGTCATGAAAGTGTGGGCGTATTTCTGTTGGCGTGACGGTGGAGGTTTTGTTATCGCCAGTTTATTACTGACCTTTGGTGTGGCGGACTTGTGTGGGTGTCTCAATTTTGGCGGATTCCGAGCTGTGGGTCATAATGACCGTGGAGGAATTCCGCTGCCGCGGCGGTGTGTTGGCAATCTTCTGCACGCCGGTAAGTGGCTTTTACCGCCAATGTTGTAATGAGGGCCTAAATCTTGATGGTGATGTTCCCACCTATAAATCCCCAGGAGAAGGCTTCCTTGGAGAATTGTATATGACAGGAAAACCTCTCCTGGCCCCAATGTTAAATGTGCCATGCAAATAAGCTAAATCTCTAGGCTTCCTGTGGTCAATCTCTAATAAAGCTGTTATTTCCTTGATTCCTAAGGAAGGGAAGGAATATTTGAGGTGCCACCCTAAATCGAGAATCAATTTTGTTGTCAAAATTCTAGCTAAGATATTGGCAAATAAACTCTGTAGTGCTATACCATCCCTGAGCCATGCATACTAAGTAGACTTTGCCCCAGTTATATCTGGAGGAACCACCCGAGAACTCTCTTGAATCTCTTATGACAAAAAAGGAACCTCCAGAGCAAGTCTCTGACTATGTTGTTAGATAGATAAGGCCCTTTTGGCAGCATAGAGAGGAGATATCCTTTCCACACCTCAAGATGGCCAGCATTGGGGGTGATGATTTCATCTTCAAAGTCCGCTGACTGTCTACTGTTCACCCTCCTGTTTCTTTTGTCTTGTAACTTTTTTCCATTGCAATTCACCAAATGGAAAAGATATGAGGAATACTTATGTTTGTGGACCCCCAACAATGCATTTTTACACTCACCTCCCCAGAAATTCTATCCCTGCAGTAATGTCTTTTTTAACACACATGTACTCCCAAGTATAATTATGTCATAGCAATGCTACCAATACTAGTATGTGAAGATCATTGAGGTGTACTGAAGCAGACATAAAGGGCTACATCTGGAGAGGAACAAGAACTTAATTGAAACTCCTGAAACTTTGGGCACATTCCACATTCAGAATACTGACGCTAATCCAAATGGGGGTCACATTACCAAGTACATAATTTGCCCCTACTATCATATTTCCAAACTCTGCCACAACAGTGTCCTGCTTGGTGTGACATTGAACATCAACTATTAAAATGCATCAAAGTTACCCTGACTACAGGTGCTAAAAAAAAAACACCATCAGTAGGAAACCTAGACACCTGGTGTGTGTCTTGCCGAATGGAAAGCTGTGCATAAGGAGCTTGGGAATGATCCTCTGCCCTACCAGGTGGCACCCATAAGGAGAAAAGGGGGCCTCCAAATAGGTGGTGCACCCCATTTTAGAATGAATGATGTGATAAATGGAGTTTCATTCTGAACCACCTATTTCAAGATTGAATTCTTATCGACTTGTAATCAATATTCATAGATTTTGGCGAATATTGTGACCTTTGCTGGCATAACAGACAGCTGATCCTGTGCTTGAGATGTCAGTTGCGGGTTCATTCTGCATCAACTTACCTGAATCTCTGGTTCTGAACTGCCTAAAGACATAGGGCCTCAACCATGGCATAGTTTCACTTTTAGATAGGGTTATTATAATTCAATTAATCTCTGAGGTGATCTAAAATGTAATCAGAAAAACATGGAAAAATATCCTCCATAAAAAATACTGTACTGGACAATGGTCTTTTCTACTGCTATCACACAATAGATGCGTAAGGAAGCAGGAATTAATTTGCTATATTTCAATATTCAAAATTCAAAAACTATATATTCTCTGAAAATCTAGACTGAAGGGGCTGACTGGAACCTTTGAAATGCTAGAGTTGCTACCAAATAGAGTGTGATCTGATATTCATACTTTGGAGCTGCAGAACCTACTAACCTACTGAACAACCATGTGGACTGAAATGTCCACATTTCCTCATTCCCTCATAATCTCAACTGGCTATTCTTCATGATGTAACTGACATTGCTTGGTGACCCCACATACCCACCTGAGGACTGCAACATCTCTGGTGACTGCCATGATTGTATATTTTGCCACAATCATTCCCTACTGGAGCTGGACTGGAGAACAGAGCTAATGAAGTCAGCCCCGTGGGAGCACATTATGTACGAGATTAATGATAAAATTAAAACCTTTCAGCATTTTTAGACAAATCACTTCCCAAATATATAGAACCAGATAGTATGTTGTACTGGTGACAACCCTTCAATCATGCTATTCCCTCACTCCACAACACATACAAACTAAACTATTAGACCAAAGGTCTTCAAACTGCAGCAATGGGCTCCCTCGGCAGACCTGAATTGATGCTGGGTTGGTGCCATGCTCTGGCCAAGAAAAGTGTTTAAAATGCACACGGGGAGCATAGACAAACATGCAGAAAAACAGCACAGTGATTGCATTGAAAGTAACGAGTGGAGGTGATCCACTGTGTATGGGGCAATCAGTAACTTATCAATCATGTCCAGACTGGTGGTAGGTATCAAAAGGGAGTTGCTCAAATACACCTACCACCTCATTCCTGGTAAAGGGTCACCCTGCTGACACTTTCATGTTGGCAATTTCACTTGCAAAAGGGATAGTTGAACACTAAGCCGATGTATTAATTGTTAAACATGTCAGAGCTACCTTATGGTACCTTTTTAAATTAAACTTCATCAGCCAGTCCTCATATTTTAGCCAATAGCATATTGCATTTTGGGGCTTGTGCTTCCTGTTTTTATCACTGTACGAATGGTTTAAAAAATCTCAACTTGCAAAGTGCTTTTCACTTAAAAGCTGATATTGGCCAGATGTGTCGTACAGCACATGAGACCACTGCAAGCAAACTATGATATTGGGACAAAATAAAAGGGAGCCCTGAACATGAATTGCTGCCAACATTTCTTTGAAGACATCTTGAGTCCCTTATACATTTTGGCTCATTTGAGTACAATATTTTTCAATATCACACATAAGTTAGAAGTTAGTGTTTATACCTCTAGTCTAGTTGAAAAACAATACTTCAAATCAGCTTTCACTATATTTGTTACAAAGGGTGCGCTAAATCCCCATAAAATGCATCCACTTCCTTCCTGTATTTAACATTTTATAGAATAATTGTGAAAACTTGTCATTTGTCATATCGAGGGGGCCCAGTGAAATTATTTTTTACAGTGGTGGCAATACAGTATATCATACTACAAACAAACCATCCTCAAGCCTGGTTTAAATAATGTGTACCTTTTTAGTAAAACTTCTGATCATCATTACATCACAGGACAACAGACACACAGGATACTCCCTCTGCTCCTCTTGCTGATCAACAGTTGATCACCATAATCACAATGTGGAGATAGAAGCACCACATACAGAAAATAGAAATATCCTCTACAACCACACATGGGACAACTGGTGGGTAAGGTATCATATATAATCAAAGTAGGCCTTGAATCCAAAAGGCATATTAAATCAGATATATAGACATGCTTATTTCATGTTGATGTGTACCACTGCCTGGAGGAAACTCTCCCTCTCTGGCCAATACAGCAGTAATTGCTTAGAAGAATATCAGCAAGATCCATTTCGACTGAACTTTTAGCTGTGGACCTTACTGAAAGTGGGGTAAAGTGTTTTTTCTTACCTGAACCTTTGACCAAGGATACAGGATGCACTAAAGCATCAGGAAAGATGCTTAGACATTTTGAAAAAAGATATGACTTTGATCATTTTCATCTTTGAAAGATCAAGACAAGTTGACAAGCCTATCCATAGATGATGCGACCATTATGACTATATTTTGCTGCTGACCCGCTGGGAATTTTGTGAGTGCAAATTACAGGCTACTGTGGAACAGTGAAAAAGAAGGATTTGACTCCCTGAAGCCCTGTTTAGCTGCAGCGTCCAATCTTGGCCCACTCAAGACTGTTGACCTCCTGAAAGATTAAACGCTTGACTGAGATGAAACAAGAATCCTTATCCATACGTGCTCCAAAGAAAGTCAGCCACAAAGCCTTGTCAAGACCAGAGCCTCCTCAACATTTGACTGGGGAAAAGCAATAGTATGTATCTGACCTTTTTTCATCGACACTCGGATGTGGACGACCCGTGGTCCCAGTCAACCGCATACTGTTGACTTGAATTTCATTTTTAGTTCACATTGTTTCCAATGTATCAGGTTTTGATAAGGTATGCAACTCTTGAACCATTATTCTACTTTATATCACCTGATAATTACATAACTCTTGAGTTGCACAGTCTATTTTAGACATTTTAGTATCATTATGTTTCATTTTATGGATAAATTGTTTTTTAAATGTAACTAATTTATTTCTTAACTGTAATGTTGTTTTGATGTTAGTCTTCATGTATTGTATACATTTGTCTTTGCATAAGGTACAATACATAAGGTAGAAAAGAAGTACAGAAACATGGTAGAAGCCCAAAATCACACCTTCACATTCAATAAGGATTCAGATCATCTAGAAAAGAAGATCTATGGTTTCAAACAATTGCAAGGCTTTCCTTTGTGACGCCTCCTTCATTTGTCCTTTGCATCTAAAACGGCAGGCTTCAGAAACTGGGGGAGGAGGCAGCCATCATACTAGCTGTCTTCCCCTGGTCGTATTATGATGGTCCTGCTGGGCTGACCAGCTGGAACATCGTATTACGACGATACCGTTGGTCAGACCAGGAGAACAGTGCTACGATACCGTAGCACTACAGCACCCATGCAATATGCACTGTCTGCAAAGCAGACAGTGCACATTCTGAGGGAGCTGGGTAGGTGGGCTACTGCACTGCCCATGCCCTGGGCATGGGCCCCCCTGTGGCCCCTACCACTATGTTTTTTTCAGTGTTTCCATGGTGGGGTCCCCGCCATGGAAACGCTGGCAGAAACAGGAATCGTGGTCAGTACAGAAGTGCTGAGTTCATCGTCGTTGTTGCTGACCACGAGTCCGACCACCATCAGCCCATCGGGAACCTTGTTCCTAGCGGTGACAACGGTCCTCTAGTGGTAATTTGGCAGTCGGACCACGTGGAGTGTGGCAATCCGACTGTCATGGCGAGTCTGGCGGTTCTTGGACCACCAGACTCATAATGAGGCCCTTAATTACCACCTATGATTACATGAAAAACTCTGCAAATCAGAAAACATATCTGATAGGTGAGGTTTTTCATCACAAGACCAGAGACTTTGGAACACCCTCCCACACCATTTAGTCAATGAGTCAAAAGAGGTTGCTTTTAGAAGAGCACTGAAAACATAGAGTACACATATTACTCCCCTAAGCCTTCTCCTGCTAACCACTTTTTCACTTGTTAGTTTTCTTCTAAATTACTGAATATTGAGAAAAGCTATTTTGATTCACAACAATATTGCCAATATAATATAATTGCAACAATATTGTCATCCTCTACTTAACTAGGAGAAACATAAATATCAAACACAACAGTATCAACTGAAAAAATATCTAAATTTGACAATTTCAAACACACAAATATCAAAATACAAAATATTGTAAAATGTTAATATAAATAGACAATGTAAAAAATATTAAATTGCGCAATACAGACTGCAATAATATTGAGAAACATAAATTACAACTAGAATAATCAAACTTAATTTTAATTGCAAATACAAATGCAAAAAAGCAAAGCACAAACGCAGTGCAGTGAAAAAAATATTCAATAGATTTGAAACACAAAGATAAAATCACTCATATATGAAATCATATCTACACAGAATGTATCTAGTATTAAATTGAGACAAGCTTAGTAAAAGAAATCACATAATATTACAATATAAATAAAAGATACACCATGCGTATAAATAATAATTAAAGAAGCATTTAATTTAAAACGTAATACATTATTTCACCATGTATGTATATTTAAAATTTAAAAATAAACCCTAATTATTGTCCACCTAAAGGAGCTAACTGAAAAAAATCAAACTAGACACAAACTAACAATAACATTTTATGTAACAAAACCTACCCAATAGAAGTATCTACCTAACTTATTTAAAAAAATATTTAAAAACCCACTACTTTTCACAGCAAAAACTAAACTACAAGGAAGCAACACTCTACACGACTATACAAAAAAAGCCAGATGGGAGACTTCAACAAATGAACAAGCCACCTTTCCAAGTAAGTTTAAAAAATGACAACTGCAATGTGAGCTAATAAACCCCTGAAACACACTGGGCCCAATTCACAAATGTAAACTTAGTCCTAAAGTCTAAACTTAGACCAAATGTCTAAGTTTAGACCTAAAGTCTAACTTTACTCATAGTAAAGTTAGACTTTTGGTCTAAGTTTAGACTTTTAGTCTAAGTTTAGAGCAAAAGTCTAAACTGAGACCAAAATTCTAACTTCACTACGAGTAAATTTAGACTTTTGGTCTACATTTAGACTTTTGGCAGTGATAGCACCATGAAAATGCTGGCAGAGAACCGGGTTGTAATGGCTGATTGCAATCTCCACCACCAGCAGGCCGTCAGGATCAGGGATCCCAGAAGTGCTGGAGGTACCCTGCCAGAGTCTTAATGTGGCCGTCGGACAGGGGGCGATCCTGACTGCCACTGTAGAGCTGGCGGTCTGAAGACCTCCAGCCTCATAATGAGGCCCCAAATGACCCTTAAAAATATATACTCATCTAGTAGGAAAATATTCTGTGGGTGATGGGAACAAACTGGAAGAGAGTCAAAAAGGAGTCAAGGAATGCTTCTGATGGAAAGGATTCTGGTGTATATAGATTTTGGTAAAAACCAGTAAAGAACTGTAAAATTTCCTCGTCCTTAAGGTGATTTATTCCTTTATTACCTATGAAATTTGTTATTTTTGGGAGTTGACTTTATGATATTTCATAAGTAGTTTCAAGCTTTGTTGCGCCCAGCATAAAACCTGGAGTTAATCATCAAAAGCATACCAGAAGCTTCTTCTGTCAATTTTTTTTTAAAAGCTAACTTGGTTTGGATAAGATGTGGAAGTATAATATTTGTGTTCAAGTTGTTTAATAGAGGTTAGAAGGAGTGCGGAATCCTTAAGAGATTTTTTCTTCCTTATGGAAACATATTCGATAATATAACCTCTAGCCCTATCTTTAAAATCATCCCAAATAATGTGGAACTGTAGATCTGAAATAAGGTTAGATTTGAAAAAAATTTTAGGAACAGTTCACATTTTTCCACAAAAATCTGCTCTCTCAATAGGGAGTTATTAAAACACCATCTATTTGGTCTAGGGGTTTCAGGTATAGTTTCTATATCAATATGGAGTGTCAAAAAGATGTGATCAATTCTTGATTTAGAATTGTGTGTAGGAGAGTAAACGGTGAATTCCAAATTCTCCGGGTTGTATATTCTCCAAGCATCTATTAGTCTTCTTGATTGAATAGTGTTTTTGAATGTTTTTTGCATTTTATTTGGGACATATCTGGTGAGGGATTGCCTGTTGGTAAAAGGGTCAATAATCTGGTTACGGTCCCCACCGACAAGAAGATTATTAGTTCGGCAAGACAGAAGAATTTGATAGATGTGTTCCCAGAAATTTACATCTATGCCCTTGGCCATAAATATTAAGTAGGGAAAAGTGAATCTTATTAATGGTAAGGTGAATGAGAAGCTACTTGCCATCATCATCCTTCCCCTCCGTCTCTATCTGCATAGAGAGTGATTTGTGAAATAAGGTGAAGACTCAATTTTTATTTTGTTGTGAGGAAGAACAAGATATGTGACCTACTCAGTGTTTCTTTAGAGAATTAATATCTTTCTCAGATAAATGGGTTTCCTGAAGCATAGCAATGTTACAATTAATTTAGTTCAGATAGGTGTAAAAAAACTCTTTATTTCTCAATTGGGTTACATTGACCTTTCACATTCCAGGATACTAAACGCATATTATTAACCATACATTAAAATGATAAGCGAGTAATATTGTAGGTGCATCTTCAATTCAATAATATGTACAGAACAATCAACAAAAGACAACCAAATCATTAAAATACAAATGCAATATGTCATTGTAAAGTAAGGTTCAATTAACTGAAAAGGAAAGAAAAAAGAGGTAAGAGAAAGAAATGGAAGAAAGATGCAGTATGTGATAGAAAAGAAACAAATGTCTATAAGCCAAAAGGCTTCAGCCATAATCAAACGAAGCATGTTCAGTGCAACAGCATTAACAAGGAGGAACAGAGAAGTGCAAAAAAGGGATGGACAGCAAACAGGAGTCACCCAAGTGTGGATATTGGGAGTCACTGAGACAATGAATAGGTACCACAAATGTATGAGACAGCAATTAAAACATGTAATATAATTACACAGAGAAATATCCAATAAAAAACTAACACCAAATGACTGATAAAATGCACTTACCGACAAATGAGAACATAATAAATACAATGGGTCTGGAATATAATACACAAAAGGAACATATCTGGGAGAGGGGATCCAGGTGAGACATGAGACATCTGTAAAGAAAAATAATTAATTATTGAGCAGAAGAATAGCAACACTTTATGAGACAAAACATTATGGGGGTGATTCTAACCCTGGCGGTCGGTGTTAAAGCGGCGGCCAACCCGCCAACAGGCTGGCGGTAAAAAATATGGGATTCTGACCCTGGCGGGAACCGCCAACACACACAGCCACCTTAACACTCCGACCGCCACGGCGGTACAAACAAACAGCGCGGCGGTCACCGCCAACAGACAGGCGGCAGACAATGTACCGCCCACACTATTCCAACTCACCAATCCGCCACCTTTTCCGGGGCGGGAGCACCGCCGATAAAAACACGGCGGAAACAGACTACGGACGGGAAAACGCTCACCACTACGCACTCCAGGAGGAAGGAGGACAGCATGGAACCCGAATTAAACATCCTACCTGCTCTCGTCTACCTTCTCATCTACCACGAGTACGAAGTCCGGCGCAGACGACAACGGTGAGTACTGCACCTACGACACACGGGAGGGGGAGGACGAAAGGTTACGGCCACACACATATGCGACCCCCCCCCCCCAACTATGTACTCACCAATGCAGCGCACCAAGTCACAGTGACACCACCCAAACACCCCTGAAAAATGCTAGGACATAATCATATTTGGAATAAATATTTATGTACCAAAAAGATCCAGAAAATTAGCGTACAACCATGAAAGATATCCACAACAAAACTAATTACACACACATCAGTGTATAACTGAAGTACCAAGTCCTGCACAACCTACGATTTCAGCATGTCCGTGGGCCAAAGTCTTGAGAAACAAGGGCAAAGCCCACACAGGAGACCTGAGTCCTTTGGAGAGAACACTGCAGGGGCATCAGATGTAAAAACTACAGGCACCTCAGGGGGAAGGGAAGGGGGGGGCACCACAGCCACATGAGTCCACGACGCCAGATCCACGAGGAGCCACCATGCCCACTGGACCATCCTGGGGAGTGCAAAGCCACAGTCTCTCAAGTCTCTGCAGTGGGTGGATTGCCCACTGGACCATCCTGGGGAGTGCAAAGCCACAGTCTCTCAATGTCTCTACAGTGGGTGGGCTGCCCACTGGGCCATCCTGGGGAGTGCAAAGCCACAGTCTCTCAATGTCTCTACAGTGGGTGGGCTGCCCACTGGGCCATCCTGGGGAGTGCAAAGCCACAGTCTCTCAATGTCTCTACAGTGGGTGGGCTGCCCACTGGGCCATCCTGGGGAGTGCAAAGCCACAGTCTCTCAATGTCTCTACAGTGGGTGGGCTGCCCACTGGGCCATCCTGGGGAGTGCAAAGCCACAGTCTCTCAATGTCTCTACAGTGGGTGGGCTGCCCACTGGGCCATCCTGGGGAGTGCAAAGCCACAGTCCATCAGGTGGATGACAGTCTCCACTGGTCAAGGAGGAGGCATGGTGGGCACAGTGAACCATAAACGGTGCTTGCGACGGCGGTGCCCAGCGGAGCGGTGCTTGAGAGGAAGGGCCCAGCGGAGCGGTGCTTGAGAAGAAGGGCCCAGCGGAGCGGTGCTTGAGATGGCGGGGCCCAGCGGAGCGGTGCTTGAGAAGAAGGGCCCAGCGGAGCGGTGCTTGAGACGGCGGGGCCCAGCGGAGCGGTGCTTGAGACGGCGGGGCCCAGCGGAGCGGTGCTTGAGACGGCGGGGCCCAGCAGAGCGGTGCTTGAGAAGAAGGGCCCAGCGGAGCGGTGCTTGAGACGGCGGGGCCCAGCGGAGCGGTGCTTGAGACGGCGGGGCCCAGCGGAGCGGTGCTTGAGAAGAAGGGCCCAGCGGAGCGGTGCTTGAGACGGCGGGGCCCAGCGGAGCGGTGCTTGAGACGGCGGGGCCCAGCGGAGCGGTGCTTGAGAAGAAGGGCCCAGCGGAGCGGTGCTTGAGAGGAAGGGCCCAGCGGAGCGGTGCTTGAGACGGCGGGGCCCAGCGGAGCGGTGCTTGAGGCGGCGGGGCCCAGCGGAGCGGTGCTTGAGAAGAAGGGCCCAGCGGAGCGGTGCTTGAGAGGAAGGGCCCAGCGGAGCGGTGCTTGAGACGGCGGGGCCCAGCGGAGCGGTGCTTGAGACGGCGGGGCCCAGCGGAGCGGTGCTTGAGAAGAAGGGCCCAGCGGAGCGGTGCTTGAGAAGAAGGGCCCAGCGGAGCGGTGCTTGAGACGGCGGGGCCCAGCGGAGCGGTGCTTGAGACGGCGGGGCCCAGCGGAGCGGTGCTTGAGACGGCGGGGCCCAGCAGAGCGGTGCTTGAGAAGAAGGGCCCAGCGGAGCGGTGCTTGAGACGGCGGGGCCCAGCGGAGCGGTGCTTGAGACGGCGGGGCCCAGCGGAGCGGTGCTTGAGACGGCGGGGCCCAGCGGAGCGGTGCTTGAGAAGAAGGGCCCAGCGGAGCGGTGCTTGAGAGGAAGGGCCCAGCGGAGCGGTGCTTGAGAGGAAGGGCCCAGCGGAGCGGTGCTTGAGACGGCGGGGCCCAGCGGAGCGGTGCTTGAGACGGCGGGGCCCAGCGGAGCGGTGCTTGAGACGGCGGGGCCCAGCGGAGCGGTGCTTGAGACGGCGGGGCCCTGTTCAGCGGTGCTCTTCTCCACCGCGGGCCCTGTTCAGCGGTGCCTATCTCCACGGCGGGGCCCTGTTCAGCGGTGCTCTTCTGCACCGCGGGCCCTGTTCAGCGGTGCTCTTCTCCACCGCGGGCCCTGTTCAGCGGTGCCTATCTCCACGGCGGGGCCCTGTTCAGCGGTGCTCTTCTGCACCGCGGGCCCTGTTCAGCGGTGCTCTTCTCCACCGCGGGCCCTGTTCAGCGGTGCCTATCTCCACGGCGGGGCCCTGTTCAGCGGTGCTCTTCTGCACCGCGGGCCCTGTTCAGCGGTGCTCATCCAGCAGGTCAAGGGAGCCAGACCTGTCCTCGACTCCCTGCTCAGTCGCCCTTGGACTGTGACGTTTCTGGACCCTTCGGGGACGGACTCCTGGCCTCCTTAGTGTCCTCCTTCCCAGCTGGGATGTGGCATGTGGGGTCCACCTTCTCCGCGCTCCTGCTGCCCTTCCGCTCCTTTGATGGGGCTCTCGGGCCCTTGCCTCCCCCAGATGGTGTGGGTGGTGAAGTGGCCGCACATTGCTCCTTGGGGGCAGCCCTGTCGGTCCTCGCACGGCGGTCCTTGGTTTTGCGGGTCCTCTTGCCGGGGGGGGGGCTGGACGTGTCCTTGCTGCAGCTCGATGTGTCACTGCTGGCAAAGGGTGGGCTCCAGAACCCAGGCACAACAGTGACACCCGAAGCTGGGCTGGTGGTGGCTGCGGTGCTCTTGGGACTCTTTGAAGATGGATGGGGGAGGTCATCGGGGGGAAAGAGGTTAAGGTTAGCCAGGAAAAGTTTTTTAGGGCCAAGGTAAAGGGTTGGAGGAGTGGAGATGGAAGTGGAGGTAGAGGAGGTGGTTGTAGGAGAGTCAGGTGTGCTGTCATTGGGTGAAGGTGCTGGTGCTGTAGGCTGTCGTGAGGTGGATGGCTGTTGGGTGGGTGGCTGCCTGCGTTTGTGTGTCTTGGAAGAGGGGGTGACAGACACAGTGGGAGAGGACACAGGGGACGTGTACATGGCAGTGGGGGTGGTGACTGCACGAGTGTGGACTGTACTGGAGGGTGAGGTGGTGATGGAAGCACTGGCTGATGTTGGGGTGCATGCAGGTGTGAGTGTAGACGTCACAGGGAGGGAGGAGGGAGACGAGGAAGAGGGGGACACAGGGGTGGCAGTGGCTGTTGGCATGTCTGCATCTGGGTGTTGCTCGGGTGAGTGTTTGCGGGATCTGTGGTGCTTGTGTTTGGATGAGCTGCTCTTGGGTGTTGAGGTGTGTGCAGGCTGGTCTGATGGTGTGGATGGGATAGGCTGAGGAACAGGAGACAGAGACAGACTGGAGGCAGTCAGAAGAGGGAGGCTGGAAACAGGGACAATGGCTGCCGTCAGTGCTGAGGCCAGAGCAGTGAACGCTCGTTGATGGGCAGCCTGACCCGAATGAATGCCCTCCAGGTACGCATTGCTCTGTTGCACCTCCCTTTGCACACCCTGGATGGCATTCAAAAGGGTCGTCTGCCCAACAATGAGCGTCCTTACCAGGTCAATGAGCTCCGCACTGAGGGCAGCAGGGGCAACAGGGGCAGGGGCTGAGGTGCCTGGGGCGAAGGAGACGCGCGCCTTCCTGGGCGAACCGGCACGGAGCGAAGACTGAGGGGCTGCTGGGAGGGTGGGGCTGGTGCGCTGGGTGGCGGCTGTACCTGTAGAGGCGGGGGGCACGGATGTTGCCGCCACCCCTAGGGAGCTCCCATCCGAGGACGTGTCGCTTTCGCTGCTCTCACCAGCGGTCCCCGTCGTGGTGCTCCCCTCGCCCTCCGGATCACTGGTGCCCTCGGTGTCTGTTCCTGGGCCCACCGGGGCCTTGTGTCCTGCAGCTCCCTCGTGCTCCGATGCCATATCTCCTCCGCCTGATGATGCTAATGCACACATGCACAAGAAGATGAAGAGAAAGGGTGGGGGGAGAAAAAAGAAGACCAGGTTGAGTGCATGCAATGTCAACACCGTTGGCGGAGAGGACAGACACAGGTGCCTAATGCACTAAGCCGCGCATTCGGGGTACACTACTCAGTACTACTGACTAAGACAACAGGCCAAGAGACGTCAAACGCGCACATGGGAGATGCTGGACCTTCAATGGCTGTACTTGTCACCCTACCGAGGTGGGGGCCGGGGGCACAGGGCCATGCCTAAGGGAGAGGACTACACTACAGAAAGCGCCCTGGCCTAATGTCACCCACAGCCCTCCTCCCCCACCCAGACGCCTCCACTGCGCAGAAAGATAGGAGAATGTGCTGATACTCACCCCCTTGTGTCTGCTGTGATGTCTTAAAGCGCCCATCCAATTCAGGGTAGGCCACCGCCAGGATCCGGGACATCAGGGGGGTCATGGTGCGACTGGCACCCCTCCTAGGTTGGGAGGCCATCCCCAGCAGTGTTTCTGCGGTCTTCCTTGTTCCGCGGCGGATGTCCTCCCACCTCTTGCGGCAGTGGGTGCCCCGTCTGTTGTGGACCCCCAAGGTCCGGACTTCCTTGGCGATGGCACGCCAAATGTCGATCTTCTGATGGGCGCTGACCTATTAGACATGTACAGGGTGGAAAGGAGGAACTCATCAATGACCTGCATGTTAGATGTAATTGGCCCCCCCCCACCCACTTTGCCATATGGCACATGCTCTCATCTGTCGGGCGTTGCACTCCTCATTCGCCCCCCACCCCACCAACTTACATCCACCCCAATCCACACAGGCATAGCCCATTCCATTAGCACCCGGTGTACTCACTTGTTGGTCTGGAGGACCGTAGAGTAGCGCATACTGGGGGAGGACCCCATCCACGAGCTTGTCCAACTCTTCAGACGTGAAGGCAGGGGCCCTTTCCCCAGGCGCAGCAGCCATTGTATCTTCCAGACCGAGGTCACAGCAGCACTTGCAGTATAGGTCCTCTCCTGTGGATGATCAGGTCTCGAGTGATTAAGCAGATAAAAAATGGCGGTCACGTCCGCCGCGGTGCGTACCGCGGCGGTGCGTACAGCGACCGCCGGCGCACTTCGTTATTGGCTGCTGAAACCCATAGGCTTCAATGTTAACCAATGCGGCTTTGCGCCGCGGTCTGCGACCACCTACCGCCACGGTGTGCCCCGCCAGCGCATTGACCTCACATCCCATTGTCCCACTTCACAGGTCAGGCAGCCGCCATTTCAAGGGCCCACATGGCTTAATTTTGACTGCGACACACAGGCCTAGGCCTTGCATTGCCACACATACACGCCTTTCAACCCATTGCCATTCTTTAACTGTGCAAGCTGTCTGTACGTACCTGTGTTTTGGCTGACTCTGTGCTCCATGTTGTCCTTCCTAGGCACCGTCCTCTGGGACTTGCGATGAGAAGGAGGAATCCTCGCGTGTACCGACCGCTGGTGGACCTGTCGACAATGGAAGAACGCCATATACTACTTCGATACAGACTTGACCGTGCCACTATCCATGAACTGTGTGCCCAGCTGGAGCCAGCCCTGATGTCCCCCATCCGCCAACCCACAGGGATTCCCCCTCTGGTGCAGGTTTTGTCAGTCCTCCATTTTTTGGCCAGTGGGTCATTCCAGACCACAGTGGCCATGTCATCTGGAATGTCTCAGCCTATGTTTTCTAAGATTTTGAGCAGAGTGTTGTCTGCCCTGATGAAACTCATGCGGAGCTACATCATTTTCCCCGAGGAGGGTGACCTGCCTACAGTGAAGGGTGATTTCTATGCCCTTGGACACATCCCCAACATCATTGGTGCCATTGATGGGACCCATGTGGCTTTGGTACCCCCAAAAGACGATGAGCAGGTGTTCCGAAACAGAAAAAATTATCATTCGATGAATGTCCAGGTGGTCTGTTTGGCTGACCAGTACATCTCCCATGTAAATTCCAAGTTCCCTGGGTCAGTGCATGACGCGTATGTGATGCGAAATAGCAGCATCCCCTATGTGATGGAGCAGCTACAGAGACAACGTGTGTGGCTAATAGGTGACTCTGGTTACCCCAACCTGCCGTGGCTACTGACCCCAGTAAGGAATCCCCGGACAAGGGCAGAGGAACGCTACAATGAGGCCCATGGGCGTACTAGGAGGGTGATTGAGCGAACCTTTGGCCTCCTGAAGGCCAGGTTTAGGTGCCTGCATATGACTGGTGGATCCCTAATGTACTCACCAAAGAAGGTGTGCCATATCATCGTGGCCTGCTGTATGCTTCACAACCTGGCTTTGCGACGCCAGGTGCCTTTCCTGCAGGAGGATGGTCCAGATGGTGGTGTTGTAGAAGCCGTGGAGCCTGTGGAGAGTGAAGAGGAGGAAGACTCAGAGGACGACACAGACAATAGGGATAGAGTGATACAACAGTATTTCCAGTGACACCCAGGTAAGATTCACCCACGCCATTTCCCAATTGCTTCTAGCCTCCTGCATCTGTACTTTCTGTAGTTCCCCACAGATGTTTTTCAGTAATTTTTGCCTTTCCCTTCCCTTCTCAGTGCTGTCTGACTCAGTACCTGACTTCTGCTTGGTTCGCCCATGAAATACAGCGTATTGACATTGGTATGTTGTCATGACTAATTGACAGAACAGAAATTGAACAGTGATATGTAATACATTTGTTAATAAGACAGCATGACTCAAAACAGATTATTGTGCAAAATGTGATTTATTTACAGTGCTAGATATCGGTACATGTGATTCTAAGGGTGATGGGTGGGGGTGGAGGAATATCCATGGCAGAGTCCAGTTCTCAGTCTCACAGGTGCATTGTTCTTTTGCCTGGGGAAGGATGGAGCATAGGCAGTTCATGGTTGGACAGGGTGGCAATGTGGGACAGTGGGAAGAGTTCAGGGGGTATGTCCTGCTGGCGGGGGTCTTGACATCCTACTCTGTCTTTTTCTTTGGTCTCAGGCTCCTCTTACGGGGTGGTTGTTCTTCAGCAGGAGGTGGGGTTCTGGGGGGCTGTCGAGGTGTTGGGACCTCCTGTCCACTAGCGCCGGCGGAGGTGGTAGGCTGTTCCTGGTCCGGCCTAGTGACAGGGGCCCTGTGTAGTGCACCATGGTCCCGCAACGCGTCCTCTATCCTGTGGAGGGCCAGGACGATGGTCCCCATTGCGGTCCCGATGATTCTCAGCTCCTCCCTGAACCCCATGTAGCGTTCTTCCTGCTGTGCCTGGACCTCAGTGAACCTGGCCAGTACCGTCGCCATCGTTTCTTGGGAGTGGTGGTAGGCTGCCATGATGGTGGTGAGGGCCTCTTGGAGAGTGGGTTCCCTGGGCCTCTCCTCCCCCCCCTGTCGCACAGCAGCCCTCCGAGCTGCCCGGTTTCCCCCGGCCTCTGTCCCCTGGCCGGTGTGCCCGCTCCCACTGCCCCCAGGTCCCTGTTGTTGTTGGGGTGTTGGGTTAGCCTGGGTGCCCTGTAGTGGCGGACACACCGCTGATTGAGCTGTCCTAGAGACAGAGGCATGGGCCCGCTGGGTGGGAGCTGTGCTGGTGTCGGCAGAGGGGGTCGGGTCTGGTGTGGCCTGTAGCTGCCTGAGGGGAACCGACTGCCCAGAGGTCCCCGATGGTCCGGGCTGGTCATCAGGTTCACTGTCGACAGAGCTGCTATCCTCAGTGTGGGCCTGTTCCGGTGGTGGGATGGACAGTTCTGGACCCTCCTGGCTGGTGTGTTGTCGTTCGGGTCCTGCATGGGGTAAGAGAGTTTGGTTATTGTTTCTGTGTGTGCAATAGCGTGCCCTTGTTCCCCAGTGCAGGCATTCCCTTGAGGGAGGTGTTGTGAGGGTATTTAGTGGGGGGGAGGGGTTAGTGCAGTGGTCATGCATAGGTGATGGGTGCCCATGATTTGTGTTATCATGCAGGAGTTGGTGTTGGGATGGGTGGGTTGTGCTGGTGAGACATTGTCAGGGAGGATATGTGCTGGGGGGTTGGGGGTGAGGGTGGGGGTGTGGGTTGGCATGCTGGTGGGGTGGGGGGGATATAGTAGTTGAGATGGGACTTACCAGAGTCCATTCCTCCGGCTACTCCAGCGAGGCCCTGAGGATGCAGGATGTTCAAGACCTCTTGCTCCCACGATGTAAATTCGGGAGGGGTGGGTGGGGGTCCGCCGCCAGTCTTCTGGACCGCGATGTTGTGCCTGGAGACCATCGATCGGACCTTCCCCCGTAGGTCGTTCCATCTTTTGCGGATGTCATCCCTATTCCTGGGATGCTGTCCCACCGCGTTGACCCTGTCCACGATCCGCTGCCATAGCTCCGCCTTCCTGGCTATACTGGTGTGCTGCACCTGCGAGCCGAAGAGCTGGGTTTCCACTCTTAGGATTTCCTCCACCATGACCCGGAGTTCTTGGTCCGAAAAGCGTGGGTGCCTTTGGGGTGCCATGGGGTGGTGTGGGTGAGGTGTGGGGTGGTGTATGTGATGATGAGTATGTTGGTGTGTGGTCCTTTGTGCTACTATGTGGTGTGTGTGATGGTGTAGTGTGCCTCAGTGTGTCTTGCTCTGGATTGTCTGCTGTGTCTCTCTCTCCTTCTCTCAGTAATTATGGTCGCAGGGGTTTGTGGGTGATGTGGGTGTGTGTTTTATAGTTGGTTGATTGTGTGGGAGTGGTGTGTGTATGTGTATCAGGTGTGTGTATTTCAAATTGTCCAATGTGGCTGTGTTTTGGTGATGTGTGTGTATTCTGACCGCGGCGGTGTGTAGCGCCAATGGAATACCGCGTTTGAATGACCGCCGTGTGGATTCGTGGGTCGTAATGGCATGGGCGTATTTCTGTTCGCGTGACGGTGGAGGTTTGGTCATCTCCAGTTTATCGCTGCCCGCCGATGTGGCGGGCTGCAGTGGAGGACGGATTTTTGGAGGTTTGGCCGTTGTGGGTCAGAATGACCGTGGCGGTTGACCGCGGCCGCGGCGGTGTTATGGTGGTTTAATGACCGGCGGTAAGGGCATTTTACCGCCGAGGTCAGAATCACCCCCTATATAAGCAAAAATAAGACAGGGTATCAATTATACAGGAAAATAAAAATGTTTCAAGATTTGCCAAGTTACATTTCTGCACCCTTGCATTGACAAATGAACTTTTTCAAATCTTCTGGAGAATCAAATGAAAAAGACCTCTCCTTATATGTCACCCTGAAAAAACAAGGATGCATCAGGCCATATCGAGTGATTCAAGGAATGTAGAACAGGGTTAAATGAAAGGAATTCCTTGCGACGAGCCACACAAGCCACATCCTGCGAAAAGCACACGCTTTGACCAGTCCATAACATTTGTTTCCTTTGTTAACCGCTGATAAGACCTTAAATAGCTCAGTATGTTCCTGAAAAAGAACTATTATGCCTCTTGGGCAGTCAAATGATGATAATCCAGATGATTTAGGGCCCATTCGATGAGCACACTTTCAATTAAGGGTCGTACCATCCTTGAGACAAACTATCTTAGGAATGTGTGTTTTAAGAAAGGCAAGCATGTCTGTGCCCTGCGCCCCTTCAGTAGTACCAAAAATTCTGAGGTTGTTACAACTATTGCGGTTTTGCAAATCTTTGGTTTGTTATTTCAAAAGCAAAGTTTATTTTGGACAAAACGTCTGATTTAGTTGCTGCATTTTATATTGCACTTATCCTTTTGCTCTACCTCTGTGACCCTGGATTCTAAATTCTACCATTTCTTCAATCCTCTGAAGCTTTGCATTAGTCTCCATTACAAAGGGTTTCAAGAGTTTCATCTCTTCCATAAGATCTTCAGGATGCAAAGGAAATAGAGATTTTGCTGGAGAGACAGGTTCTTTCTTTTGATGTTTAGAAGTATTGTTAAAGTCTTTACGAGCAGAGGGCATTTTTCTAGATAAGGTTGCTGCCTTAAAGCAGCAGCAAAATGCAGCAGCAAAATGTGGTTAATACCTCCACAAATAAAGAGTTCCTGCTCACCAAATGCTCTTTTATGCATACCGGCAGCGTGAAGAAAAAACGAGCGCTGCCACCCATTTACAATCAAAATGGCGGCTGTGACCTCCACGTGTGAGGAAAGCAAGCGCCGGGGAAGAAAACAGGAAAGAACAGGTTGGGGAAACTGACTGAATAAAAGTACCTGGTCCCCCCGGGCTCGCGAGTCAGTGCTGCTAATTACATGGCCCCTATTTCACGGACAGCCGTCAAATTCCTAGTTAAGGCTCCGTGACGGCACAGAGGCTCAACAGATTGCTATCGTCTTGTGGCCGATTCGGCTTCGCCCCCCACCAGTAGCTAAGGTTAATTCAAGCATTCCATCCATGAGGATTTTGTATACATCCTTGTGAAAGGACAGCTCGCCATAACTTAATGTGAAATCAGCAAGTGGCTGAAGTGTTATAATCCACTGGCATATGATGCAAATGCAAGTGATACAACAACAGAATAATCGATGACCTCTCACTGAAAACCCTTTAAGTAACTATCCTATACACATAACTGTAGAAAAATCAAATGGTCTTGGCTAACACCAGACCTTAAAAAAGCCAAGTGGTTTGCTGTTGACTGCAAATCTCTTGCCTTTGCTATTGCTTTTTTAAAATATTTTTGTAAACCTTCCTTACAAACAGAAAGACAGAGATGCTTGCACGAACAGACAGAGAGGCTTGCACAGATAGACATTAGACAGGCTTCCAAAGACAGACAGGCTTGCACAGACGCACAGAGAGGCTTGCACATATAGACAGAGAGGCTTTCACAGACAGAGAGACTTGCAAAGACAGACAGGGAGGCAGACAGAAGGAAATGTTTGTATGGACAGACAGAAGGATAGACTTAGTAGACAGACAGAGGCTTAGACAGAGAGACACACAAACTGAGGCTTGGATAGATAGATAGATAGATAGATAGATAGATAGATAGATAGATAGATAGATAGATAGATAGATAGATAGATAGATAGATAGATAGATAGATAGATAGATAGATAGATAGATAGATAGATAGATAGATAGATAGATAGATAGATAGATAGACTGGAATAAGAGTTAGAATTAGTGAATTGAATGTCTATGTAAGTAGGATATACACAAGCACAGAAAAGCAGACTAGAAAGCCATACAAGAAGGACATAGAGGGCCTCATTACGAGTCTGGTGATCTTAAGAATGCGCACTGTCTGCTGGGTGCACCCTCTGTGCGACGGCATTGACCTCGGCTCCATTAGGAGCTGCGGCCAATGCTACTGCATGGTCTCCACTAGGATGACCAGCAGAAACCTCTGAGGTTTTCACAGGTCATCCCAGTGGAAACTTCGTTATAGGGCTGGGGGGGCTGGGGGGAGCCCGCAAGCTTCATTGCGGTCTACTCCCCAAAGGTCTGGCAGTCCCAGTTTCAGACCACCAGACTCGTAATGAGGCCCACAGACGAAGGAACACACTTGTGTTGAAGGTCAAGACTGCTGCACTTCAGGCAGTCAGACCGCCCAATTAGTGTCCTGGTGGGTGGACCCACCAGGGGACCGCCATGCCCTGC
Organism: Pleurodeles waltl; assembly: GCF_031143425.1. Classification (NCBI taxonomy): domain Eukaryota; kingdom Metazoa; phylum Chordata; class Amphibia; order Caudata; family Salamandridae; genus Pleurodeles; species Pleurodeles waltl. Next base: position 269,420,317 of record NC_090444.1, on the reverse strand, counting down.
GGTAACATGGTTCCTAATGGCATGACGGAGGTCAGAGTTGTACTCAGCCAGGGTGGCACTGAACTGAGCACCACCTGACTGATTACAACTTCTCTCACCGCCAGTCTTTCCATGGCGGTTTGACCAGCATGGAAAGACTGGCAGCGAGGGTGTGCTGGGGCTACAGGGGGTCTCCTGCACTGCCCATGCCATAGGCAGTGCAGGGTTCCCTGCCGAGCACCCTTAAAATGCGCACTGTCTGCTATGCAGACAGAACATATTCCGAGGGTGATGCTGCTTGGCCCCCTTTGTTCTACAAGATAGCACTCAGCTCCTTTAAGGGAGCCACATGCTGTTTCATAGCACTGTTCCTGCCATTCTGGCTGTCGGGAGTGCTCTATTGCAATGCTCCTACGGGTCAGACCGGTGGGAACATTGTAATAGGGCGGGGGCGTCACCACCATGGCAGTGGTGTCCTCCCCACCACATTGTCGGCCGCCCGGTGGGACCGTCAAACTCTTAATGAGGTCCTAATGGTCTGATTTAGAGTTTGGCAGATGGGTTACTTCATCACAAATATGATGGATAGCCCACCCATCATCTTATAATTTCCATAGGATATTATGGAGTTGTAATACGGCAGACGGAATATCCATCATGTTGGTGATGGAGTAACTTGTCCGCCAAACTCTAAACCAGGCCCTAAGTTGGTTTACAAATATAACTGTAGCCCTCAATTAAAATACACACCAGAATAAAATACAAGAATGCAATAAAATGCACACATAGTAAAAAACAATTGGTATGCTGAGAAATAGAAGCAGTCAGGGAAAATAAACAAAGGCCACTCCAAAAGGAATTTACAATATCATTAGCAGGCCAGGGGAACTGATAAAGTAGGAATGTGCCCTGTAGTCCACACAGAAGAGCTGCTAGAAAGTGTCCTGCTATCATATCAGACTCTAAGCACATAGGCAACACCAGAGCAATAAAGAAAAAAACAAAAAAAACTGGCACTGGCACTAAAGAGAATTACCTTTTGCGTGCATGTGCACCCTGTGAAAGAGCGAAATGCAGTCACTCAAAGTGAAGTTACCCAGTGGCTGAAGTGGGCTGACACCGTGCCCTGTGTTGTATGCTGTAGTGGGTTGAAGCAAAGTGTGAATGACACACCAAGAGACCAATGAATGAAGACAGCTTTTTGAACGCCCCTTTAAATAAGTATCTTCTACATATATATATATATATATTTATTTATTTTTAAATCAAAAGGTCATGGCTAATGCTAGACCTAAAAACAGAGTAGCAAAAGCAAAAGAACCCCTGAAAGTGAACCTTAAATCTAAAATACCAACACCCACAACCAAGACAATCACCTCTCAAATGTAGCAAAGATAGAAGTAAGGCATGTACTTCAAGATTTATAATAATCAAACATTAAGGGGCTATTTAAGAGTGCGGTGGTCCTTGGACCTCCACACTCGCTCTGGCTGTTGGATCACCGCAGTTGTGGTGGTCTGACCACCACATTACGAGGTTGACAGGCAACCGCGCCAACCTACCGCCATCTCCGCTAGGATCTTCAATCCCAACGGGCTAACGGTGGTGCAGGTTGGAATCAGAAAGGGTTGCGCTGAAGTCAGCAATGCCCTGCTGATTATGACCTGGTTCTCCACCATCCTTTTCATGGCAGTCTTACTGCCATGAAAAGGTTGGCGGAGAACAAGTGCAGGGAGCCACAGGGGGGTCTCTGCACGTCCCATGCACTTGGCATGGGCAGTGCAGGAGTCCCCCAGCCCAGCACCCTGCGGGCAGCAGCATTACTGCTGGCTCAATTATGAGCCAGCTAAAATGCTGCAGCTACTTTCCCGCTGGGCAGGTGTGCCCGTCAGCCCAGCAGGAAAGACGGAATGGGCCCTGCGGGGAGCTGCCAAGTAAGGTGGCAGCCTTCCCACTGGAAGATCATAATCGGGCCATAACTCTCAAGAGCCCACTACTAACATTTTAAATATTATACTTCCTAAAGTGCATGAGCACAATACAGGTCACCTACCACAAATTCCTAGTTTAAAAGACTTACATCACATAGTTAAAAAGCCTTTAGCTGCTTCTAGATGATACAAGACATTCAGATTCCACAATACCTAACCACTACCCATTACGCTGAATCCTTTTTTCTACACAACAATCGCAAAAACGACAGGATAATAATCATATTTGAAACTGAAAACCACCTCTTAAAACTAAGCTAATCTGACATTTGGATGAGGACAGTACTTTTAAAATGTGCCTTCCACCATTCACTCGGGTGCTTACCATACATGGTGAATATCATTCTCCTAACATACCCTTAATTTAGTCACTGCTTGATAACAAGCAAAGTGCAACATATTCTGAATTTTTAAACCACATCAAAATAAAAACTGACAACTACTCTCCACATGAAGTAATAATACACTTTGAACAGGCAATAATGATACAAACAATATCAAAACTATACCCACACACAACCATACAAGACTGTTATTACCACTTCAAAGTATTTGAGAAAACTGAAAGAATTTCTACTAAGTGTTGAATATGCAACTGGTTTGCTTTTGAAGTTCAATGTTAATAGCCCTAGCATATGTACTTATCACATCACAGAAATAGTTAACCACTGCAGCATTCCAATAGAAATCCCATTTATCAAAGAAATGAAGCAAAACGAATTACACTAATGGACCACTTTAAAGACATTTGTGTTGGCAGACTGCACTATTGTGGACACAGATGCAAACCCAAGTTTAAAATATTATGGTGGAATGTTTACAGCAGCACCATGGCTCAGCAAGCCAAAACCAACAACACAGCAGAAGGATGGCCAGTGCTGCCTTCTGAGCAAACCCAACCAAAAGTGTACATATTCATATTAGATATTGAAAAAGATCAAAGCTGTCGACAACTATGACTAGAACAGTCAGTAAACCAAATCAAACCTAAAATACCTAAAAATACCAGGGAAATTGAAGAAAAATGCTAGAATTCAAATTCAGACTCTTTGTTAATATCAAACATGTACACTACCTCGAAATAACTACATCTCTGTCATAACCCACTTAACAATGCGCTTCATAATAAACTACAACAAAATAACTGTAGCATAATATAAAAAATGGTACATAGATAGTAAAACAAATATTTTATCGATCAGCCTATATGAAAAATATACTGAAATATTGCACAATACAATTGACGAATGCAACTTGTTATATATAATGTTTAATTTAAAATGTATTCTACCAAACAAATAACATTAAATATGTAACATTTATAATGCAGTGCACGATTTAAAGCACACACATAAAATAAAATATTGCAATTACAGTGGAAGCAAAATATATATCTGCAACAATATATAACCTTTACCAACACAAAACTAATTTATAAAAATCAACTTACATTTCTGTAGCTGATGTTCTTGATCCACCTTTACTCCCAAACAATCACATCCATAGAAAAGAGAAAATGGAACCCAAAATAAAATTCAAAAATCTCCAAAATAAATGCACCAAAGTACTCCACATAATATACATATAAAAAATTATTTTGTAAAATAGGTAAAAAAATTACCAAAAATTGGACTTGAGTTTAAAAAGTATTACAAAAAATATACAAAACATGAGATGGATCAATAAGTAAATAAAAATATATGTATAAAAAATATACTTTTTTGCTTAAGGTAAAATGTATATACAACAAAGAAAGAATGTAAATGTACATTAAGTGAATAAATTGTATGAATAAAAAACAGATTAAAATATTAGAATGCTTTGGTTATTGTTCTCCAAAAACATATATTACACATTATCAACTATGAAACACACAATAACATAATTATTCATCTGTATTTCTACAATACAGTCTTATATTGAAGTTTAGAATACAATTACATTTTACAAATATTAATGTACTACACATATCACATTATAATATGCATAAACAATACGTCATCAATACCAATCAAAACCACTTGGACACTGAATGGGTGGTAATTGCAATTCTCATGCCAAACTATTTAAAATTCCCACTCATCTAAATTGTTTTGGGGAAGGTGTTGGACACAAAAGAGGTTAAATTTACTATTTCCCACTCCAAACTGAACCACATATGGGAAGGTGTTGAACACAAAATGGGTCATATTTACTATCACCACTCCAATCTATACTATTTTGGGAAGGTGTTGAACACTAAAGGGGTTAAACTTACTATTACCCCTCCGCTTTGAACCATTTTGGTAATGGTGCTGGACAATAAAGGGATCAAATTAGTTTTCCCACTCCAATCTAAAACATTTTGGAGAAGATATTAGACACAAGGGGGTCGGATTTACTACTCTTACTCCTTTAAAAACTATTCCATGAAAGTTCTTACAAACAATAACAAAGCAAATAAATATACCCAACAATTAATACAAAAATCATATCATTACTATATCATTAAAACTTGGCAACTTTTTTAGAAAACAAATATTATTCAAATATAACATTTAAATAAAATAAAGTTTTACATATATATTTCTTTTACATTTCAAATATTAAAACTATTTGCAAATCAATGTGTATCTTAAGATATAATTAAATTTAAAATAACGTTTCCATAAATATGATTACATTTCACTTGTTTCCCAAAAATATTATATTTTTAATTTTATAAGTAAACATTAATTGATTTAAAATCATAATAATAAATACATTTCTAAAACTACAAATGATGTAAAAAAGTTAACATTTTCAATACTTTTTTAATAAATGTACATTTACATTTTAATTGTTTTTGAAAAATATACATTTATATTTTCTCTTTTAAAAATCCCCCCACACTTTTCCCCCATAAACCCAACATCCCACTACTAAACAATTAAAAGAACAAATCAGTATTTAAATGAAAGAAAAATGCATCTCTAAAAAAATAAACATTTGAAATTTGATTCAAATGAAATACAGCTTAATAAAATCAATTTACCTTTTTAAAAATTAAAAAAACATTAAAAAACTGATATTGTAACAATGAAGCACATTAAACAATTGATATAATAACAATGTAGCACAAATATAGCAATAAATGGGATAACCTACAGGGACACTTTTAGAAACTATAAGGTTGATTACGGGTTTGGCAAACGGAAAACTCCATCAGCCAAACTCCAACAGGGTGGCTGCTGCCTAAATGGCGACCTCCCCACCAGAGCTATTATGGGTTTCCTGCTAGGTCACCGAGCGGAAACCTACGTTTCCACCTGCTGGCCTAGCAGGAAACAGACTACAGCATTGTCTCTGGCTCGTAATGGAGCCAGCGGCAGTACTGTCTCCTGCATGGTGCACCAGAACCCTTGCAATGTTCACTGTCTGCAAAGCAGATAGTGAACATTGCGAGGAGTCTGGCCAGTGGGGCCCTGCACTGCCCATGCAGCCTTGAAACTGCTGGTGGAGAACGAGGTCGTAATCACCCTGGTGGATTAGGGCCACTGCAAGACTGCCAGAATCCAAGATCCTGGGAGTTGGACTGGGTGGGTTGTAATGTGGCGGTCAGACCGCCGCATTGGCGGAGGTCCAGATCACCACTGTGAGTGTGACATTCTATAGACCGTTGCACTCGTAATGAGCCCAATTATATCTTACAACAATATTAAAAATAACCTTACAAACAATATTCTTAACTTTTATGTTAATGACCATGATGTTTTTGCAATCATGATATTTCAGAAACTATTTTTTGTGCAGCAATATTATATATTCAATACTCTGTCCAAACACCTCCTGGATCTTGTATAGAAAATATATAGAAAATACGAAACTGTAGAAAAATGCTTTGTTTGATTCAAATAGAGGGATTGGATTGAGAGTGTATTTTAGGTGGATGTCATTGGTGAGTAAACTGAATGGGGCCTATTTTCAAAGGCATTTTGGAGTAAGTAAATTAGTATTCCTGTAATACTATTTTATGCAGTCTTTCATACCGTTCTGATGTAGCTCTATAACATCTAAAATGTGAATATTAAGGGAATGTTCATATACAATTAGTACAAAGAAAAAAGTTTTGCCCTTTTCCACTTTAACTAATAGGGAGTTGGGTGTTTCAAGGCATATAAGAGTATGTAAAAGCATACTCCTGTAGAGCTACTTCCTGTACTCATAAAGTGAATCAGATCCAAGTTGTTTACTTTTATTAAAGAAAGTGAGCAATTTTAATAAGATTTTAACCATAGGTGAGTGTACAGAAAAGCAAAGGAAATATCATAGCTACTATCAGCAGTGTTATTTCTTACCTTACTCCCACAAAGCAAACTGCACAAAAGGTGATGGGAGGAATGATAGCAAATAGTTTAACCACTAGCAATCACTCTGGGTAGCATTTCAACCCATTGTTTTTCATCTACTGTGCCTCTGTAGGCAAATGCTTGCATTATGCAAATCCTTACAGACCCTGATTCTCATGAGAGCAGTCCATCCTAAACCGCCAGGTTACGCCTCATCCAGAAAGGAACACAAGCAGTCCCAGATTGGCTTTGGCCTTGTTAGGCCAAGTCAGTGAGGTATATCTTAGATCCTATGGCACACTGAGCAAGGGACTCACATCTGGCCATAGCTTCAGCTACTTAGAGCAGTGGTTCCCAACCTGTGGTCTGGGGATCCCTGGGGGTCCGTGAAGCCTCCTCAGGGGGTCCGTGACTGCTGACAAAATGGAATAATATTAACAGATTAGGTCCCCAGCTTTCAGAAATGACTCAGTGGGGGTCCCCAGCTTCCAATAATGATTCAGTGGGGGGGTCCCCGGGTTCCAGTATTGTTAAAGTAGGGGTCCACAGAAGTCAAAAGGTTGGGAACCACTGACTTAGAGCATTATATCTATCACACAAAGTCACATTTATATGTCCCAGCCCACTTCAAATTCTGCCTCTACCCCCACTTCATAGTCATCAGCACTCACATCCTCTTCATATTCAGACAAGACTCAAATGTTCCTAATCCATCATCAACAAAGAAAACCGACACCATTCTAGGAACACTGATTTTACTCTATTGGAGCCTGGTTAGCCATGAGCTTCCTCAAACTCAGCCTGGAAAACTGATTGCTGTTCACAACCTTCTAACACATCAGCTAGCAATAAGGTTCCACTTACAGTTCCATGTAGCTCTTGAGGTACATAAAACACTGATCGATGTATGCCCGATCTATCTACAGAACAAACCTCCTCTGTAAGATTCAGGTTTTGATCTCATATCCACCCTGAAAGTGGTGTGAATTTTACATCAAAGGTCAACAACCAATGATCAGAGCATTTAAAATGGCTAGTACAGAACTTGGAACACTAATCTTGGCTTTTCATGTAGCTCAGGAGTTGTGAGGTTTCATCTTATATTTTGCAAATCGTTGTATCTTTTTTCGGCTAGTATATGAAATCCCTCCACTGACTTCCAGTAAAAGATGCCTCTGAAGCATTTTGGCTTATAGATAGGGCACTGCATGGTCACTCTTCCATCTATCTTGCAACAGTGCTTTTCCCTTAACATTGGAAAAGAAACCGATGGCCCTCCAAAAGGGGCCTTCTGTTGGTCCTTCGATTCAGGTACAAGGGATATTGGGGTTAATAATTTCATGACCAGGGCTTCTACCTGTGGTATTCCCTACCTGTTCAGCTTTGACTGGAAAATTATTATCTCTAATTCATAAGATAATTAAACACCCAGCTCTTCACTCCGGGTTCCCTTTTATCACCTCAATGACAACCCTCTCCATCTTATTTCATAGACCTGCCCATACACATATCTATGGCTCTGGTTCGTCCTAATGCTTTGACATCATGTTTGTGGTGTGGTACATTAAGTGGTTGGCATCTTCTGACCCCAGCTCTCTAATGGTTGATAGTCAGGTACTTTAAGGCTAGATTCTTACAAAAAAAACTTACAGGAATCTCTCACTGTATACCTACCCAGATTTGTGGTGTTGTTTTGACCCCTCCCCAAAGTGGTTTGTATTTTTTTTCAGAAACCCCAAATAAATAAACAATTAAGTATATATATAGACTATAAAATAAGTATATAATTCTCTATGAACGAGAATATGAATATGTGGAATAAAGTTTCTTGAGTTTGATTTAAGGACCTCTAATTTGTAGCTCTGATTCTCTTAATTATATTGTAATTGCATTTCTATAGCTCTAACTGTACCTAACTAGTCACTGAAGCTTTTTATACCTGGCAGCATGCTTCTCTGGAATCCAGTGTTACTGGTTAGGCCAGTGTTATTGTTGGTTATTGGAGTATTCTTGTGCTCTCCAACAAACCATTCCATGCATTAACTCCATTTTCTTTGTGGTAGATTAAAGTAATAGGACGTGGGTATGAACATTAGTGGGGAAAAAGGAATGTATGAGTCCATGCAGCTGCTCAGTGAGGTTAATGGATGAGCTACAGAAAATTAGCTACTGTAAGGTTGCATGGGTATCACTTTCTAAAAAAAAGGACAGGCTGTGCTCTCGCAAATGAGGCGTAGCCAAATCCATGTTTTTCATTGCGATGTATCAGTAAGGATCATTTAAAATGATTACAAACCTTAAATTGGACCCAGGCCAGATTTGTAGCCTATGAGGCTGTTTCAATCCAAAATTGCATATTGCTATTTCTACATTTTACCACTGTCCCAATTACATTTATCTGTTTAAGTTCCACGCCATACAGCTGTTGTAAGCACTCTGAGCTATGCTTTTGATATACCAATGTCATTGTTTTATAAATGAAACAAAGTGTAGTTTTCAACAGGTTACACAAGGTTTGCAACCAACTTCACAAAATGAATGATGGTGTTGCCATCTAAATACTTCACCAGAAGTGATTTAGTGACTTTCTCTTTAGAAGTTAATGACTCTTTAAGAGATTGATGAGGGGTAACATGGAATATCAATGTTCCAGTTTTAGACAATGCTGAGTCTAAAGCTGTTGTGGGTCACTTGCTTCCATACGTGAGGAAGGAAGCCTGCAGAGACCCCAAAGCTTCCATTCATGTGGCTCCCACATTCTGGGAAAAAAACTGAAAAGCCAGTCTTGTCGACCTGTCTCGAAGGCCAGCGCCTGCATTGTCCAGTGCCAAACTGAGCACAGCTATGAACTCCTGAATCTGAATAATTTCACCAATCAGAAAATATCCATCAAATCCCTTTTGCGCGTAGAACTCTGTGCATTTGGCCCATTTCTATCTAATCCCATTTGCCTTGCACAATTTGTAAACACTTCTGGGTAAATTTGGGTGCGTTGCAATATAACACAAATTGGTGGCCCAAGTGCATGGCAGCTGCATACATACAAGTGCCAGACCCCCCTTTTGACAAATCATAGGCTTGCAGTAAATGTTGGGGTTCTAGTGCTCTCGAAATGACATTCGCATCCCATTACAAACCTGTTTGTCGCTTGACAGCGCTATTTTCAGTGGATTCCAAAATTCTAAATTGCAGGCATCCTGTCTGACAGACAGTTGTGGGCAGGGTCCAAAGAAAACTAGCATTTTGAGTACGCCACACATTCTGGAAATGCCACTGAAATGTTTTGAAAAGCAATGAGGGCAGTGGCCGATGTTTTTTCAAACGATGTCCTCGCAGTTGTCTCAACTCCATGGTATCAGCAAATTTTAGTCTTCTAATTAGCGCAATCATTAAAATGTAGGACTGCAGATGCCGCTTGTGCAGCCATTCTGAGACTGTTATTTTCGGAAACATGTGAAAGCGATGTTTCCACAGAAGGATTTGGGGAGGAGGAAAAATAAGAACCAATTTAATAGAAAAATGTTCAATATTCCGTCCATATGGGTGATCTGTGGAAAATCGCAGCCTCACTTTATAATTATATACTACAAGTTTTAATTAACTCAAGCTCTGAAAATTATAAAGCCTTATTAAAATGCAATTAATCCTTTGATTAAAAAACACAAAAAGCACAAGTATTTACAACAAAAAACACAAGTAGAATAATTACAAATATCATGTATCCGTTTCTTTTATTTGGGTGTCACTTATGATGTCTCGCGTTGCCTTCATTAATTCAAATACACACATTATCTCAAATCCACAGCAGACTGAGTGACAGTGGCCACCAAACACACACAACTCTATCCTATTGATTTCTGCAAATCCTGAACAATGCCATTTGCATGCTTGTTTCTGTAATAATACAGATATGCCATTCAGAATTAAAGCACCGGCCAGACTTGTGGCAACTAATTGTGTTTTGTGTAATGAGTGCAATTTCAATTTGATATAACCCTCAGCTTTTCTTGCAGCACTCGCTAAGTACTTTCAAGTCTTTGTAGGGAAATAATTGATTTTTTTATGCTGTGGGCACAAGAAAATTATTATGATCTTTTGAATAATGCCAAAGAACGGGCCATGAATGATTTAAATTAGTATATGAAGAAGGCCTCGCAGTGGATTGCAGCTTGAGTGACATTCTGCTAATGTAGTATCTAGATTAGCAATTTCTAAGGAGGCAGCTAATATAAAACTGGTAAAACAGAAACATTGCTAACAGGGTTTTTTGTATTTATTATCCAGACAGGCCTAACAATATGGGTGGCTTTAAAACATGTCAGACAAACAGAACACTTTTACATAATTGCTCTGCCACTTTTATTTCCTGGCACATGCATTGGAGGGTATGTTTCAACTCATGAATTACAGATTTTAAATGTGTACATACATTGGTGCGGCAGGTTCTCGCAGAAGCAGGTACTTGGTAGAGTACGGCTTTGTACGTGCTGTGCATAAAGTCCTTTTGTGTGCATTCCAGCCAGGAGGGTTATGAACAATAACACCTCATAAACAACTACACCGCGAAGTGCCATTACTACTTAGATATAAAAGAAAAAAAGATGCTGGTGTTCGTCCCTGCCATTCAACGGCACCCATTTAAATCACTGCTAGGGAAAGTGAGAGTCCACAGAAACAAAAAGGAGAAGATCTTGGAAATATTTCAGAACTGCCTAATGGACCAAATCTATTTATTTTGTAGCCAGAACTGATGAAAAACGCAAATATTTTTTAAAAATCGTATATTCTGCCCGCTCCAAAATGATTCGATTGCATGAGGTAAGAATTACGACCACTGACAAAAAGAACCTCTGCCGAGATGAATGTTCCGGCGGCATGCAATCATACATCAGCGCCAACTCTGGGGGTAATTAACATCAGGTGGCAAACAAAAATATTTATCTATAAAGGTAGAAGCTAAATAAATAGCCTTGGAGTAAATTGTACTATTTGCCAATACAATAAAGTGCTGTTTGGTAAAAGTACAGTGAAGCACAAATAGATTTAAATTGTCTTTGGTGGTGATTACGTCACTGTTGGCTGCACCTGCACTACCTCTGACAAGTAGCATTACACGAATCAACACCGCCAGAAATAATGGAATGTTATCACTAAAAATATAATCACATTTAATCGGTCTTTAAATTGGTAATCCTCATAACCAGATTCCATAGTTGGATGTGATGGCTATGTGAGGTCACTTAAACTCGGGTTCTGATACATTACTAATACTTTGTTCTGCGGGGACCTTATCCCAGCAGCTGTAACATTACCTATAAGGGAAAGCTTGCAAAGCGGATTTTATTGCTAGGTGTAATTCCTACTTTTGTAATGGGCCGTACTACCTGCGTGGCGGCATTCTTACCGCCTGTTCCTTCGTATGGGCCAACGCAATTTTTAAGAGTAGAACCGACCAGTCTCTTCATGTTTCTGAATAAAGTATTATGTTTTCATCTGCTACGCAGTTTCTTCCTCACGCCCTCATTCCATTTAACAGCCTGTAAACAAGAGCTCCGTGGTCGCCGCATCAAAACGACATAAACAGTTCGACTTCAGCCAACCTTCTGCCCAAATCGGTTCTTTCGGCGGAGGCAATGCTGTTCATTTAGTTGGTCATAACTAAATAGTTTCTAATCTGGAGCAGGAGTCTGCTGAGAATATTGGACAGTCTAAAGGTTAATCACCGTCGCCTGGTTACACGAGGGAGGCTGAACTAATTCCTCCGAAGGCGCGTGGCTTCCAGTTTTATCAGCAGCGCAGATTAGAAGTGTTAATATACAGAGGAGAATGGACGCTCAAGGGCCAGTTTTCCCTTATCGGCAAACTTTGCAACAGAACTCAGCTACCGCGCCACCTCTGCACTTTTCATAATAAGGCCCCTCGTTTTGCCTCTCGAGCAGAACTATCAAAGAGCCCCCACCCCCCGAGCCACCGTCACCAAAAATCAGGGTATTACAGTCCACGGCTAATTGGAAGATCACTATAATGAAGGAAAGAGATAAAATACTTTGGCTGCTGGCCTAAAACGTGGATCAGCAGCACAGAGGAAGCTATCTTGCAATGTCACACTCTGGGAGATTAGCATAAACAATACACACAAACCGACTGCCCCCAGTACATCTTCGCTTGCACGAAGCACAATGTGGAACACCGGCTGGGAGAGAAAGGAGGCGTTTTCTTCCTCCACCACTGCCTTGTTTTCAAAGCGTCGGGCCTTCTACTACAGATAAATGGAGGTCGCCATTGTCTCTATATTTACCTGCAACCAATTAACGTGTTTGGCTGGGAAGAATATACTGTTGGCTGATCAGACAATTAGCTGAAAAAAGAGGTCATGCAACCAGAGAGTCAGTGTAATTAACATGTAATAAAATGGAAAGTGTGCCATGTAGCTGCCAAGCTTCTCAGGTCCATGCATGACTAGCTTGCTCCAGTCTGGGTGTTTTTTTGCCTTTTTTCCTAGTTGAGATTAGTTGACAGGAAACCAAAGTCTATAACCCCTATAGTCTCTAACCCAACAAGAGGGAAGATACAATAACTAGGGATGAAGGTAGACCCAGGTAAAATGGAGCAAGAAAAAAAGAGGTCCAAAGTAGCACGTTCCTGGCCTTTCCTACAGATGAATAGCAGTTACTGATGTCGTACTGACCTATCTTCTACAGGATAAGGATAAAATCTGTTCTTCACTTTTTATAGATCAGCCATTAATGCAGATTATGTTACCAAGACAGTATGGCTTTTATTGTTGTACAAAATGTTCTGTATGTAAACTTGGTCTTTCAAAATCAAAAACTATCCAGATCAAGATCAGGTTTTTAAGATCAGAGATTTCATTAACTGCGAAAGCATTAACACGGTTTATACCATTATTTGTCCCTGCAAAAAAGCATATATCGGCAGTACGATTCGAACCTTGAAGACGAGAATACAAGAATATTTCCGCAATATACAAAAAAATGACACAAAATATCCTCTGGTGCAACACTTTTTGGAACATCACCCCAATGACTGAACTTTTTCATTCTGTGGTCTCAAACAGTTGAAACACCATCGCAGAGGTAGCAATTTGGAACTTAAATTATGACAGAATGAGAGTCGTTTTATAATCCTTTATGACACTGTTCGAAAAGGACTGAACAAAGATCCAGAATGGCACTATTGGCTTCAGTGATGATTCATCTTTAACTCTTTTCATTTACTTTTCTTTATCTTTACTCTTATCCCTATTTCTACTCTTACTTTTTAATTTTTAATTTTTAATCCATTTTCTTAGAATCTATAGAACTATATAATATTGGACAAAAATCATCCTTGTTCTTATCCTCATGCAGAACTAGACATCGTTCATTCTATCTAGAATCAGGCTTCGACTGCATACTCAATGCATTTCTCTTTCTATAATTCTATATAATTTATATCGGGTCAAGTTATCATAAATCCTTGAATACATGCCCACACTTCCTCCTTTTCCTTTTTCCTTCTTACTTCTAATCTTGCACTTATTTATTCTTTAATTTTTATTAGTCTGTTGTCTACGCATTATTGAAACAACAAGTATGAATGTGACATGATCAACACGTTTTAAATATGTTCATGTTATTTCCCCCGTATTTTGTGAGGCCATATTTCATTTCTTTTCTCATTATCGTGTGTCAATCGGCTTAATATTCGTGGAATTTCGTGTTTAACAAACTTTTTGAATAATTGAATAATTTATGTTCGAATTTATAATCTATGGCAACAGTTAGGTCCAAGCTAGTGTTATTCCTGCCACAAATATGGGCATTCTGACATGTTTCAAAATGGCGCCGGCAACACGAACGGAGTTCCTACATTGGTATTACACAAAAGCGTAAAAGGACTAAACCAATACGGAATAGTCCTCTTGTAGACGCTCAGGCGGAAGAAACCCTTCCAAGATGGTGCTTAAGTAAGACGTGGACTTGGCAACATGCTGCCGTTTCTCGGAAGAGAAAAATAACATGGTATTTGGGTAAGCGTACGTCTTTCTACCAATAGTAATTTGAGGACTTTGAGACTTTATCTACTGTTATTCAAGCCTCTCTACAAACATTAGGAGGACTTTCATTTTTGATTAATAAGTATTATAAACATTCAGTTGTAGTTCAATACTAGATAATTGCGGTCGGTGAAGTGTGCACTATTCCTGATGCTTTCTTTTTAAACAAATGCATAAATGAATGCATACTCTATAATTAAATGATGGTCCTATCCAATTATTAATTCATAATAATGAAATTTAAGGTGATCAATTTTCTTAAAGATTTATATAATTCTCAATTTTTCTTTTCACATTACAGACCATTTGATCAAAATGATGTGATGTCATAATATTGAATACTGCATTGGTATGTTTCTTTAGCTTTTCACTTCTTCAAAATACTTACATAGGTTCAACACAATACTCACAAATTAACAACTCAAAAACATTTGATATTACATTATGCCAGTAACTAACTTCCAACATGGAATTACTAAGAAGTCTGCTCACATTATTCTGAACATAAACTTTTCACTATGGTTGACTCCTGATGAGTTATCTTTCCGCCTTCTTTTCAGGATAGCCTTATTTATCATTATCTGCTTATCTTGGGACTAATATCACCTATTCACAACTCTTATCACTACACGGTAACTTTGTTTATTTTTCCTTTTTTCTCATCGTCTTTACCAATATAATTAAACTTCTTGATTTCTAATAACGGGATGGACACAACGATGCATGTCACTACTAACTCACCTCAAATAGGTATCTCAGTGATCTTAATTTATCCATTCTGTATTACTTTGTAGCCTTGAGAAAGCCCCTTGTAAATTTACCGCAAGGGGCGAAACACGTGTTGGCTGCTACATTTGGATATATCTATACGCCAATGATTATTTAACCATCAACTATCATGACAGGAATGGATTTATGTACATTTTGAATATAGACTTTCTGGATATATATAAAAAAACTCCAATGTGGGCTCTCATCTTTTCATAAACATATCTTCTACAGGACTTGGACCAATGTCTATCCTGAACAGTGACTCCACAAGCATCATGGCATGAATAGGTGACACTGAGGCCTAGAACAGTTCTGCAGAAAGCCTAGACGTAGATGTGCCTCATCACACTTCCTGCCTCCCTCACAACTGCTACTTAGGGGTGTCTTCAAGAGGCACATGTTACAAAATCATATCACAAAACAGTGA
This sequence comes from Pleurodeles waltl, assembly GCF_031143425.1. Classification (NCBI taxonomy): domain Eukaryota; kingdom Metazoa; phylum Chordata; class Amphibia; order Caudata; family Salamandridae; genus Pleurodeles; species Pleurodeles waltl. Next base: position 269,404,783 of record NC_090444.1, on the reverse strand, counting down.
AAACACTGCACAGAAAGATGCCACACCTGGTTAGAAAAAACAGAACTTAATTTAATAAATAAAACAAGACAGAAATGACAAAAATCCAATAAGTAGAAGTCGAGATATGAATTTTTAAAGAATAAAAGTATCTAGCACTTACAAGCAATCAGCGCTAAAATAGGATATCTGGTGCACAGGACGGGACAAAGTCAAAAGTTCAGGCTGACCGAAATGGAGCATGGGCCTGATACAGGGACCCACTTGGGTCTTTTGGACTAAAGTACATTGATTCCATCAACGAAGATACAAGATGCAGCCAAAGTGATGCATCGGTGTCGAGTCCCGTAGTGGACTAGATGCATTGGTTTTCTCCTCGCAGCTGTAGCAATGCATTGGTTTCAAGTGCAGCATGCTTGTTCCGAATACGATGCGAGGCTGCTGCTGCATCAGTAGGTGATGCGTTGATTTGGAAGGTGATGTGCTAGGTCCTCTCCACACAGCGATGAGGCTGCGCTGGTTCCAACTCACGCAAATGTGAAGATGAGCCGGTTCTGATGAGGATGCCTGGGCTCTGTTTGAAGCAGCAGTTCCAAGGGCCCAGGTCTAGGTTGGCACCTCTTGACAGGGCAAGACTTGCAGTAACGTCCAGGAGCTATACCATTGTGAGTTAAAGTCGTTTGTGCCCTTGAGATTATAGAAAACAGGAGACCAGTCAGCTGGCCCTTAGAGTCCCTCTGGGTTCTGGGTTGTAGATGGCCAGGTCCTGTCCTCCTCACGCCCAGGCAAGAAGGGGACATGCAGCAGGTCAGCAGGTCAGCACAGCAAGGCAGGAGTCCAGCAGAGTTCCAGCTCCAAAGAGTAGCAGTCCTTGTAGCAGCACAGCAGTCATTCTTCCTGACAGAGTATTCACATGTCCAGAAGTGGACTCAATTGTTGTTGTCAGCGGTCCAGTACTCATACCCACTTATGCCCTTGAAGTTGGGGAGACTTCAAAGAAATGTCTTTGAAGTGCACAGAGGTCCTCCCTCTCTGCCCTGGATCCAGACTCATTGCAGGGGGGTGCAGTCCCCAGTGTGGGGACAGGACACTGCCTGTTTAGGCGTGTCAGTCCATAGCTCCCATTCTGCCTAGGATGGCCCATCAGGCTGTGGATGGCCAGTCAGTCACACCTAAGCTCCCTTTGTACGTGGTTGTCTAAAGGGAATGCAACAACCCAGCTGTCACCTTTTAGGAAAGGCGTTTAAACATTTGATCAGTTTACTTTTTTTCTAGGAAAGCAAGGAACATGCTGCTCATTTAGCTTAGTCTTGGCAGGACATAAATAATCTGTATTTTCTGTCCAAGGCTATGGAACGCAGTACACAATATGCTAACTTGTGTTGCCGTACAGTAGACAGCTTCTATCATCCAGACACAGCATTACATCAGAACTGTATCCCAGAGATGATATGGTTTAACTATATAAACCATACAATGATCCAAGGAGGGCAGAGAGCATTCTAGCCACAAGGATCCTGGGGCACATGCTGTGCGACAAGCAGCTAAGCTGGTGCTGATCTGTCAGCTTACCAACAGATTCGCCATCCACACAACAGGCTGATTCCTGACACTCCATCCAGGTATGGGGCTGGGGCTTATCCCATAAATTGAGCAAGGCAGAGGATTACATGCACTATGCTATCAGAGAAAGAGATAGGGTCAGGTAGGAACTTCTAGAACCCCTAGACCATTCAGAAACATATACATCATGGTTAGATTGTTTATCTTCTTTACCCTGATCGTAATGCTGACCACCTTGCTTTGTTTCATCTGCCTAACTACTGCAGCTCACTCTTAACATGATAGATTATAAGTGTTTCAATAAATGTATTGAAAACTCATCTTGCACCTTTGTGTCTCACCTTGACCTGCATGAGTAACTGAGCAAAACAGATATGATCTTTTTCCCAAGACTTCTCTGAGGTGCCAGAGTGTTATGTTCAGGTTTTCATAATCACCCTTTACCCCAGTAGGATTGGAGGATGGGCGATGCACTGTCAGCTAGCCTAAATTAGGCAGACAACTACTAAAGATGTGATGTACACTCAGTCTCCCAAACTCTGTAGAGCTGCCATCCTAAACACAGCTTACTATTCCCAAAGTAGGAAATGTATAACAGAGGCCCACATGCAGCATTGCATTTACAGGCCCTGGGCACATGTAGTGCACTTTATGAGGGACTTATAAGTAAATTAAGTATGTCAATTGGGGTTAAGCCAATGTTACCTTGTTTTATGGGAGAGAGCACAAGCACTTAAGCACTGGTTAGCAGCGGTAAAATGCACAGGGTCCTAAAGCCAGCAAAAACAAGGTCAGAAAAGAGGAGGAGGAAGGCAAAACATTTGGAGGTGACCCTGCCGAAAGTGGCATTCCCAACACTAACCAAAAACCATGGTGGCCTTAGGCATGGAATCCTGATGTATATATCAATACTGTTGTTCTCTAAACCCAATATCACCATAAAGGGATATGGAGATAAAGGAGAAAGAAAAGTAGAAAGGACCTTGCAAAGGCTGACTAAATCAACAAAATGACTTAATTTACTACATTGCTCACCATTCGCCCACCTCCTGACACCTCAGAAGTGTCTCAGACCAGTGCGAAAAACTTATGTTTGTCTGTGTTTATGTAGCTTGTTACATTTAGATAAAGCAGACATGTTAGCTTAAACAAGCCATACATTTCCTTTTTATTTCAGTAATGATAGGTATACCGAAACGCTTTCCTTTTCATTTGTATATATGCATAAGAGCTTTACATCCACATGGATAACTCCTCTGCTGAAATATGCTGGCTCTCAGTCTTCAGAGAAGCTTACCTTTGTGTATCAAATCCAGAATACATGGGTTTGATTTTCACTGGCTCAATATTTGTTGAGGTTCTTAAGATAATGAAAATATCTTGAAAGAAATGGTGAGGGAGGGAGAAACTCATGGGTGAGATGAACCACATAGTTAACTTTTGTGCTTTCATGGCTTTAGTGCTGAAGGAATGTTTTTTGTCACTTGGAGGGGGTGGGGTGCGGATTTCATATTTGTTTCCTACCATTCTTATGAGCCAAATTTAGGATGGTAACTATGCCGGTGCACATAAGTCCATAAAGCCATGTTATGAATAGTATGCAACTGAGCTGTCCCCTCAAGCCAGGACCTCTACATGCTTAATCTCCTGGGCTAGTCTTTATGTGCATACTCAGTTGTGCTCAATGCGCTACCTATTCTGTTTAACTCTAATTTAAATTGTATTTTATGGATGAAATTAGTTTTGGATTTATGGCTTGTCACTGAATGAAATCTTGATAATAGATTTATGGATGAAAGTAGTTTTGTATTAATGGTTTATCACAGAATGAAATGTTGACGATAAAGTAATAAAGTAGTATCCATCAGACGTTAATGTCTACACTGTAAAACCATGCCAATTCTGCTAAGATGTTTTGCTTGCATGGGATGACTGATGTGAAGTTTGTTGGGCACTTGTTTGTGGACTGGCCATAAAAATAGCCTTCTGGTATATTTTTTGATGATCTTTGTATGTCACCTACCTTGGTCAGTGTCTGATGTGTGTTTCAATGATTTTTCTCATATAGAAAACCACATATCCTACATCATGTCACAACATGTTGCCTCTATCCAACCCTTTCTGTCATCTCTTTCACCACCATCATAATCCATGTAAGGTAGCACAACTGGAGCATTCCATAAAATCACCTGTAAAGCTATGTCAGCATGCTCATATGCCCTGGCTAAAGCTGAAATTCTGTCCTAATCCTAGTCATTACTCTCTATACACCTATCACCTTTAGGAAAAGCATTTCACTGATCACACCATATCATGAATGTTCTGTCCGATTCAACACCTGACCAGTCCTTGTCCATAAGTTATGTCCCATGCAAGTAAAAACAACTCTATTCACAGACGACACAGCACCTGCCATTCCAATCATACGCCTAGTTGAACCCTATGTACATATATGCCATTATGGAAACAATCTCTGATGACGACACAACATGTAGCAGTCCCATACAGGTGCCATCTGATGTAGAGAATCCATGTCTGGAGAACAGTCATGTCACTACATGTACCAAATCCTAGAGGAATATCTGCAGTCACTATACACAGATACACCACATCACATGATACATGCATGTACAGCTACAGTGGCATACATAGCACGCATAAGACATCCACTGACAATCACAGAGATCAGTGTGAGAACAACTGAACCAAGGCCAGCTAACTAAATCCAAATAGGGCACATTCCATTCCACCTGACATGTAGATACAGTTCCACTACAGGACAACATGAGTAAACCAACATCACTCACACCATTCCTGATGTGATTACCTATACCTAAGTCATGCAGATCCATGCAGATACAGTTCCACTACTGGACAACATGAGTAAACCAACATCACTCACACCATTCTTGACACATGATTACCTGTACCTAAGTCCAGACAACACACATATCCCACTACAAAGACGTGTACACATGATGTACACATTGTCCTACACAACTGCCATTGCACCTAAAACATATCCAACAACAACACCTGTATGACAAAAAGTAGTTCAGTCAAACCAGAACATCTCAAAGTAAGAAGTGACCCAAAACCATTTCCTGTCTAACTTGTCCACATCAACTAGGCTAAGGGTAGCAATGATTGTCGACTCAACAACATCTGCCCCCAATTAACCATTGTGACATGATGTAGTTGGCTAATACCAACGATTGCACTAGTATTGGTAGGCAAAGGGCACTTATAGCATGGACATTGCATATTGTCAGAAGGTAGGAAAGCCTAATAACTTACCTCTTGTAAAACAAGGGCATTTGGATAATAGTGAATCACCTACAGTTCAATGGCATGGAAATGCATGGTAAGGCCAAATATTAACAATCAGACAGCCATAGTTGAATGTCCTTTCGTTACAACCTTCACCTACCCCATAGTATGAATATAAAGGGACAATGGGGAAACCTCCACAAACCCATAAGTACAGTCCTATACTGGCCATATCTGTTGATTGAAATGCCAGCCTCACATGGAGTCAATACCTGTACCAGAACAAAAGGTAACTAAACCCCATACCAAATATGTCAGGCACTCAGGAGCAAATACAGGTGATCTACACAGGTAGGAGTGGTCTGACACCTTAGAGCTACATACTCACATATTCCGATGTATGGACCTGGAAATACTAGATGGGTAGGATGATACAGCAGCTTACATACACGGATATGGCTGGGTGGAGTTACACATGTGGCAGTGTCAATCGGGCATCTCCACATGCAGACACAGATATGCATTGACACCGGTGATATGAACGTACACATGGCCAACCCAAATGTCAGATCTCCATCTATTAGTCAGGCAATGTGAGTACTACATATTCCCACTAGTCTACAAACATGTAGCACCTATTACATTTTCACAGCTGCTAAAGTGTGACAGCAAACACCATACTACCAGAGCCAAGTAAAAGGATATAGTCAGTACTTACTCCCTTGTGGCTGCTGTGCTTCCCTCAAGCACCCATCCACCTCAGGGTAGGCCACTGCCAAAATGTAGGCCATTAGGGGGTCAGGGTCCGACGGGCATCCCTCCGTCATTGGGAGGACATCCTCAGCTGGGACTCAGCAGTCTTTCAGGCCCAGCGTCTCAGGTCCACCCACCACTTTCTACAATGGGTTTTCTGCCGGCTGTGGTCGTCCAAGGTCTGCATTTGCTTGGCGTTTAATCTCCAAATCCCCTTCTTCTGATGGGCGTTGACCTGCATGGATGACACGGACAAAAAGAGAAAGTCATGTACACATGCACCATACCAATAGGAGTGGTCAGTACACATCAGTCACAGTATGTAGGCACACAAACCCATCCTCTCTGCTCACACGCCTTCACATTATGCCATCTAGATGCATCTACACACTGACAAGTTCACATACCCGATGCAACGTCATACACAACACCAATCACACATGGCTAGGGTATTGGACTCACCTGCTCCTCTGGTGCCCCTTATAACTGTTCATACAGGGGTAAGACCTCCTCCACTAGCATCTCAAGTTCTTCTGGGGTGAAGGCAAGGGCCCTCACCTGCAGGACGTGGCATGATGGCTCACAGAGGCAGTACACAGCAACTCATGTTGTGGAGGTCTTGCTGGCAACAGTGTCAGGAGTGAAGTAAGCAATACTGCAGAAAATGGTGGTCACAGCCGCCACATACACGACCATCAATGGCGGTGGTCATGGCCATTGGCCCAAGTCCGCCAAAGGCAGAAATGTTCACCAATGGCAAATTGCACGGCAGTTGCGACCCCATGACGACTTCCACTGGTGGACTTAGGTCACTTCCAACTGTCCACTACAGTAGGCCAGGTGCCTGCCATTTTGGGTACGTCATCGATGGATGTGCTTACTTATCTGCGTCAATTACTTACTCTCTGTCACCGTGTGGGGATGGAGGAACCACTCCAGACTGCGTTATTGGATTAAAACGAAGGATTTTTATTGATGATATGGTATATGGTGGAATACAGGTAGGTTCGTTTTCAGTCTTTGTGAAATTGGGCTTTAATTGGTGGGGTGTTCTTGAGGTTCCGTTCCTTCACTCGTCTCTCTCTCTCTCTGGTTCACAGGTCTTTCCCCGGGAAGCGCATGTGGAGAGAAAAGAATAGGAGCTGTAAGTGATCTTTTAATGTTATCTTGTTTCTTATACAATGGCGCTACGATTCCTGTCTTTCTGTTCCTGGCACTGTTAAGTTACTCTTCTTGTCTCAGGTTAGCCCGTACTTGGCTGTTGTTTCCATACTTATTCTGATTCCTAATCTTTCTTATCTTTCTGTTTTCCTCTAGTATCCAGCCGTTTCTGTGCTTGGGTTTCGGCTGGCTCATTTAAAGGTAACGATAGTCTACAGTGCCTGTTGGTAAGTTCTCTTGTTTCTCCCTCCTCCTCATTTGTTTCCCTCTTTTCCCTTCCTATTTCCCCAGTGCTCGTGCCTTTCAGTTTCCTCAGTGTTTGTCTATTCCCCCTCCCCGTATCCCCGTGCCCCCTCGTCACTCCACTCCGTTCTCTCTCTTATTTACAGTCTTTCAGGGACGTAGTCCCACGCACCTGAATGGCCACGCTTCTCCTGGAGCGTGGCGGGATGCTGCAGTTTGTCCTCCCGGTCGCCTGGAACAGGGTCGTCTTGGAATCGCCTCTCAGTGACTCTTCCGATACCCAGAGGGTACCTCCGCTGCTGGTTCATAGTCGAGCTCTGCTCCTCGTCTCTCTCCTTCCAGCCTCTGAACACCGAAAGTGCTGACACAGGTTCCTTTGACCGACTGGCGTCCCGCCACTGCGGAACGATCGACCAATCACAGGCAGCAGGACCAGGAAGCTTCGGGCCAGCAGTGGCAGAGTCAGAACAAGTGATAGCCATGTGCGGGCGCGCAGGCTCTAGTCCGTCACATACACTCCTCCTAGGGAGCGGCCTGTCGAGAAGCTCCAGAGCCGGATAACGGGAAAGGAAATCCGCTGTCACCATGTGTTTCCCAGGCAGATGTTGGATCCGAAAAGAGAAGGGCTGCAAGGAAAGGAACCAGCGAAGAACACGGGCATTAGTGTCCTTATGATGGGCAAGCCATGTGAGAGGCGCGTGATCAGGGTAAAAGTTCTGCCCGACAAGTAGTACCTGAGAGATTCAATTGCCCACTTAATTGCCAAACATTCCTTCTCTATAGCCGGATAATGACATTCCCGCGGTAGAAGCTTCCTGCTGATGTACAACACAGGGTGGAGGGAATCATCAGCCTGTGGTTGGGATAATACTGCCCCAAGCCCCACGTCGGAGGCATCAGTCAATAACACGAAAGGTTTATCGAAATCAGGGCAACACAGCACGGGTTCCGAAGTGAGAGCGGTCTTGAGTTGCTCAAAACTACATACAGCAGGCATAGGGGGGGAACCAAGGGTGTTGGGACAGGAATTCTTCAATAGATTAGTCAGAGGTTCTGCAATGGTGGAGAAATGAGGGATAAATCGCCGATAATAGCCAATCAAACCCAGGAAAGCTCTAATATCTTTCTTTCTCTTGGGAAATTCCATATTAGAAATGGCCTCTACTTTTTCTACTTGGGGACTAATTCTACCATTCCCCACAATATAGCCCAGGTACTTGATACTAGTCTGTCCGAGTTTACATTTGTCAGGATTGGCAGTTAAGTTGGCCTTTTGTAGAGCATGCAATATGGTCCCTAGATGTGTCATGTGCTCCTCCCAGGTTTTACTGTATACAACAATGTCATCGAGGTAGGCATCAGCATATTGCTGAAAGGGACGTAGGATTTCATCCATGAGCCTCTGGAAAGTGGCGGAGCGACCATGGAGGCCAAAAGGAAGGACAGTAAAGTGATATAAACCCGAAGAGGTGGCAAATGCTGTTTTTTCTTTATCGTCCTTTCTTAAGGGTATCTGCCAATAACCCTTTGTGAGATCTAAGGTGGATAGGTATTTGGCTTGGCCTAATCTCTCAATTAGTTTGTCTATTCTAGGCATAGGATAAGCATCAAAATAGGTGAGGTTATTAACACCCTTGTAATCCACACAAAACCGTGTACTACCATCGGGCTTGGGTACGGATACGACTGGCGAGCACCAGGGACTGGTTGATGGTTCTATGATACCTGCTGTCAACATAGTTTGGACCTCTCTTTCAATTATCTTTTGCTTTGCTTCAGGGATGCGGTATGGCCGCTGTCGTGAGACAGTATTTTGTTTCAAACGGATGGGGTGTTGGACTAGGGTAGTTCTCCCCGGATATCTAGAGAAGACATCTTGATTATGCTGTACTAACTGGGTTAGTTGACTGTGATACCCTTTTGTAAGGTCAGGATGGATCCATGGGTTTACCTGGTTGGACCGATCCTGGGAAGTTATCTTGGGATATGGGATGTCGTCAGGAATCTCAGAGTTGATAAAGTGAACAGAGTTGTCTTCTGTGGGGTCTAACCATTTCTTTAGTAAATTGATATGATATATCTGCTCCCCACCACTCCCTTGGGGAATGGCCAGCTCATATGTGGTGGGGTTAATCTGAGCTATCACTTCAAACAGTCCCTGCCATTTAGCCAATAGCTTGTTTTCAGTGCTAGGGAGCAAGACCAGAGCTTTATCTCCTACTGAGAGGGTGCGAACAGCATTCCGGGTATCGTATCTTTGTTTCTGCTTATCCTGTGCTTCTTGTAAGGCTGTATGGGCTTCTTCCCATACTGTATGTAGATTGTCTCTTAAATCCCTGGTGTAGGACAAGAGATCTTTTACTTCCTCTTCTGTATCCTCCCACTGTTCAGCTAACATGTCTAACAGGGTGCGTGGCTGTCGTCCGAATAACATTTCAAAAGGACTATGGCCCAGTGAAGCTTGTACATGTGTACGAATAGCATATAAAACCAATGGCAGTTTCTTTTCCCAGTCTTTCCCAGCTTCAGATATACTTTTTTTTAATAAGGATTTAATGGTTTTATTATATCTTTCTACTAGCCCATCTGTTTGCGGATGATAAACCGAAGTACGGATTTGTTTCACCCCTAATAGTCTACATACTTCTGCCATTAACCTGGACATAAAAGGAGTCCCTTGATCCGTTAAGATCTCTTTCGGGAAACCCACTCTGGAAAAGAACTCTATCATAGCCTGAGAGATAGCCTTCGTATGTGTACTGGGAAGGGGTATGGCCTTGTGATATCGTGTAGCATAGTCCACCAACACTAACACATACTGTGTTCCCCGATTTGAGGGGGTAAGGGGCCCGATAAGGTCCATTCCCACCCGGGTAAAAGGGATGTCAATAATGGGAAGTGGCTGGATGGGAGCGGGTTTTTGTGGGGAAGGGTTATATAACTGGCATTTGGTACACTCAGAATAATGCTTACGTATCTCGCCATAAACCCCGGGCCAGTAAAATCGGCGCAGTACCGCTTCTTCCGTTTTCTCCCTTCCTAAATGCCCTTCCCCATTATCCCCATGTGCCAGCTGCAATACCTGTTGACGGTGACTTTTAGGTATTACTAATTGTAGGTTATTTCCTCTGGTGGCTGTGGGATTTCTGTATAAGAGATTATTACGAACCAAAAATCGGGGACCCACCCTTGGTGCTATTCCAGACTCAGCCTGCTGCCAGGCGTATTTTAACGTAGGATCCTCATTTAGATTCTGTCGGAAATCTCCGGTGATTGTGCAAACCTTCCCAATACTAAGGGAATCTTTGTGGGTTAGACAGTTCGGCACATAAGAGTGTCGCTGTTCTCTTTTCTGTGTTCGGCTGAGGGCAATTCGTACTTGTGTGGGCTCATCTGGGTCCAGTACTCTAGGAGCTTCCCTCCACCATTCCCTCTGAATGTGCTCTTGCCCTGCCTTCTCCAATAAGGAGGGAAAATCCACATAATCTGTCCCGAGGATTATATCCTCATCGAGGCTGGGGAGCACCCCAACCCTGAGGGTTTCAGTCTGTTCTTTCCATTTCAACTGTATTGTCGCAAGTGGGTAAAATCGTTGATCCCCATGTACGCAGGTAATGAGCACCTGTGTCTCAGTTTCTATCTGTCCTGGCAATATTAAATCATCCCTGATCACGCTCTGGCTACCTCCAGAATCAACTAGAGCCATCCTTTCTACTTCATTGATGAGTAGAGGGAAGGTGTATTTGGGTTTCTTCCCTCCAGCCCAAAATACCTTTCTTCTGGTCAGTCTCTCCATAGGTTCTTCTGTCTCTTTCTTTTGCGGGCAATGCCGGGCAATATGACCCCCTTCTGAACAGTTATAGCATTGGGGTCCATGACTGGTATATCCAGCGGGACCCAGACCAGCTGGTTGTGTTCGGTCAGTTCCAGCATTTCCTACAGGCCGCGGCAGATGTAGTCTAGGCATGACCGGACAGGTCGGGGTTGGTGGGGTCCGACTTACATTAGCCCTAAAGGCCGAGCCTCTATGATAAGCACAGGCCAGATCTATGGCTGTTTCATATGTGAGAACGGGATGTTGCCGAACCCAGTTCCGGGTGGTAGGTGGGAGAGCATCTAAGTATTGTTCCAAGACTATAATGTCAAACATTGCTTCTCTTGTGTTCTCTGTTGGAAGTAACCACCTCCCGGCTGCATGCTGGACTCGATAATACAAGGTACGGGGGTTCTCCTGTTGCTGCCACTTCATGTGTCTAAACTTAGTGCGATAGCTCTCACTGTCCAAACCTACTCTCTCTAAAATAGTTTTCTTAAGGTCTTTGTATGGAAGAGTACCACTGGGATTAACAGCTTGATATGTTGCTTGTAAATGGCCGGTGAGAAGGGGGGTGATATATTGGCCCCATTTATCCTCTGGCCAGTTAGCAGTGCTGGCCACCCTCTCAAAGTTGGTGAAAAACGAATCCGGGTCTTCCTGTTCCTGATAGCGTTGCAACACACTACTCGGTACTGTGGGGTGTACCTTTGTATGAGCGATGGTATCGGTAAGTTTCCCCAAAGCAGTCTCATGTACGAGTTGATTATTGGCCATAATCGTTGCCTGACTCTTAAGAGCTGTTTGCAGTGCCTCTCGTTCCTCTTTATCTTCTTTCATTTGTTGTTCCCACATTGTTGGAAAATGGGTTATTGGTAGGGCAGGTAGGTACCTACACCTAGCAACAAGCCACTAACCTCCACATAGGTACAGTTAGGTCTCAGTAAATTAATCCCAGCTCAACCCTTGGTAGCTTGGCAACGAGCGTCAAGGCTTAATTTAGGAGACAAAGTGTAAAGCATTCAAATATCACAAAACAGTAATTAAATAAAACACAGGAAACAGTTTAAAAATCCAAAACCAATTTATAAAAATAGTTTATATTTTTATCTTTAAAATGACACAAAAACGATTAAAATCGGTTCAGGGGAACCGGAGATATGAATTTTTAAAGAATTATTACTTTTCTAGCGCTTAGAAACAAAAAGCGCCAATCGGGTCATCTGGTTGCACCTCGACCGGGGCAAAGTCAAACTTTCAGGCCGACCGCGATGGAGCCCTGCTCGGCTACAGGTCGCGGGAGGCCTCGGTTAAAAAGTTACCTTCTGACTTAGTCTTTATTTTGAAGTTTTTCTTCACCGGGACGAACCTGCCAGTTGAATCCGACCTCCTGGAGCCCTTGTCCGGATACGCGATGTGGGTTTCCTCGGTGGAGACTTTTACCTTCGGACTTAGTCGTTTTTTCGAGATGAAAATCCTTCGACCGGGGTAAACCTGGATCTTGATCCGACGTCCATGGAGCCCTTCTCGGATACGATGGCTGGGAGGTCCCGGTCAACTTTTTACGTTCGGACTTAGTCTCTTTTTTGGATGTTTTTCTTTACCGGGACGAACCACGAAGTCAGGCCGGGTCGCGGTTGAGGCAAGCCGGCTAGAATTTCCGCGGCGGGTCGGTCCCTCTCTGGAGCTTTTTTCCAAAAATTCTCAAATCTTTTCCAAACTTCTGGGGCTTCACCCAGATGTTCTTTTAAGGTTCTTTTGGGGTCCACAGCTCACCCCAAGGGTCCAGAAGTTCTGTGATGGTCCTTGGGGGGTGCGGACTTCAACTCCCAGAATGCACCTGGCGCAAACTCCTTTTTGGCCACTGGACAGTGGTCAGCTGGTCGCTTTCTTCAGGAGTTGGTGCAGGGGACTCTGGTTAGCAATTTTTCACCTGTAGCAAACAGGGAGTCCCTCCTTGAACCAGTTGAAGCCAGGCAAAGTCCTTCTTGTGGTGAAGCCCAAGTGTGCAGCTGGTGCAGTCCTTCTGAGTGCAGGGTCCAGGTGCAGGCCAGGGGTCCAGCAGGGCAGTCCTTCTTCTTCTTTAGTTCCTTTCTTGTTGAATTCTGGAGGGGATCTGAGGTGTGGGGGCAGGTCTGCCAGTTTTATCCTTGCTCCTGGGTGAAAAGCAGGGGGGCCCTGGTTCTCCAATCAGGGACAGGGTCGTCCCCCTGTGATGACCACTTCCTGGGAAGTGTGGCAAAAATCGATCCCAGAAGGCAACAGTCTCTAAAAATCCAACATGGATGAATCTGATTTTTGGAGGTTACATCTGGCTGAGCCCACCCACTGGTGTGGCTAAAAATCATAAACACACCCCTCTCCTGCCCTCTCCTAATCTAATCAAGGGGGCACCTAATTGTCTGGGGTTGCAGGATGTGGGGGTGTTGCTGGGTGCTGCAAATGTCCTTCTCTGCCTTTGAAGACCAGTTTGGCAGCCCTCCCCCTTCCTGCCTCACCATCTGCTGAGGGGAGATTCTCTCCCCCAAGCACATTCCTTTGTGTGAAGTCAGGCCACTTCACACCTCATCAAGGTAGCCTGGCAGAAGCTGCTGCAGGCTGGCCAATCAGAGCACAGCAGCAAAAACAATGCAGAGCTGAAATTGGCAACTTTTTAGGTAAAGTCTAAACTTTTTACCTGAACTAGTTATATTAAATCCAACAACTGGAAGTTGTGGGATTTATTACAACAATCAATTTGATACCAAATTCTTGGTATGTAACATTTAAGGAGACTTTAAAATTTAAAATAAAGTCTGCCCATTCTAGCCTATGAAGGCCATTTACTTCAATGAGGGAAAAACGAATTTGGCTGTTTTTACCTCACCAGGGCTTATAAATCTATTTTTATAAAGTCCCTGCTTATAGTTACATGGCACCCAGCCCTAGGGGCACATAGGGCACACCTTAGGGGTGACTTATATGTAAAAATAAGGTAGTTTAAGACTTTGGAAGTACCTTTAATTCCAAAGTCGAATTTGCATATAACTTTAATTTAAAAGCAGCCAGCAAGGCAGGCTTGCTTTTAAAATGACACTGGGCACCTCAGCAGTGCACCTAGGAGTGCACCACCTATGCTGTGGTCCCTAAACCTACATGCCCTACCATATACTAGGGACTTATAGGTAGGTTAACTTAGCCAATTATAATTAGCCTAATTTGCATATCCATTTTACACAGAGCACAGGCCCTGGGACTGGTTAGCAGTACCCAGGGCACCATCAAAGTCAGGAAAACACCAGCAAAAAGAGGAAAATGGGGGCAAAAAGTTATGGGGCCTCTGCAATCAGCCCTGTTTTCTCACACACATTATCTGAAGATGCCGTTGTCCTTCGGCCAACTGAGCGATTACGTCTGCCATTGTGGTCTTTTCCTCCATGGTGACGGTGTTTCCACTAAATCCCACTTCTGACACCACTTGTCACCGTGTGGGGATGGAGGAACCACTCCAGACTGCGTTATTGGATTAAAACGAAGGATTTTTATTGATGATATGGTATATGGTAGAATACAGGTAGGTTCGTTTTCAGTCTTTGTGAAATTGGGCTTTAATTGGTGGGGTGTTCTTGAGGTTCCATTCCTTCACTCGTCTCTCTCTCTCTCTCTGGTTCACAGGTCTTTCCCCGGGAAGCGCATGTGAAGAGAAAAGAATAAGAGCTGTAAGTGATCTTTTAATGTTATCTTGTTTCTTACACAATGGCGCTACGATTCCTGTCTTTCTGTTCCTGGCACTGTTAAGTTACTCTTCTTGTCTCAGGTTAGCCCATACTTGTCTGTTGTTTCCGTACTTATTCTGATTCCTAATCTTTCTGTTTTCCTCTAGTATCCAGCCATTTCTGTGATTGGGTTTCGGCTGGCTCATTTAAAGGTAACCGTAGTCTACGGTGCCTGTTGGTAAGTTCTCTTGTTTCTCCCTCCTCCTCATTTGTTTCCCTCTTTTCCCTTCCTATTTCCCCAGTGCTCGTGCCTTTCAGTTTCCTTAGTGTTTGTCTATTCCCCCTCCCCGTATCCCCGTGCCCCTTCGTCACTCCACTCCGTTCTCTCTCTTATTTACAGTCTCTCAGGGACGTAGTCCCACGCACCTGAATGGCCACGCTTCTCCTGGAGCGTGGCGGGATGCTGCAGTTTGTCCTCCCGGTCGCCTGGAACAGGGTCGTCTTGGAATCGCCTCTCAGTGACTCTTCCGATACCCAGAGGGTACCTCCGCTGCTGGTTCACAGTCGAGCTCTGCTCCTCGTCTCTCTCCTTCCCGCCTCTGAACACCGAAAGTGCTGACACAGGTTCCTTTGACCGACTGGCGTCCCGCCACTGCGGAACGATTGACCAATCACAGGCAGCAGGACCAGGAAGCTTCGGGCCAGCAGTGGCAGAGTCAGAACAAGTGATAGCCATGTGCGGGCGCGCAGGCTCTAGCCTGTCACACTCCCCCAAAATGCTGTGCATTCGTATGTAGTGCCATCACGGTTGTGCAACATCTTGAGCAGAATTTAACAAAAATACGTGGTAAAGGATTATATATGATGAGAACTATGTAAAGCTACTCTGAGGTACATCGGCCACATGAAGATACTGGTAGAATCCAAAATATATGTGAGTGAAGTGCAGGACAGCTAAGTCTTACATACATGTACCCTAACATTAGTTTCATGTGCAGAATCCCATTTACATGTTAGCAAATGTGCAGCAATGAGGGTGAATTAGGTGCATATCTATGGCTTGTACTATATATGTCAGAAGTGCTACGCATCCTCTACAGATGTTAGGTGTCAGGTGATATACAATGTGTTAAAAATGTGTGCATACTGCATAACACACAGTATAATGTCTTCTCTCAACATAGGTATCCTGCCATGAGGAGATTGAGAAAATCACCAGTGGACCGTCCACTAGTAGACCTGGAATTCATGGAGGAAAAGCAATGTCATCCAGACATATTGTCTGAATCGTCATACCATCATGGATCTTTGTAGTCAGGTGGAGCCAGATCTGATGCCTGCCATTTGCAATTCCTATGGCATACCTCCCATTGTTCAAGTCTTGTCAGTACACTTTCTGGCCACAGGGTCCTTTCAGAATGCTGTCAGGGATGTCTCAGCCCATGTTCAGTCTGGTGCCGAAGGATGTACTGTATGTATTTTTGAAACACCTGTACAGCTACATCAGGTTTCCCCAAAGAGCAGATTTTGCCTATGTGAAGGCAGACTTTTATGAGAAGTCATGGATGGCACCCATGTCGCCCTGGTCCCTCCCAGTGCCAGTGACCAGGTGTATAGGAACAGGATGAACTACCATTCAATCAACGTACAGGTGGTGTGTCTGGCAGACCAGTACATCTCACAAGTTACAGCCACGTTTCCAGGATCTGTGCATGATTCCTACAACATGCTGAACAGCAATGTCCCACATCTGATGGCACGACTACCAACATAGAGGGCCTTACTGTTTGGTAAGTTTGCATTGTAGTGTGTGTTTGTGTGTTATGTCTCCTGTCATCACAATGTGGCCAGTCGCAGGAACTATTTCTGAGTTGTTTTACCATTGTGTTCACAAGTGATGCAGGCTATCCAACCCTTCCTTGGCTGTTGACACCAGTGAGGTACTCAGCCATGTCAGGGGAACTCCATTACAATGAGGCCTACAGGAGGACAAGGCAGGTAATCAAGTGAACATTTGGTTTCCTGAAGGCAAGATTCAGGTGCCTGGACCGTTCTGGAGGAACTCTCCAAGGTATGCCAAGTAATCGTTGCCTGCTGCATGCTCCACAATCTAGTCCTGAGATGTCAGATACCATTGATAGCAGATGAGGGGGAGGCTGGAAATACAAATATGGCAAGTGATAAAGAGCCAGAGGAAGAACAAGCAGGTGACTCTAGGGCAGATCTCATCAATCAGTACTTCCACTGACATACACATCTGTGAAGTGGACCTTTTTGATGTTTTGAATGTGCACAACTTGAAGTAGATGGCTGCCATTACACCTCCTGACTTGGTTCATTAGTGGGGTGACATGAGCTCCAATGCCTATATGTGAGTTGCAAATGCAGACTGATAGATTGTAAAGTATACAGTACAATTTGGTGTGCTATATCATGTATTGTTGTTACATCTCATCCTAACATACACTTCCATAATGGACTACTCAGTATTGAAGTATGTTTCTTGCATTCTCCTATCCTCTTTTACTTCCACTCACTGAAATTGCGTTTTCATGTTTGCCTCTGCAACCTAAGCTTGGGGTATTCATTGTCAGTAGCCAGTGGTAATTGCTGACAGACACAAGAGTTGTACCTGACAGATAGCTGGTAAAATGGATATAGTTACAGTGGGATGGTACCTTGTTAGCACTTCCTTCATACAGGTGGGGGTGTGAATGATTAGTCCTTTCCTATTACAAGTGGGGTGGGGTGTGTGAAATGGTGTATTACGTGCTAGTTGAAGTTTGTGGCCCATGTGTGATGATTGGATCATGGGCTCTGGCTTCACAATAGGTGGGGTACTTTGTGATGACCAGGGGACCCAGCTGTGTTTGTATTCTGACGTTGCTGTCCAAGGGGGCAGGTAACTGTATACTGACAAAGGTGAGTGACAATCCTACAAGTATGGAGCCTATGTTAGTGTAAGGTTAAAGTACTGGGTTCCTCAGTGATGTTCTTTGTTTTTTCCATGGGATATGTGATCATGTAGTTATGGTAGAGGTATGTGAAAAGCCTGTACCTGGTGATACATAAGTCCAGTCTGGGTGCCCCTGCTTTGTAGGTAGTTTACCATGGACATGACTTCTATTTTCTGTATAATTGCATTGTATGCCACCATGCCTTCTGTCCTGATGGTACTCTCTGTCATGCTCTATACTACTGTGTTGCTCTGGCTGGATTTCAACCTCTCTGATATCTGCCCTGTGACATTTCTGTTGTCATGTGTCTCCTGCTGAGGGAGCCTCCATCTGATGACCATTACACTGGCTGTTCGATGCAGGAGGGCATGACCAGACCACATTTGGCAAGCATGACAACTGTTGATGTATTATAAAAGGCACATATACAGTAACTGTGTTCAGTTGGGATTTATTGTGCATATCAGAATACTAGTAGTCAAAATAAAAGTGCACAAATGAAAAATATGGTCATGAGTGTGGTCATGGAAGATGGAATCATCAGAGTAGTGCTACACCCGTTGGTTACACAAGTCCAGTGTCCTTGTACCATGGGAAAATGGAGTTATGTTACAGAGCAGTCTACAGGGTGTCTCAGTGGCACACAAGGGTGACATGTCAGGAGAGGTTCGCTTCATGGGAGTGGATTTGGTCTTGGCATCTGCTCCAGCCAGATGTCTGGGTGGACGTCCACATTTGCGGGGGTTCTTCAGCTATAGAGGAAGGGGTGTCTGAGGCATGTGGTTCCCCTGGCTGGGCCTCCATTCCACTAGCTGCCACAGATGTAGATGTGGCAGATGTTACGTTGATAGTAGAAGGGGCCTGATGGTGTGTAGAGAAACCAATCAGAGTGGTGTTGATGCCCCTCAGCACCCCTGTAATGGAAGCCATGTGGGCATTTTGTGCCTGCCACTGTTGTGTGACTTCCTGGTGGTATTCCCTCTGCAGCCTTTGATTTTTTCCCAGCATGGTGATTATGTGGCCCATCCTGTCCTGGGAACATTGGTATGCTCCCAGGACTTGGGAGATAGTTTCTTGGTCAGTGGAGCCCCTTTGAGACCACATCCTCTGGCCCACAGCATCCCTCCCACACCCTACCCCTAGGTGCCTGTGCCCAGTGGTAGCAGGCCCTTCATTGTGAGGGATGTTAAGGTTTGACTCAGGTCCCTGTGCTGTGAGGCACACAATTGATTGAACAGTCTTTGGAACACAGGTTTGGGGACAAATGGTTGCCTGTGATGTAGATGCACCAGTGGTGGGTGGTTGATGTGGGCAGGGTGAGGCAGGGAGTTGTTGACTGACCAGGTGTCCCAGATAGGCCAGTTGTTCATCATTGTCCGAACATCCAGGCATGTTGTCATCACTGGGTCCTTCATCCTGAGGGGGGCTGGCAGTCTCAGGTATCCTCTCAACGGTGGCAATGACAGGATTGCCTGTGAAGGGAACGAGACACAGAGTTCTAGTTAGAATGTATGTTTGGTTGCCTCTTTGTGAGATGCAGACAATTGCGTTACATGATTTCCTGGAATGACACTGACAGATACTGCACAGCATACCTTTGGAGCCAGATCTGATGCCTGCCATTTGCAATTCCTATGGCATACCTCCCATTGTTCAAGTCTTGTCAGTACACTTCCTGGCCACAGGGTCCTTTCAGAATGCTGTCAGGGATGTCTCAGCCCATGTTCAGTCTGGTGCCAAAGGATGTACTGTATGTATTTTTGAAACACCTGTACAGCTACATCAGGTTTCCCCAAAGAGCAGATTTTGCCTATGTGAATGCAGACTTTTATGAGAAGTCATTCATGGCACCCATGTCGCCCTGGTCCCTCCCAGTGCCAGTGAACAGGTGAAGTACATACAACTCTGTGACTTGATTTCCATACTCCATGTTGGGAGTTGTCATATAAATTTGGTACAGATTGCACTGCAGATGGGTTGTGGTTATGTCTAATAATTGACATGACTGTTCACCTCTATTACCTAGTGAACAGTCAGGCTTGCTAGATGTCACACATTAAAGCTGCACAATGGTTTCCTAGTGGGAGCACAGTATGTGAATATGCAATGGTACTTTCCAACCCAGGTCAGTTCATTTCTGGCTTTGGATATTTGATCTGTGGCCATTAGGAATGGTCATTCAACTGAAGCTGTGTTTTACTTTGTTTGCTATTGTGAATGTGCCACTGCCTTGTTGTCGTTGGCATGTACTGGTCCTGACTAGAACAATCTAGATAGTGTAGCTAGTACTTTAGTTGTACATGCATTACATGTGATGTGTTGTACACATTACAGTTTTTCACAATGATGGCTTAGTGAATTCTGGGAGTCGCAGTAATATGATGAGTCATTTGTTAATGTGCGATTGCCAAGGGCTGTAAGGGCAGTTGAGCTGAGTGGAGTGGTGGCATGCAGCAGAGGAGCATTAGGTGATTAGGTGGGAGGTGTAGTAGGACATTTTGTTAATTAGGCAGTATTTGGGTGGTGAGGAAGCATGCAGGACAAGACACATGTGTGACATGACTGTTGTCCGTACTTCTGAGACTCCAGTCCCCAGGTATTCCAGTCAGGATGTTCCACCTCTTCCTGATGTCCTCTCTTGTGCGTGGATGGCTGCCTACTGAGATGATCCTGTTGACTTTCCTTTGCCAGAACTCCATTTTCCTGAAAATCGATGTTTGTTAGACCTATGCTTCAAATAGTTGTGACTCTACCCTTACAATTTCATCCACCATGACCCTCAACTCATTGTCAGTAAAACATGGGTGTTTTTGTGGGGACATGGTAGAGGTTGAATAGACAGTGTGTGGGGGGTGTTGTGAGTGTAAGGGTGCAGTGTTGGGTAATTGGTGAGGTGTGGGTGCTGCGCCGTGAGAGTGAGATGGTAGTTGTGAATTGTGTGTGCTAGTGATGAGTGTATTGTGTTAGTTGTGCTGATGTGGGTGTGTGCTGAGTGTGAGGTATGTGTGCCTATTATGTAAAGGTGCTATATATATAATTATGCCTACTGTCTGGGTATCTGAATGGCATTTTTGTTGAAAAGGATTGTGGGTTGTGTAGTGGTGTGTAATATAGTGCAGTAAGTTGGTGTGTCGGGTGTGTGGATGTGTGTCAGGTGTGGGGTATTCATCTATCCAATATGGTGTCCTAACTGATGTGAGTTCTGATTGCAGTGGTTGCACCGCCAATGGTTTTAGGCCAGGGAAGAACCGCTGTAGTAATTTGTGGCTCGTAATCTGGTGGGTGGATTTTTGTCAGGCTGGTGGTGCTGGTGGTGGGACCACCTCTTTCCAGCCCTCCAGTGTCTTGGCGGTTTCGTATTTTTGGCTGAATTTTGGTGGTCTTCACAGTGTGGCTTTTAACACGGCGGTCAGATTACCGCCAACATGGTGATCTTTTGGCAGTCGCCACTGCAGCAGTTTTCCCAAAAACTGTCAAACTCGGAATGAGGTCCTTAGCCTCTGAATAGGGATCTGCCCCATTAGGTTGATAAATGAGTCATGGCGTTGAGCATCATAATAATTAAAGGCAGACAGATAAATAAAAAACAGATGAGGTGACAACTCCAAAAAAAAAATTACTGTTCTAGAATGTTAAAGATGGAGAGGCAGCACTTACCAAATATGGTGATTAAAGTATGACGATATTCCATAATGTTTATTTTCCTTAGGCTACTTTTACAGGGTGAACATAACCCTAAGTGATAACTAAGTGCTGCGTAATAAAACCAGGTTTACAGTGTAATGTTACTATTCCAGTAAACTGAGGTACATTGATAAAGAGCAACAAGGAGCAGAGGATGTCAATATATAGCATACAATAGGGAGAGATAAAGGGCATAGGCCTGGGAGCTCATCATGTAGGATGTGTTTCATATTGCAATATGAGAGGGTCTTACATTATTTCCAAACGTGTTCGCAAGATTGGGGGAATCTTTAGATCTGTATGGCACCAGTATATAGTGGCCGAAATATTATCTGGCAAAATATTGTGTCCTAAATATAATTTACAAAAAAAATTGCCCCACTGGAGCTGATAATAGGAAATCTGCACCAATGGAGCCACATTGTTTATAAACAATATTTATCCCACATTATTTATGTCAAATGATATTTTTGTTCTTGATGTTCTGACATACCACCTTCAAGATCAATGGTAGAATAGATCCTGGCAGAGTAGATTAAGACACCTTGTTTCCTGATCCTTGGTTTGTTTACTTCCTGGATGCCCCTTTGGCTTTGATCACAACAGCATCAGCCTGGAGGAAGTCATTCATTGAAACCAGGATAATGTCTGATAGGTTGTTTAGATGTGTGTTGCCCCACTGATGTGAGACAGGGCTATGGCCTCTCAAGGGCTGATTGGAAGTTGGATGCAAGGTGTCTGATGCTACTGTTGAGGAACCGACAAATTGTAAATTGAAGTCTCTGAGCAATAGAGCCAAAGTTTTTACTGCAAACATTGAGCTAACACCTTTGAATATAGAAATACGTAGTTGTAGAAAGGGGACCCGTGGTGAAGAAATAGGAATAATAACAGACTTTCATGATTCAAAAGAAGATTTTCCAACTATAATTTCTATCTTAATGATGAAGTATATAGTAGGATAGCAAAAATACTGTGGAAAATAAATGTGATGTGTTATCTTCAGTGCTACTTTTAATGAAGCACATCACCCATATGGGTTGAAACATTCACCATATGCTATACCTTTTCACAATTGCACCTCATTTATTGACTTAGCAGTCCACAGTGGCAGAAAAGGAAGGCTACCAAGGATTTAGCAGATGGCTGAATTCTTCCCCTGTTCTTGGATCGAGCTGCTGACAGTTCTGCTTCCCCCACTGATAAATTCATTTTACTATTGATATTTCTAATAAGCTAGGCCCATTTATTGGATTCAAGCGCTTCGGCATTCATTTTACACTGGGCATTGGCCCTTCATTTTTTTGAACAGTTCCATAATTTATTTTACTAACTTTGCATACTAAAAAAACACTAAACTTTATAGAGGAATCTATTGATGTTGGGGTTGTTTGTGTTGAATGGTTCAGGATTTCTACTTTTCTCACAATCTGGTATAGTTCTAGATGGGAGGAATTAGGTTCATGAAAAGAGTGATGTAGTATATTTTTAACTTCTAAAAAGCTCCTGTCTTGCTTCTCCTTGTTGACCTTCAATAGTTGGGTTGTTCATTTTGATCCATGTTTGTCTAATGCATCAAAGATTCATTTTTAGGTCACATATCTTGGGAGTACATTACTTCTAACATTATCTAGACCTTTATATCTCCCTGTGCAAAGAGAGATGCGTTAGTAACATAACACATTTTTAATAGAAAGAACCATCAAGTCCAATATTTCCATCTATTTTAGTTTCCTGACCAGGAATTATGATGTAAAGTTATCCAACGTATGCTTTTTTTTTGGTTTCAGTATTTAAACACTTGGCCAGAAATATTAGCAATAGTTTAATATGGTACCTCTTACAGCTTCTAGGTAATCAGTACATGGCTGGTCTACTCATCTTTAATTCCCTTTAGATCCTAGATTTGTAGATCATTAACTTCACCTGGTGAAACACTGTCCTGGCTTATCAGTGGGACTTTGCACCAATTGCGTGTATCTTGAGACTGCCAGCAAGGTTTAATTTGAGCCTTGCTCACTGCATCTACTTAGCTGTTAGAACAGGGACACAAACTCAAAAAGAGGGCATTGCGAAAATCTGTCATTGAATTGATTAACTAATGCATAGATTAAAAAAAAGGTAGGTAATTGAAAGAGAAAGTACAGCAGTGATGTATTTTTTTTTACAGTTTGAAATTTCTAATTTTCAAAGCAGAAAATTATGTCACACATTTGTGTGACAATATATTATTTATTTTGCAGTTTTTTTATAGCATACTCTCACTCCGTGCATGTCAGAATACTTCAAGTAAGAACATTTTCATAGAATGCAATTTTGTTTTGATTCAGTTTAAACTACAGAGAACTAGTATTAGATTACAGGTTACCTTTGTGCCAGGTAAGTTTTGTTATAGCAGTTAGATGCATGGGTTGTTCCACAAGAAGCTTCTATGAGCTCCCAGAAGACAGCAGGCAGCAGTGACCTCAACTAATATCGTCATCCTGAGTTTCATGAGTCTTTCTGCAAGAGAACATCACAACATGGTTTTGTCTTATGAAGTCTAGTTTTTTAGTTAGGATCAAGAGGAGTAAGGTGGCCACAATCTATGGGAGACATGATTTATGGCCTCCATTATGGCCTCCTTCATTGTGCTCCTACATTCCAGGCCCATTTGATCTGGTCTAAGTGTTGTGGGGTGATTGCTGGAGATAGTTTGTCATCTGCCCATCACCAGGAACAGTTGACTGTCCTACCCACATTCACCAACCAATGGACTATTCCTATTCATGGTTTTGCAAGCCTGCATACCTGCCCCCACTTAACCAATCATGGGTGTGTGCTTAGACTTTGTATGTGAGTCTTTTTGTTTAACCCCTTAGCTGCTGGGCCGTCCCCCCCTCCCCAGTGCTGAGCCCTTTTTTGGCTATTTGGGGTAGTTCACGCTTAGGCCTTCATAACTTTTTGTCCACATAAGCTATCCACGCCAAATTTGCGTCCTTTTTTTCCAACATCCTAAGCATTCTAATGGTACCCAGAGTTTGTGATTTCCCCTGGAGGAGACCAAGAAAGTAGCCAAAATACAGTAAAAATTTAGTGTTTTCCAAAAAAATGGGAAAAAAGGGCTGCCGAAGAAGGCTTGTGGTTTTTTCCCTGAAAATGGCATCAACAAAGGGTTTCTGGTGCTAAAATCACCATCTTCCCACCTTTTCGGAACGGGCAGACTTGAATCAGAAAACCACAAATTTGGCATTTTACTGGGACTGACCCCATTTGTACTATTTTTGGTGGTTTCGGCCTCCTTACAGTGAGTGACAGGAATGGGTGTGAAACCAATGCTGGATCCTGGAAAGCTAAACATTTCTGAAAAGTAGACTAAATTCTGAATTCAGCAAGGGGTCATTTGTGTAGATCCTACAAGGTGTTCCTACAGAAAATAACAGCTGAAATAATAAAATATTGAAATTGAGCTGAAAACAACAGCCATTTTTCTTTATGTTTTACTCTGTAAGCTTTTCCTGCAAATATACCGTTATGTCTGCCGGACTCTTCTGGTTGCGGGGATATATAGGGCTTGTAGGTTCATCAAGAACCCTAGGTACCCAGAGCCAATAAATGAGCTGCACTCTGCAGCTGGTTTTCATTCTATACTGGGTATACAGCAATTCATTTGCTGAGATATGAAGAGTGAAAAATAGGTATCAAGAAACCTTTGCATTTCCAAAATGGGCTCAAGATAAGGTTTTGAGGAGCAGTGGTTATTTGCACATCTCTGAATTCCGGGGTGCCCATACTAGCATGTGAATTGCAGGGCATTTCTCAAATAGACTTTTTTTTACACACTCTCTTATGTTTGGAAGGAAATAATGTAGAGAAAGATAAGGGGCAATAACACTTGTTTTGCTATTCTATGTTCCCCAAAGTCTCCCGATAAAAATGATACCTCACTTGTGTGGGTAGGCCTAGCGCCTGCGACAGGAAATGCCCCAAAACACAACGTGGACACATCCCATTTTTTGACAGAAAACAGAGCTGTTTTTTGCAATGTGCCTACCTGTAGATTTTGGCCTCTAGCTCAGCCGGCACCTAGGGAAACCTACCAAACCTGTGCATTTTTGAAAACTAGAGACCTAGGGGAATCCAAGATGGGGTTACTTGTGGGGCTCTGATCAGGTTCTGTTACCCAGAATCCTTTCCAAACCTCAAAATGTGGCTAAAAAAACAAGTTTTCCTCACATTTCGGTGACAGAAAGTTCTGGAATCTGAGGGGAGCCACAAATGTCCTTCTACCCAGCGTTCCCCCAAGTCTCCCGATACAAATGTGTAGGAACTCAAGTGGGGTAGTGTTTTTATCAGGACAGGTGAGGAATCACTGGGTAGTAGGAATTTTGTGGATCCCAGCATATTCCTGTAGTTTGTGTGACAGAAATGCGAGAAAAATTGAGTTTTTATTCAACATTTCAGCTTTGCAGGGTATTCTGGGTAAGAAAATTTTGGGGAATCCACACAAGTCACACCTCTGTGGACTCCCCCGAATGTCTAGTTTCCAGAAATGTTTGGGTTTAGTGTGTTTCTCTATATGGCCGCCGAACCCAGGACCAAAAACACAGGTGCCTGCCTTACAAAACCAGTTTGTTTTGCGACAGATAATTTTGATGTCTCCACAATACGATTTGGGCGGTGGAATTTGGGTCTGAACTCAATTGGGGAGCTCCCAAGAGAGCACTCTCTCTCTCTGCTTGCCGCCACATTCACCTGCTCTCTGGGTTGGGCTAACCCACTATTACCCAGTTGCACAGACTGCTTGCGAAGGGACATCAGGACTGTCCTCATCACCTCCCTCATAATGTACTGGAAGAGGAGTTATCGAATGGGACTCCTCTGACTGAAAAATCACTCCCAGAGTCTGCGCCATTGTCCTATCCCTCAGATGCTGTCTCAGTATCTGATGTCTCAGTCTCTGATCCTATGTCAGAGCTGTCCTCTATAACCCGAGTGACGGCAGCACTCATCCATCAAGATGCCATCTCTGCTATTGGCTAAACTGTTGCTCTAAAACACTAGCCTACGTAGACAGTCACAAAATCGATGGTGTGTGTGAGATTCGTGCAACAGTAGAGGCCACCTTACCTGCGCTTCTTCCCTCAATCGGCACGTTCTTTCAAGACACTCAAAAAACACCTTGTCACAAACCATTCGTCACAGTCTTTAGCACCTCCTGTGCCCAGTCCAACAATCATTATTGGTGCTCCCACTCCCTCCTCCTCGGATTCACTCATTACCACCCAGCAAAAGTGCCCTTCATCTCTCCATAGCCGCCCTCCACCTCGCACATACATTTCATTTGTATTATAGCGCAGGTAATGGCTGACTTTACTAATGTACTCGGCTATTTACATAAAATACAGATTTGCTCTTTGCAGTAGGCATATAAACCTTCTGCGCTTCTTTATGGCACTAAAACTGCCACTAGACAAGTCTGACCCTTTTGTAGCAGAAACATAATCACAATACTTACTTGACTTTTTTATTGCTGCCTAAACGCTACAGTTGAAAAGCGTCAGTTGAAGAATGTGCATTGCTTTGAAGACGCAAGCTGCAACTGCAAGACAACTGGTGGCAAATATATATATATATATATATATATATATATATATATATATATATATATCACTTTTATATGTGGGTCTTGTTTTCCTGGGGGCCGATCGCAGCCCCCAGGGAAACCACACACATATTGACAAAAGTGATATATATATATATATATATAGTTCTATCTCTCTATATATATCTATCTACATAGATATATCTATAGATAGATCTATATATAATATATATATATATATACATATATCTATATATATATCTATAGATCTATCTATAGATATATCCATGTACATAGATATATCTACATAGATATATCTATATATATAGATCTATAAATGTATTTATATATATATATATATATTTTTTTTTAGTTGTTGTATGGTTTCTTTGGGGGGCAAAATGGCCCCCAGGGAAACCCTACAACAACTAAAAAAATATTGCCCCCACAGGCGGTCGCCCTGCCCACGGGCGACCCCCTGTCCATTTATTTTTCTTTAAAAAAAAAAAAATTATAAATTAATTTAGCCCGGGGGGGGGGGGCACCTACCTTTAAAAAAAAAAAAAATGCTCCCGGGGGGGGGTGGGGGGGAGAGGGGTGTCCCGTTTTCAGAGGGGGCCGAACCCCCCAAGTGAAATCCCTGGTGTCTAGTGGTGTTTCCTGGCCCCCGATCGCAGCAGGAACACTTTCTGAAGGCCTCGTAAGAAAGAGGAGACTCTCCCCTTTCTTACGAGGCCTTCCCGAATGTGGGGAAGGCCGTTTGTGGCCGTTTTCCCCATCGGAGCAGGAAGCGGGCGCAAGGCCGCTTCCTGCTCCGATGGGAAATCCACATAGTAACGTCAGCGCGCCTCGCGGCGCGCAGACATCACAAAGGGGCGGGTGGGGGCCAGGGGGAGACACGGAAGAGCTTCCGTGTCTCCCAGGGATCAAAAAAATAAAAATAATCCTCGGGTGCGACGCACCCGAGGATTTATTAACCCCCTCCCTGGTGTCGGCCACTGGTCGTGACCCGCACCAGGGAGGTAGTGTGGGCGTCAGCCAGTGGCCGACGCCCGCACTTAAGACATTAAATGGGTCTACTGTCTATGTACCAGTTCACAGAAGTTTAGCAATGGTGGAGGTATACCATTTTTGAATCTCTTATACAAGCAAGTCTTTTCTTGCCTTGGGAATGACTAAGAAATCTACTGATCTCAGTCTTCAAAGTCTCAATAAAGGGCCATAACTTTGAATTTAATAATATCCTGGTGTATGCTCTGTATGCAATGAGTATAAGATGATTTGTGTGATAAACCTGTTTGGCTCTGTGCGACCAATGGTTTGCTCTTATAGTAAGGTACAGATTGGAAGCTGGGTAAATGCCTCCCAGATGAACAGTGTATCACTGGCATTTTTTAAAGATTTTGTGAAACACCAGGTGCATATTCACCAAGGTGTTGTGTAGGGGCTGCTTCACTGTTATGGCACAGCCAACACAAAATCCTTTTTGGTAATTGCTAAGCAATTCAAAGCCACTTTGCATAGTTCTACATAGTTTAATTAATACAAAGTAATGCAAGGCAGTGCATAGCACTGACTTAAGTTACTTTGCACCAGGGAGGTGTCCGATCGGTGGAGCATGGGCGTTCCCATGCATTCACCCATGGATTTTGATACAGTCCAAGATTACACAGATGAGTAGCCCTGGGATTGCCTCAAAAAGCTATTCCTCCCTGAAGCAGGCATAACAAGAAGAAATATCTTTATTTCTCTTTTAATACTTCCTCTTTCTATGCTTGCTGCATTCTGCAGCACACATAGAGCACGGAAATTGCTTCTAAGGACTGTTTTAGTGATGGAAGATATCCTCTTCAACACAAAAACAATTATGTCTGTAACGCAGACAAGCTTGCTCCCTAGTGTGAGGGCGCCTGCATTAGTGCTAGACAGCACACAGTGTGACAGTGCTAGGAGACAGCAGAAATGCACCATATTGTAGTAGATATGCCACAAGAGTTGCCTGAATTGTTAGTATATATGCCACCAGAAGTTAACTTGTGGGAGAATGGAGACCGGGTTCCCAATAAGAAAATTGCAGTGGCCTTTCAGCAGTGACTTGCCTAATTGTTCTCTCCTGTGCACTCGCATTTGAAAAGATAGAAGCTACTCGGAGGTGGAGATATCAGTCTCTTATGTAGGTGCAGGGTGACCCATTCAGTTAGGGTCTGCCTTTGTCTCTCCCAGTGGTGTGAGTTCGAAAAGATAATGGCTATCAATTGCAAAGAATTCACTGCTCATTGTGCTTTAGTTTTAGATACTCTGCCTTGAGACACGCCTCACCACTTGCTGTGTGAGACCATCACCAAACACTGGTTCTGTTCTAAAGTGTGGAAGATACATGGACTAAGGACCTCTAACCGGTTACAGGGCAGTATCAATGGGATCAACATACCCTGTCTAGAAAAAGACAATAAACAAAATCTTGAAACTTCCTCAAACAGCCCCAGGATTTCTTATTGCCCAAAGAGGTGATGCTCTGCGCAGATTGTGAAGGAAAGTCTTGGGATCCAGAGCCGGTGTCACTGACAGACAGTCTCCCAGAGGTGATGGAAGCTCAACTAGAAGACTTCAACTACCTTTGGAAGGAAAGCTGCAGTCTGCCTTGGACAGAAGTCCATCTGGACTGTTTAGAGAGGAGAGGAGAGAAGAGAGCACATTTTCTTTTTCGAATGGCTTCACACCACTCTGAGTCAATAATTTTTCAGTGTTTTGAGGTGCGATGTCATACCGATTCAGTATTTGGAACAGACACATACAACACACCCTTTCCAAGTAGTGAATCAGCATGTAGCTGCAATTTCATTTTAGGAGATGGTAAAAGTTTGTGGACTCCTAAAATGTGATTGGTACTTTAAAAAAAACTACTTTTACAGTCACAAACTCAGACACTAGTGTGTTTGCAGCCCCAAAAAGGCTTTTAATGTCTGACTGCTAATATATTGATCTTTTCTTCTGGAACTGTGGTAGATTGAGAAGAATGGGGACTGAAGCCCTCAAGGGTGGAGAAAAATAAAAGGATGACTACAATGAGCATAGGGTGAAAGTGTGTGAGACACAGAGAGAGTGCAGAGGTGAAGATGGGCATGTGAGACATGGAGAGAAAGAGCTTGAAAATAGCTGAGTGGAAAATGCAGTAAAGGCACTTTACCTTTTATTACTCTCTATGCTTTTGAGTCAGATAGTGCATGTTAAGAAGGGTGGGTACAGCAACAAATGTGGTGGTTTAAAGTTGAGGGAGGAAGTATCCTGCACATTGTACATAGACTCTGTAATACCTACAAACCTGCCCTTTCAAGTAAATTTGCCATCTCATAATTTCTACCACACTGGTGGAAGTTTCACATTCATAAGTACCATTTGCCAATTCAATATTGTAATGCAAAATGCAAATTTTTCTGCACCTAATTTGAAAATGTGGGGCCAACTGCAGGTTGACCGGTGTCCCTCTACCCAAATTTATTTTATAGTGTGCAGAAACACCAGACCTAATTTTACCATGTGCAAATACCCAGCCAGTAAATGTATCCACAAGTCCATATTTAGGCAACACTCCTATCCACTGAGCCTATACTGCATCCAACACCCTCCACACCCTTAATCACTGACCCACTACCCGAATCGGCCCCCCACTCCATTTAACACTTGCTATTAGCAAGTGGTAAATGGAAGCCTAAAGGTCCTTAATTGTGGATAACTATGTGGAAAAAGACCAGATATTTCAGAGTCTCTATGACAACTCTTCATTCTAGGAACTTGAAGTCATTATTGTGTGGTTCAAAGGTGCAACTACCAGCTAGTATGGTGATTCCAGCTCCAGAAATGTTAGCACCCTTCTACTGTGCAACTTGTAATCTTCCTCTAATGCCTAGATTTACTAAGATTTAATGTTGGGGTTGGGCCATTTTTGTGGCAAAGCCCAGACATAAAATCCATGCAGGAATGTACCAAGCAGCTCAAATCAACATTTGCATGGGATTTTATCTAAAAAGTAATGCAACACTTTCCATAGGTCTGTTTGTGTTACCTTATATCTGGGGGACTTTACATGGGTGGACCATGGGCGTTCTCATGCACCTACAAATGTATTTTGGTGCAAACCCATATTTACTAATATCAGTAAACATGGGTTTGTACCAAAATGTTGAGCTTACCCGATGCTGGTATCACAAGAAGAAATATCTTTGTTTCTCCTCATTACCTCCCTCCACTTTGCATGTGTGCAGCATTCTACAAAAGATATACAAAGAGGAATAAGCCTCTAAGAATGATTTTTGGGCAACATATCACTTACTGCACAAAAACATTCTTACCACAATGCAGGCACACTTGCATTGTGGCACTAGGGTGCCTGCATTGGCACTAGGCAGCCAGAAGTGTGCCGGTGACACGAGAGAGAAGAACTGTGTCAAATTTTAGAAGATATGGTGCATTTCTGCTCCCTCCCTTGCACGCAACACAGCACAGCAAATTATCTTGCTGCATTGGTTGCATGAGTTTAGCAAATCTGGCCCTAAGTGCACAAATAATTTGTGAATTGTTTGCTTACTCATTTCATTGTTATTATAAGAGCTTTAAATGGGAACATTGCTGGTACTCACTAGCCAAAGTACCTGTTTGCTCCTGACAAGTGACTGTACTCTCCTATTAAATGTATTGCACTAGTACTAGGAAGTGCAGGTAATCGTACTCAGTACCTGACAGTACCTGTCTATTTAAAGCACCACTTTATAATTTGAAATCTATCACTGGAATGACACAATTCACCTACAAGTGGCCTTTCCTTTAAAGTTCACGCATGATTTAATATGTGTTTTCCTGTCTGGTAGAGGAGTAAATCTAAAAGTTATGTACCTGTATTCATGATGGGAAGGAGAGCAGATGTACTTTGGGGAACATATGTACACCCTGTTTGCCCTGAATTTGCATCATTTTTTTACGCAAATTCGGTGCAAATTTAACTCCATATTTATATTTTGACGCTAGACACGTCTACCATCAACATATTGGAGTTAGCACCATTTTTTGATGCGTGAACCTACCATGCGTCAATGAGATGCAAGGTAGGCATTCCATCTAAAAAATGGTGCTATTCCCCTAAGCCCCGTATTTATACCCCATGCTAAAATGGCTGACGGGTGGGAGAAGGGGCTTTGGACCATTATTTACCGCCTGGGTCAGACCAGGCGTTAGGGGACCTGTGGGCCCATTTCCACGGTTAAACAGCATGGCATGGGTCCACAGGTTACCTCCCAAAGCCCCAGGAATACCCCTACCACACCAGAGGGACACCAGAGGATGGGAAACCACATCCCAGGTAAGTAGGGTAAGTATTGGTAAGAATGGTTTTAATTTTTTTTTAAATGCTATCGGGGGCCCTAACTTGGGGCCCCCTGCATGGCACAGGATGCAATGGCCATGCCCAGAGGACACTTGTTCCCTGTGCTGGCCATTGGGATGGTGGGCATGACTCTTCCTAAGACAGGAGTCATATTTTGGGTGGTTGTGCGTCAGGAGATGGCGCTAGTCTGGTTAGAGGCATTTTTTTGCCTCTAACCAGGCTAGCGTCATTTTTTGACGCACAAACCCCTCCTTCCCTACCGACATCCCCACCCAGCTAGCGTCTTTTTTTAAGACGCTAACCCAAGTTTAGCACCGGCTTGCGCCATTACTTTACTATGGCGCCCGACTGGTGCTGTGGAATGGCGCAAACCGGTGCTATAATTTTTGCAGCAAAACTGCATTTGCGCAGTTTTGCTGCAAAAAGTATAAATCTGGGCCTTTGTTTCTTAAATCCAGACAGGCGCAAGCGGAAACAGGTGTTCTGTAAAATAAAGCAATTTTGTGCTGGCTGAAGAGTTTTCATGCATGTTGAGTATTTACAGGGTTCCCTGAAGGTACACACATTACATTCGCACTAATCTAAGATCACTGCAAGTTAATGTGGTGTATAGGGTGACAATTGCTAATGAACATTTAGTGAATTATTCAAGTGCACTAATTGTGCCAAATACGTTTTGAAGATAATTCTGCCATCTATATACGTTTTTCTGAATATAGCCCACGCTTAACAGAATGTGTCCTACTGAAGCATAAGGTCAACACATCCCTGTAACAGACTACGTGATAAAATGACAATAACTACTTATCAACATCTGGAGATTGGCCTATTGGCTTACTGTAAAATATAAATTGATTACTTGGCAAGTAAAACAAGAGCAAGGTAGATATATTTTGTGGTTATAAGAACTATCCACACTAGCTTCTAGCGAAAACATTTATTACAAGCTTACTAACAACTTGGCGAAATTTCACAATTTGTAGGACGATGTCTGAAGTTTTGTGACACTGCATAGTTCTGAAACTGATGTTACTAGAATACAGAATGTTTAGGATTTCCTTTCTATCTTGTTCATCAACAATTATTATTTACATTCCACCTTCATTTAGGATATATAACTTGATAAGCTAAACTACATATTCATGATCATTAATAAAAACAAGTACGTCATTATTAATGTTATAGAATACATGTTGTTAAAGAGAAATGATATTTGTAAAGCCTATGTTCATATTTATGGTATTGCTGAAATTATAATAATGCTAATTAAAAATAACGAAAAAAGACGTGGATAGGCACTACGAATTCTGAGAAGGAGAGTGTAAATTCTCCAGCCCTCAACGACTCTATGGTAGTGTTTGAATGAACAACTTTTTAAATACGCGGTCACAGTATTTATTTTGTTGATAGTGACACTCTGAATTTTTCATGATGGAAAAGGTGATGGCGGCATTCCTTATGTAGCCACACGTCCTCAGCCTTGCTCAGATCACTTTTAATGCTGCTCAGAGCACAGATCCACTATGAAGCGGCAGCAAATACCACCAGTTGGCCACTACAGCAACATTTGAACCCATGACCTAAAAGTGAAAATTGGTTGGCTCCTGGCCCAAAAACACTAATCCGTCTGGCCCCACTGCTGCTCCTAGTTTGAGAGCTGGTGAAATCATGATGACACCGCACTACTTGCATAACATCTATTTTGCCTGAGGGAGCCTCTTTTTGGCACTCAGGCTTTTAAGTGGTTTACATCAAAGAGGCGAAGAAACAATACAGTTCACAGAAAACCCACTTAGCTCTGTAAACATGGAAAGGTATCCAGTGTGCACAACACTTAGGGAAATCAATATGTCAGAAGAAGAGTACACACAACTCAAAGAAGGATAAGAGCAATTTTCAGTTACTTTATTGTTGTCTACAGGTTAGCTAGCGTCATATTTTGTGCTCATTCCTGCTAATAACTGTGTGTGAGGATCTGACACAAGCACCCTTTTGATCACACTTGGAGACGACCGTGGATCTGCCTACTCACTGAGGCTCTGAGAGAGCAGAGGACTAGTCAGGACAGGTTTATGGGATTTCACCAATCCCTTCAATTTGTCGCTACGTGGGCCAACATGGTGTTCGATGGAGATCCATTCTTTGCACTTAGATCAGAACCAGGAAAGACTCAGAGCACGCTGTATTCTCACCACATCAAGGGAATAAGGCTGGTACAGTTAGGGGTCCAAGTATGACAAACATTAAGCAAAAGGATTAAAACACCTTTTTACAATGCATGTCAGTAATGCACTCACCATCCCTAAACATGTTGGGCCCAATTCACAAAGTTTTCTTCTCTGAGTAACTATGTCATACTCCTGGAAATTCTTGAGTCTGTCACACCGAAACCTGGAGTAAGAAACGTTAATTTTAACGAAGCCAAATTACAGTGAAATTGTGTATTTTATTTGTCATTGAGCCTTTTGTTAGCATCTTAAAGAGGAACACGTGTAACTCTTACAGAATAAGCGTTCTTCAAACGGGGTGCGGTGTAGTAAGGGCAGAAAGGGTCAGCACTTTAATACTGCTTTAAGGACTTCTGGCATTTCTGGAAGCAATATACCTTATAAATTGATTCAACGTGCTAAATATCCTTGTATTGGTAATTCTTCATCATAATGTGCTCTTTTAACCTTACCTAAGCAAATTTGCAAATTAGAGTCCTTTGTCACTTATTTATTTGAAGGAGATATTTACAAGGGGCAGGCTTACTCACCGGATTGGCAGCCCCTCTCCCCAGCATTCAGACCAGCTGACAGTCCACATTGATGTGGTGAGTCAAGTTCTCCTTGGCAGGGGAATTCCGCAGTGCAGAGGCATGTTGTCCTCTTTGGCATCCTCATGGTCCATTGGTGTCAGTCAGGGTATATCCTTCAGTACAACTAGACCTGCCATTTACAGCCTCACTCTAGTCATGGGCAACGCCCATGAAAGTCTTTGATGATTTGGTTCTGGCAGCCCTTGCTGGCATACGGGGTTGCCAGAACCTTCTGGGCACAAAGCAGACTCCTCATGTGTGATTACCCTACAACAGTGGCCTCTCGTGGCATATGGGGTCACTGCTCATGCATTCACATGTCCTGGCAAGCTGGTCACAGTACAGTAGCCCTCTCCTGGCATACAGGGTCACCAGAAACAATCTTGTACAGAAGCTACAGCCCGATCGGTGCACAGCCAAATCCTCACACCTTGCACAGGGAGTCCTGACAGTAGGGCACCGCCCCTCTGGACCTCGCTCACTCTAACACTGTCCTCTTTCTCACAGGGCACACTGGTCGTGGCTAGCAGGCAAGCACTGATGCACCATGCTATATGGCAGGTAATCCTGGTTTCCCTGGGTGATATCCCTTCACCAAGCAGGGAGACTAGCAGGACTTGGCCCCAGTCCGAGTCACAGGTGGAAGTTTTACAGAGCTTTGCCTTTTCACACAGCCTGTCTTGTTGCTTTGCAGATGACACATTTTTTGGGACTCAATCTCCCCTTCCTATATTTCTTTTCCAGACACCAAATTTAACTTAGGGTCTGGGTCTTTCAAATTTTATGTTGGGGTTCTGCTTCTTTTGTAGTAGTCACTTCTCCTTTTCATATTTCTTCATGAAAGAGCTCTGGGACAGGCACGACTCCGAAGCTGATTGTCCACAACATAATTCATGGGAGCAACAAGAGTTTACACCTGGATATCAGCCAAAGCGATGTGTGCATGAAAGCGTTAATCCCAGACCTGCAGTTCTACTCTTTATGAATCTCTTATCAACCCCTATCCCTTCCATCGATGTGTCCAGGTCCCTTCCTTGTGATCTATCACTTAATCAAAGAGAGGTCTTTTGAGATGTAAAAGGATATTCTTCCTTCCCTCTAGTGTGCCCTCAACCATTTCACAGGAATGTAGTAATACTCAAATCTGTCTGGGGAGATGACTCTTCTCCTCATGTCTTTGACAGGCAGGCCTGGGTTTCCCAAAATGGAACTCCTGGTCCTCCATCCAATGTAGCAATGCAGACACACTCACTCAGTGTACATTCATAGCATACTTTCTGTTCAGAACTAATACCTCCATGCATGGAACGTTCATATGAACAGCTGTCTTCAGCACACACACTTAGGCCCTCATTACGAGTGTGGTGGTCTTGCGACCGCTATACTCGAGGTAGCATTATGGACTGCCACCTATGCAGCGGTCGAACCGCCACTTTTAAACCCAGGCAGTTTGACCGCCAGCTCCGCTAGGATCTTGGATCCTGGCAGACTATCAGTGGCAGAGATCCTAACCTGCCAGGGCAGCGCTGCAAGCAGCAGCACTTCCCTGGGTATTACAACCTTATTCTCCGCGTAACACCGCCATGAAAAGGCAGGCGGAGAACAAGTGCAGGGGACCACAGGGAGCCCCTACACTGCCCATGCACTTGGCATGGGCAGTGCAGGGCCCGCCCTACCCAGCAAAGCAGACAGTGGACATTGCGAGGGTGCTGGTGCACCCTGCTGGCTACAGCATTGTCGCTGGCTTGATTTCGAGCTGGAGACAATGCTGTATACTGTTTCCCACTAGGCTGGCGGGAGGAAACAGAGGTTTCTGCCCACCAGCCTAGCAGGAAATTCTCAATGAGTTCGGTGGGGAGGTGCCAGTGTGGCAGCAACCTCCCTGTCGGAAGTTCGGCAAAGGTGAAAAACGTTTGCAGAACGCCTAATGAGGCCCTTAGTCTGAGTGCACTGTTCAGTACTAAAGCTTTTCTATCTTTAATCTGGGTGTGTTATTCCAAAACACACCCACTACCAGCACACACTCACTATGTATGCACTGCACAACTCTTCACCCTTAATGTATTGCACTACACGCTAACGCATACACCCATCACATGCGGGCCCTACCACACAAACTGCAGAGCACTACATCCTCCCAGGCATACATACGTTCAGCCCTGTACTAACCACTCATGTACTGCACAGTACTGCTCAATGCTTTTACTGTACCTTTCCAGGCACACATACAACTAATGCAGAGTCACTACTCCTGTGCTATGCAGCACTCCACGTCTGCCTGATAAGGATGAGTTAAGCACAGAGCAGTGGAACCTTTTAAAAGGTGATTGAGCCTTAAGGCCTCACTCCTGTGATAGAGGGTAAAAAGGTCCTGTTCACTACTACTGATCACTATACGGCATGCTGCCACCACTGCACCAGTGCTGCTTAAATCCTTGTGAAGGCAGTAGCCTACCCCCACTGTGAGGGTAGCACTATGGGCACCGCTCCTGCTCCAACAAGACCAAAATCCATGAGATAAGCCTATTTCATGGTGCACACTCATGATCCATATTCGCCTGTGACAAAAAACTCAACATTTGGGATCCAAACAACAATATAGTTGAGCACTCAGGACAGAACACTTCTCTTAACATCCAGAGGACTTTTCAGTCCCAGCAATTGGCTCCATGCCTTACATGCATAAATTATGATTAATCACCTAACTCTCAACACTACAAAGACATAGGGCCAGATGTATCAGTCGCAAAAATGCATTTTGGTATGTATTAATTCCAATTTGCGATTCGGTAACTTGTTACCGAATCGCAAATTGGAATTGCGACTGCATACCAATTCGGTGTTAGGAAGGGCATGTCAAGGGCTCCCCTTCCTAATACTGAATTGCAGCGGTATGTAGGAATGCAGTCACAAAACATTCGCATTTTAGCACCTGCTTCAAATAGGTGGTAACCCATTTGCAAATGGGAATGGGTCCCAAAGGGACCCCGTTCCCTTTGTGAATGCATGCAGAATTTTTTTTTCCCTTTGTGAATGCATGCAGAAAAATTTTTTAGGGGCAGGCAGTGGTCCCACAGACCACAGCCTGCTCTTAAAAAATTAAAAGAAAAAGTATAATTTTTTTTTAAACTCATCCTGTTTTCCTTTAAGGAAAATGGGCTTCATTTAAAATTTAAAAAAAGATTGCTTTATTTAAAAACAATGACAGACATGGCGGCCTGCTGAGCCCAGCAGGCCACCATCCCTGTGATTGTAGCTATTCACAATGGGTCACAAATTGGAACCTACCTCATGAATATTAATGAGGTAGGTCGATTTGTGAGCCCTTGGGAATCGCTAAATGAAACTCCTGGAGTTTCATACATTCTAATATCAATTACCTAAATGCGATTCACAAAAAATCACAATGAGGTAATCGCTACAGGGAAAATTGATACATCTGGCCCATAGATCGTGATTTGTGGACAATAGCACAAACACTAGACTATGGCCATAATTGCCAAGGAACCAGATGCCATTCTAGCAAATTATGAGAAGTGAGAAATCTATAGGTAACCAATGATCCAGATCTATTCCTGATTCTACATGCCAACAAAGGCACATGGAGCACCTTTACACAATGAAAACACTGTGATGTACTGTCACATATCTTGGATTCACAAAAAAACTATAAGCTATTTTAGCACTCATGGTCTCTAGTCTTAACCATGCCAACAGCCGACATCTTGGTGTCCCTGCTTCATCACACGCAAAATCCCAAAAATCTGTCAAGAATTCTCTTACACCTTCACCCCATAGAATGCATAACACCAGTCCTGCAAACACTACACTGGGTATCATCAGCTACGTTATCAATGTGCAAGCTACTATGCTTTGGCAACACAGCGTCCCAATGAAAAGGATCAATATACCTCCTCTATTCTTGTACCAATCCACAGACTCCCTAAAAGCCTAATTGAACAAATAAATTATTACATATCCCACAAACTAACATTTTCCTGAAACACTGTTTATTTGTTGGATTTTAATAAGGACTGGGGAAACAACAAATCCAAAGTTTATTGTGAAATTCTTGATTTAGCAAAACATTTCAACTTAATACACCTCTTATATGAACCACTCTACATCAAAGGTAGAATTCTAGAAATGTTTCTATCCTTCATCAACAGCTTGCGACTCGAAACCGTAAGAAGTTGATTGGTCTGACCACTTTCATAAACATTATTTGCTACCATTCCAGCCTAAGAATATACCAACCACATAAATGAATAACAAAACTCCAGTTAGAAAATACAGAAACATCATTGAGGAGGCACAGAATTCTCTGCTTGCCCTGCAACTCAAAAACAAAGACAGAACACTTCATAGACAACAAAGTCCCGATAATTTGGAAACATACCAGAAAACTACAGCACAATCCTTGGTTCAACAAAGAGGTACACAATCTTAGAAATACAACAAAAGTCCTATAGTAATCATAGGCAAAAGACAAATCACCTAGAACCAAACCTAAACTAAAAGCAGCATGAAAGAAAACAGAAAACAGGTATTCAGCTTATAAAGGCCTCATACATTCAAACTCAAATCACATAGGGCCTGATTACAACTTTGGAGGAGGTGTTAATCCGCCCCAAATGTGATGGATATACCACCAGCCGTATTACGAGTTCCATAGGATATAATGGACTCGTAATACGGCTGGTGGTATTTCCGTCACATTTGGGACGGATTAACACCTTCCTCCAAAGTTGTAATCAGGCCCATAATCCCTGAACCCAACTAGACATGTATTTCATTGTAGACGTCACCAAATCCCTTGTGCTCTTCAAACCTGTTCTGATGACAAATGCAATGTATTTGCAAGACTTGTCATGGAAAACAATGAATAGAGTCAAATGTAAACTACTGTTTACTTCTTAACAAGAAACACATTACTGTCTGAGAATAAACAACATATTCAGCCAGTTTAAACTGCTTCAATTGGAAGACATTATCAAGTTAAGCCAACAAACTTTGATGGCCTCCTACTAACAGACCTAATAAAAGGCAACTTTCACATTCTTGCCACCTACTGACTGCTACTCATCAATTCATCATTACAGCAAAAATCATTCCCCAGAAACCTCTAAGGGGCATATTTATACTCCGTCTGCGCCGAATGTGCGTCAAAAATGTTGACGCACATTCAGTGCAAACGTTGTCCCGTATTTCAACTTTGACGCCAAGCCCACGGACGACAAAAGTCTGCCGTGTGCGGCATTTTTTGGATGCAGCAACCCGCCTTGCGTTAATGATATGTAAGGTAGGCGTTCCCGTCCCAAAAATTTCTTAAACAGCCATGCGTCGTATTTATGCTTTCAGGCAAAAATGACGCACGGCCGGGAGGCGGAGCAGGAAAATGACGCACAGCCCGATTTGCATCAAAATTTAACGCCTGCGTCAGGGCAGGCTTTAAAATGGGGCAAACACACCTGTATTTAATCAGAACACACAGAAGCAACAGCAGAGCAGCAAAAGGGAGACATGGAGGTGATTCTTATCCAGCGTGCACGCAGACGCAGAGCCCAGCAGCAACAACAGCAGCTACCACAACACCAGCAGGGACCCCAAAGGTAGCGCAGAATGCAGGAGAGGATATTCCGCCCCAGAACAACCCTTCATGGCCTCAGGGAACACGACATCATCCAGAGGTACAGGTTGAACTGGCAGGCGATTCACCAGCTGCTGCAAAACATTGAGCCGCAGTTGGCACCTCTCATTGCTGACACCCTGCACCATCCCAACAGAAACCAAGCTGCTTGGCGTACTTCACATGCTGGCAAGTGGCTCTTTTCAAACAACTGGGGCCCTGGTTGCTGGAATATCACAACCATCAATTCTCTGCCTTTTTGCCCAAAGTACTGGATGCCATCATTGGACTTACACCCCGCCGCATCTGCTTCCCTAACACACTGCAGAAGCAGCAGGAAACAAAACAGGGGTTCTACCTCATTAGTGGCTTCCCACACGTCCTTGGTGCAATCGACTGCACACATGTACGCCTTGTGCCACCTGCTGCAACTGAACACCTCTACCGCAACAGGAAGCACACACACTCTATCAATGTGCAGGCCATTGTCGATCACCAAGGATTGATCACCAACATCGTGGCTAAATATCCTGGGAGTGTCCATGACTCATTCATCTTCCGTCACTGCACCATCAATGAACACTTCCAGGATGGATGGTATGGCAATGGACTACTTGTTGGTAAGTACAAAAACCTACTTATATGCGCACTGCACAGCAACCCCCTAGGACACACAACACATTCTCCACACCAGCAACATGTCGACAGGAACACACTGAGGTCGTGACATCGCTAGGCATGTTTCTTAGGTCACCATTGAACCTGTCACACATCGGAAATTAGTGTACAGTCTAATGTTAAGACGTGAAAGATCACAAAATGTGGAGTGGGTTGCCTAAATGTCACCTTGCAAATTGTTAGTGTCCCAATGACGTTTACATTAATCCATTGCATAAGTCTAAAGGTATGGGATGTCCAGGGTACAATGATATGAACGTGTTAACAACACTGTCAAAATTAATCTGTGTATGGAACTATCATCTCACCCCCAGTGAAGACACACGAACACCTGTATCACAAGTCACAATGCTAGGGAGGGCACACTGTACTGCAAATCCCAAAACATACTGCTGACAAACGGTCAGCAGCCAAACACTCGTTCAGCCAAGGAAACAACACGATGCAGATGATACATCCTACAAGCCTAGGATGCGACATAATAACACAAAAGAGTCACAGACAACACAAGAAAACTACTGCCATGAAAGGTCATTTCAATGGGGCTAGCTACATCAACATGATCCCCTTCATTTTCTCTTCCAGCTGTTCAGGGGTATGGCATCCAGCCATGGATAATGACACCTATTGGCAACCCGAGTACTGCAGCAGAGCGTGCCTTCAATGACGCACATAGGAGGACACGCACCATAGTTGAGAGGACCTTCGGCAACCTCAAGTCAAGGTTCCGGTGCCTCGACATCACTGGTGGTAGCCTCCTATATTCCCCGGAGACGGTCTGTAAGATCATCCTAACATGTGCTATTCTGCACAACATTTGCATCAAAAGGAACATTCCCCTCCTGGAACCCGAACCACACATGCCTGAAGAGGAGGAAGAGGAGGATGCTGGCCTGCAACATGAGGGGGAACTACAGAACACGGCCGCTGGTATACTCAGGCGGCAACATATCGTTAACAATTTCTTTTAAATATAATCACTATCACCACTTAATGAACTAATTTAAATAAACACCTATAATAATCACCATATCATCGTTTGGCTATTCATTTTTGCACACCTTCATCTCTAACTATCAGAATAAGAGTGTTGCCTCATGGAGCATTGCTGACATACCGATTAGGACACTGAAAATCCCAGAGCTAATGTGATGCGTAACATACAATGGTCACATACACACACACTGTCAATGACATATATCATGTACATTTCTCCTTTGAAGGCCAATAGCAGAGGACCACACCTATTTCACACATACATGTTGAAATCAAGGTCCAACGCAGCATAGGTCACACAACTAAGACACCATCACTCAATAAGGGGAAAACAAGCCTCATACATGAGGCAGTTGATGTGCTTTTGCATCAGTAACAGGAATGTATGGCCAGACCATTGACAGCAGTAAGTCCAACTGCATCCAATATTTGCAAGGACTATCTGTGACCAGAGTTCCATAGAAGCAGTACATAGACAGCACAGGTGCCACACATATGAGCAGCATTGCGCACATGACATTCCATGTACATGTCAGCCCATTTCCTAACTCCTGACACACCCATGCACCTGCTCACAACCCACCTGTCTGAAGAGGTCCCTGGAATACTAAGATGTGTAGCCTGATATTCCCTCCTCAACACACACAGCTTGTCAATATCAATCCAGTGTGCTACACCCTTTCCTATGGTATGCCATTGTCATAGAACATCTGACCGCATGGACGTCAGGTCAATTAATACACTGGCTTCTAGTTTCCAAGCCCTGTTAGCACCTGTAGATTGCTTCCCGTGTGAAAATGTCTGTTGGCCATTAGAATGCAAATCTCAGTTACAGGACTTGTGAGAAACTGATGCAGCCCACACCTGTGATCACCTCCATGCACACCACCCATTTCAACAAGCACTGCCTCTGCTGATGCCTGGAACAGCATAGGAGTTGCCATTTTGCCAAATACACAGTTAAGCATTGATACTAATTAAGCCGTGTAAAACAGCCCTTGGGTTCATTTGTCACCTTTAAAAACACAGGACATACACAGTTAGACATGTCAACTGTCTAGTTCATCCTCCAAACAGTCTTAGTCAGACCACTAATTATGTAACTTGTCACATTGCTGTATCCTGATTCACCCTGCATTCTGTCAGCCTGACTGGCATCTGTCTGTGCGTCACACTAAATTATCCCTGTGTCTACATCTGTACCACACTTGCGTTAGCAAACCTCTCATTCATCAGGGGGTATTTGGGCATGTGCTTCTTCAATGCATGCCCAAATACATTGTATAGCATCATCTGCCTTTTAACTGTACCATATGAGTTAAATCCTCTGTGAAAACCAAAATTCATTGCCCATCCCTTGTCTGGGTCCCATTTATGCATGAATGACAAAGTGTGACAGTGTCCCAGGGCCAGGGTAGGGGGCCTTCAGCAGAACCAGCAACCTCTGAAAATGTCCATGAAAAATCCAC
The DNA here is from genome assembly GCF_031143425.1 of Pleurodeles waltl. Lineage (NCBI taxonomy): Eukaryota > Metazoa > Chordata > Amphibia > Caudata > Salamandridae > Pleurodeles > Pleurodeles waltl. The sequence goes on along the minus strand of NC_090444.1, from coordinate 269,361,131 downwards.
ACATGTCAGGACCCTGACAGTTCACACACAGAATTACATTGCTCACAACATATTGATGGGCCGTGTGTGGTGAATAGCTGCCAGAATAATCAGCACAGAGGCTACGATGTTCCCAGATACAGTGGGAATTGCAGAGGCTAACCTGTGTACAAATGTTGTAATGACACCTGCCGGAACATGACACCTGAGACATTATCTCACTCAGCACACCAAGGTTGCCCTGTTGACTGTCTCATTACACGTCTTTAGTGATAGGGTGGGACCACCCCCATGTAGGTTCTCATGTCCACATCTACTTTACTCACATTGATCAACAAAGGATACTCAGTAGATACAGGAATAGCTGTCACTGACTCATGATGAGTCCTGGACCGAACTGTGACAAATTACACCCCAAAAAATATACAGGATCAACATTGGACCACACACATGAACAAGACACCTATGTGCAATTGATCACTGGAAATATGTGGACACGTGCTGCCTCATCTGCTGGTCCACCACAGCCACTTGAGAGTTGTGGCTCACTAATATGACCTCAACTGTGGTGTCATCAAACATTTGTGATTCACCTTTGTCTGTCTGGGCAAACAACATGGTACCCACTTCCTCAATGCATGTGTATGACTCACTGTGGGATTCACCAACTAGTGCCTAGGAAGCTGTTACCAAAACTCTAGGACATAGGATGTTGAAAATGTGGACCATTGACATGAACAAACGTCTGCCATCTATCTGGTGCATGCTTTGTCATATGTGGTGTCTACGTTACCCTAAATCTTGGAAGTCCACATTATGGATGTTGCTACATGTATGACTAACACATGTCCTCTCTCATTTCCACAATGACTTGCATCTAAGGTTTGGACACATGGACGCCACATTCATACAAGCATATGTGCAATAATGCATCATGTGATACACACACACTTGGTCAACAAATACATTAGTTGCCACAGCACACACATTGAGCCAAAGGCATTTAGGTATTGTACATATGTGCGTCACATTGCTATCCTCTCCTGTTGCCAAACATGCCCAATTTGTGCAATACATATTTGTAGGCCACACGTATGGCCATCTAGTGCGTCAGCCAACCGTCAAAATACTGTGAAGGAAGTAGCGGATCATGGTCCGCTGCAGTATGATGTCACACATGTGACATACACCATCAACACCATAGTGGGTGCCATCAGCCTATCTCTGATGTGTCCCAAATGTAACATAACAGAAAAACAGAAAAAAAGCCCAAAACCAGTTCATGCACTGAAATTTGGACGTTGCTAGCGTTATGCATCATTTTTTGAACACCAATACTGATTTTGCGTCATTTTGTTTGACGCACAGGAGTGAACATTAGGCTGCATCCAGATAATTGTACAGGCTATTTACTATTATTTGGATGCGGGCTAATTTTCAATCCTGTGCGTAAAAAAAAAATGACGCACAAACTGTATGCGTGAAATAATTATGACGCATTACGTAAAAAAGGGCGGACATTTTATACAGGAAGTGATGTAATAGGATATCCTGTTTACAGATCGTGTACAGTGGGTGTACTTTCGCTTTCACTTTGCAGTCTATGATTCTTCTAGACTGTGTGGCTGTGTAGAGAGTGGTGTCCATAGATTTTGTCCATTTATCTATTGTTTTTGTAGTTTGTGGGAGTCTGTTGTGGGTAGTGGTAGTTTGGGGAAAGTTGGGCTCTTTTAGTGGTTACGTTTTCTTTTCTTCTGTATTTGTACCCCAACTTTCCCCCTTTTCCCCTTTCTATTTCTTTAACCCCTTTCACATTTCTACAATGTCTGGTAGGCCACATCTTGGCAGGATGGGTGAAGAGGAGTTGGGGGGCTTCATATAGCTTGTGTGCCATTTCCTGCCACTGATGATCGAGGCAGGGTGATACAGGGGTATCACACAGAGGCACGTAGAATCCAGTGGGGAAAGGTGCTGCATCACCTGCAGCGTGTGTATGCCAGCCAGAGGAGTGACCACCAGCTGAAGCACCGGTGGGCTGATCTCATCACCAGGGAGCAGGATCTCTTGGACCACCTGGGCATTGTGATTGGTGGCCCTGTTGGTGAGTACTAATTATGTAAATGTGCACGATTAAATGCTCTGTAGTGACATCAGATGATTTGTACAATGTCTGCCAGCTAAGTTGCTGACTGTGTGTAATGCTGGGGAAACATACTCAGATAATTGATGCACTATGGGAAGGATCACAATTGCTAGCTGTCAGGTAGCACGTGCTCAGCAAACTTACAGGATACTTTTCCGTGAAGTAAATTGGTGCTGCCTTTGTATCAGACAACCAAACAAAATAGGAGCCACTCATTTCTATATAGGGCACATTTGCCAGAGAAGTAAAGATGTACCAACATATTGGCTAACTTTGTTGACGCAATAGCTAGACTGACTTTAGAATCACTACATGATGCAGAAAATGAGTGCTGGCTTCACGTCAATTGATGATAGCAAAGTGGCTCAGACACATGTCTCATGTGAGTCTGGTGAGTGTGTAATGAAAGCGTTCACGGAAGTACTATGAATGTTAGGGATTATTGTGGTCCTTTATCTTTTTGGATACATGTCAGATCTGGATTTGAAAACATCGTGAAAAGGTGTAAGGTGCCCTCAGCTAACATCTTAGAATGTTTGTTGGAGTTAGTTGTGCCACATTCCAATTAGGGATGGCAGTCCAAAGGTATGCACATGGGTTCACATCTCCATGGTTGGTGCAAATCACCATAGCTAGGCCACATCAAATGAAGAAACTGTAACAACATGAGGGCTTACAAAAGTCCCTGTCCCTCTGTACATTGTACCTATGTGTAATAAATGTGTCATGGCCACATAGGCTGTTTGACTGGTAATGCAGTCCTCAAGTAACCAGGCTTTGGATGTCTCTCTTGGATGCACATGATGAGACGATTACACTCCATATTTTTTTCTGGTCACCAATGATAGGGCATGTTTGCCACCACATGATAGTTAGGGCCACTGCATGTGTGCAGATATGTGTGTAACTGTCACAGGAGACCCATGCTATGTACAAGTTGTCCGTGATAAATCAGATGCAGTATGTCTGAATGGCTGCCATTTCCTTATTCAACCAACACATTGTATATGTTCATGAAATTGTTGGTCTGTGCACAGATTTTGAGCACATTTCTTCCTTCCATGCCTTACAGGTGGACCGGCACCCTACACTATTTACCAAGGTACTTATTAAACTGTAGGTAGAACCTCCTAGCAGCATGTACTTCCACATGTAGTGCTACAAGTATGTGGAACCTGAGTGCAATGGCCTAGGTGTGCATGCTAATCATGATCATGGCTGTTCTTGCAACTCTGTGTCTGATGTAAGTCATGCCTTACTGTAAGTATTTGTTGTGTACCACGCTCTGCATTTCCTGACATGTGTGGCACTATGATTGGTCAAGGGTTTGCAGACTCCTAATTGTTGATAGACCTTACCTGTGGTGTGTGTGTAGAGACAAACACATGTGGAGTTTTCTATACACTCCTCGGTGTCCATGTTGTTTGGAATTGATAGTTGTTTATCCACCCCCCACCCTCAAACACAGGCATGGGTTTGTGAATGGGGTACCTAGGACTGATGCTACCAGTATGTTACACATATATGTAAAAAAGGGCCTGATTGTTTGGAACCTAGTATACACACTCAGGTTTGGCACATGGGTACTATACTGGCAAGTCCTGTAACAACTTGCAGACCATGTGGCTTTAGTTTTGCATTCCGTACACTGACATTTGTAGCCCAGGTATTGGCGGAGGATATGCAGCATGATTGTTAGCTGATAACTGGCAGAGCTCAGATGGCAAGTCAATGCCAGTTGTTACCCATCTTGTAGGTTATGGATGTGCTATGTGTGATGTGACCTTTGTAGGCTGAACTGCCATGTACTTCCTCAGGGACATTCAATGATCGGTATTGTGATAAGAGCTGTTACAAGTACAGTAGATGTATTGTCTGATTGACTTCTTGTGCCATTTCACACAATGCAGTTCCTAATGTAGATTATTTGCATTTGTCTTCACAGCTGCAAGCATGACTCCAGACCAGGTCCGTGAGTTCCAGCGGCGGGCCATGAGATACCAGCACATCCTGCTGGTGGAGTCGGGGTTCAGGAGGATGGCCCGTCGATATCGCCATGAACGGGCCTCCGGGGCATGGAGGGCCTTCCCACAGGGTGGCCCTACTTTTCCCACCAAAGCCACCATCAGCACAACCACCACTTCAAGCCAGGTGGCCCCACCCATAGCTGGGACTGTTGTCCCTATATCTCCCTGACTTCCAGGCCCCAGCATTGCTACAGGTGCAGGACAGCCCACTGGCCTTGGCTCCACACACACACAGACCTCCTCCACCGGTACCCAGACTGCCCCAGCTCCATCTGTTGACCCTGCAGCATTCCACAACATGGAACGGAAGATGGACCGTGTGCTGCGCAAGTTAAGCCATCTGAGCCGGGATGTGCACCACATTAACCGGCGTGTGAAGTCGATCAAGAGGACCCTCCGCAGGGCCAACCTCTAGACTTTTTTGATATGGACATGATTCCCTCCCCTCCCTCCTCTTTCCTTGTTCTTATACTTAGTAGGCTTAGGGGGCTTAGTGTTAGGTTAGTATAGGCTGTTAGTTTAGTTAGTGTAAGTGGGTGGGGGGTCCTGATTCTTTCTATTTTTACTTATTACGTGTGTGTGGCTACGTTGGGGTTCTTGTGTGTTTAAAAAAAATATATATATATTAAAAAAAAAACTTTACAAAAAAAAAATATTTGTTTAGTATAGGATAGTATGTGTTTAGGTTAGTATGTGTTGTCCTCCATGTGTCCCGTCTCATAAGGGGTGGGGGGTGTATGTTTAGAACATTTTGTTACATGTGATAAGTAAGTTTAGCTTAGGTTAGTTAGGTACAGTTGTGGGTAATGAGTAGTCAGGGTAGATTAGGGTAGGTAAGACTTTTCCCTCAGTTTTCTCTTCTGTGAGTAGCATTTAATAAATATTTAGTTAACCCTTAACAGTATGTGTTAAATGGTACTTGATCCTGGGCTTGGAATCAGTGTACTTGAATGTTGTTCTATTACATTTGTGTCCTATGCTACAAACAAATCCCAACTGAGATGTAAGATTGGCAGCTACCCCAGAGCTACCTTGCATAGTTTCCACCCTTCGTTGCAATCACCAATCACAGTGAATATGGATCACAATGTGTTTCTGTTGATATGTGTGTTTTCTATGTCACAAACAGTACTTCCATACTTGGTATTGGGGGAACAGTTTTAGGTCTGACTGCAGTGTGATGATCAAGGGCACCCTTATAAGATGAGTTCTCGTAGGCACTCTTGTATTCTTGTCTTCATGACTCACATAAGTAATTTGTGACACAGTTCAGCATGAGTACCTATTTGTATGTAAACTCAGATAGCTTCATTCATGCAGTTTTTGTAGTGTTTACTTAGATTAGTGTGCACTGGTATATGTGTTAGTATTGCATGGTGACAACATTTTGCTGCCACTATTTTATGACTTAGATATCCCTTGAGGAAGCATTATTCTGTCCAACACAGCATGATGGTGTATGGTTGCTCACTTCATCAGATATGTCCCTCAGGATGGGCAGAGTATGATGCAATCATGGGCACTGTGCAGATTTATCTGACTACATAATATCAGGACAGTTGTATTGACAAGCTACGTAATTTGACAGTAGACACATTTCAGTTATCTACTGCACAGTTGATGTCACATTACCCAGAGACACATTTGTTGTGCAAGTGCTATTTACTGAAAAGTGCTGTAGTGCTATCTTTACATTGTCCATGATTGTGAGTCCATTAGAGTGACATCTTACATTGTGATCCTACACAAGGGGTTACGGAAATGCTTTTGACATGCTGGGGTGATGTTTCAGACAGTACAGAGGGACAGGATTTGCCAATGAGTATGAGAGAGACAATCACTGGCAGGCTGACAAGATAAGTGGTAAGCAGAACAGTCATTAAGTAGAGTTGTTGTAAGACTGGCATGTTACAAAGCGTTGGACCTTGGTAATTGTTGGCCATGTGGCAGGGACTAGTGCTTCTGGGTACTTTTCCGTGTGAAGGTGATCTGTTTCATGTCTTCTTCTTCTGATGTGTGTGTTGCCTCCTCTGTTCTTGGTGGTGGTGGTTGTGAAGGGGCAACACACACCTCAGTGTTAGAAGACTTGGAGTCTGACATCCTGGTCGCTGCTAGCTGTGAAGGTCTTAAGGGCAGTACTGCAGCAAGGAGGATCTGCTGATTCTTAAGAATAGCAGCCACATCACAATGGTAGGCAGCCAGGCCGGCCCTGAGGGGTTCAATGTTGCATTCGTGCACGCGTTGACAGGATTGCTGTTGTAGGTGTTGGGTCAATTGTATTACAGCTGTGCTGATTTCCTTCTGGGTTTTTTGCTGTTCCTGCAAGATAGATGTTAGGGCTTGCCTAGCTGCTGCCTGATCTGCAGATGACATCATGCACGAACGCACCCCCTCTAGGCTGGCTGCCATAGTTTGCACCCGCACCTCCTTGGCCAGCTCCCGCTGTACCCCAACTACAGTTCTCTCAAAGCTGGTGCCTTTGTTGTCTGAGTCCTCAGCTGTATTGGAGCTGGCAGGTCTTACAATTGGGGTGGTGGGTAAATCCTCTGCGATGGCTGCTTGTTCTGTGCTCTTCCTTGTGACTGAAGGTGGGGTCTGGAGGGTTTCAAGGACCTTTTGGATAGTCTCCTGGGGAATGTTTATCAGCTCGTCATCCATGTCATCAGGGTAATCTGGGACAGGCATATCCGCAGGAGATCGATCTTCCTCTGCAATGAAACGGGATACAATTAGTGTGTATGTGTTGTGGCATGAGTGGTGATGTGACATGCCTGCCTTGTGATGATTTCACATTGTGATCTTGTTTCGTGTTTATTGCTCCAGTCTTTCAGATGGGCATTCTCTCAGGCCTATGGCCCACCTGCATGTCACATGTATGTTATTAAGTTATTAGACTTGTCGGCATCATCTCTTCTAGGTGTTGGTTTTGGCCAAATAGTGAATTGCCACCTTCTTGTCCTACTCAAGCCTTCGTCTACATCGATTCTCATGGTGAGACCTTTCACTGGCTGCGGGTGTTCTAATTGCACTGGCAGCACACTAAACAATCTGGACCTGCCCCAGTCTCTGATCTTTCACATCCACTTAAATGTAGTTGACATGTAGAATATCCTATGCATAGCAATGTTATGGCACGATATGGATGTTGCATTGGTAATGTGTACAGCTGATGTTGGGAATGTGTGGGACATTGGATTGCCCTGATAATCGTATCAGTGTCCTATTTCCTCCTCTGACTGTGCAGGTGTATGTCAGTGACCAGTTACATGTGTCCCCCCCTCAATGCTGTTGTCTGAGCAGTATGACATTTGGGATGTTACATTGTGACACAGGCACAGGATTGACCCTGACATATGCAGCATGGGTATGTCCTTAGTGCTGTGTTGCACCTATTGTTGTTTACATTGGCTGATGTTTGCAACAACTATGGGCATTGACATTTGACAGTACTGGGGCCATTGTCTTTTTTCAGGGGATTGTTGAAGTTGTCATCTTCAACCCTCTAATTTAGGTGTGTACGATCCATGGGGAGGTTACTGCCATTGGCTACTTGAGCTGCACACAGAGCGGAGGTGGTAGTGTCAACTGTTTTCGTAGTTACATTACAGTTGTCGGTATGGCTAGAGGTTGTTAATAGGGCCCTAGTTAATGTGGGGGGTATGGTGGCTGACGTGTGCCGGGATGTCAGTTTGACGTTGTGCCCTTCCCTCCTGGCGTGGCTTTCCCTTTGCTCCATCGTTGGCATGGCAGCATGGCAGCATGCCCCCATGGGACTGTTGTTGGTGTAGTGTAATGGTGTGCCCCAGCTTCTGTCTGTGCAGGCCATGCCCCCATGCCGTGCACCTTTACCCATGCCACTCCATGTATATGATGACTTACATGCAATGTGTAGTAGGTATTCCCCCCGGTTGCAGTTGGCATTAGTGCATTTCAATTCCCCATGCGACTTACATCGCATGTGCGTTTTCTCCTGGTAGTCTGCGCTGTCCTGTCCTTGAATCCCTGTGACGATCTCCTCAGGGATGACAGCTGCGACCATCTCCTCCACGTGGTCCAGGGCCTCCTGGTGTGCTGGACTCCCACCTCCAGTCTGCAGTGCTGCCTTCCTGTTCCTGGCCATCTTTTCCTTGGTCCTGCGCTTGCAGTCATGCTAGCGTTTCTTGCACTCGATGACAGTTCTGCGTACTTCTGCCACACTGTTGATCTTGTCAACAATTTGTTGCCTTATAGCCTCTCTCCTACTAATTGGCAATTTTGAGGTGACAAACAGTTGGTGCTGGTGTTCCGCCACCTCTTTAACCAGAATTTCCTGCTCCTCTGCACTGAAGCGACACTTTCTTTTCTTCCTATAAGTGTCCTGGTTCTTGTGTTGGTCCTCCTGGCTGGTTCCTGGTCTGTTGTCATCTTCCTGGGGTCTGTAGTGTCATCTGGGATCCATTTTGTCTCTCCTCTGGTGAAACGGCAGTGTTCGCAGGGTTTTTTGAACCTATTGCATAAAAAAACGGCGCATATCCAGTTTGCGGGGTCGTAAATCGACCCTCAGTCATTTCTGCAGCGTTAACGTCATTTTGCTTTACGACTTGCCGCTGCGGTGTGCGTCAAAATAAATGACTCCCACCTGTGGTTTGCGCCGCCGTGCGTCAAAGTATAAATTTGACACCTACACAGCGCACCAAAATTGCGTTAGCTGGCGGTATTATTTTTGACGCAAAACTGCGCCGCCGCAGGTTTGCGTCAAAATGTATAAATATGGCCCTAAATTTGTCAAATCTCCCCAATTGAAAAAAGTGAATGCTGATCTGACATTTTGGAAAATTATAGAAAAATCACCGTCTTCCAGGGCCTGGCAAAACAATAAAAAAATGTGTTGCCTCTCAACTGAATGAGTTTATTGAAAATAATAATCATTTGTCACTTTGCAAATCAGGATTCAGAGGGGGCGCAGCACTGAAACAGCCACTTTAAAAGTCCTATATGATTTACTGAAGATGATGGGCAATTCCTGTTTATTGATTCTATTTCACCTGCCTGCTCATTTGACACTGTAGACACAAAATGCTTTTAGAAACTCTCAAATTCATATTGGGTCTAAAAGCAACAGTTGTATACTGATTCAAATATTTTATCATCAATCAGTAAAACCTAGTTAAAGTAGGCTCCAACATCTCCAAATTGGATAAGTTGACATGTGGCATTCATCAAAGTTCAATTCAATTACCTGTCTTTGTTCATCTGTATATTGAACCTTTGAACCAATTACTGGAAAAATCCAATATCAAACAACATCAGTATGCAGACAATACTGAAATCTACTTAACATTCTCCTTGCACAAAGATCTAAACTTCCTCAAAGATAGCCTAGAAACGGTCTTCATTTGAGATTCTGCTGATTCGCTGAAACATACCCCCCAAAAAAACGGAGTTTTCATTCCTGCCCCACAAAACAATGAAGAATCAATTTGTCACTAATCTCCATACTATTGGATTATGGATATGCACCCTTACCAGCTACAGTGGTCAATTCCCTGGGATTTCTCATCAACAACAAGTTGTTGCTTGAACACCACATTCAAAAGATAACCCAAGCAGCAAACATTTGCCTAACAAAACTTAAAAAAATAAAACTTCTTCTCTCTGTTGACCAACTTAAAATTGCTGTCTCAATTTTAATTATCTCCAGAGCTGAAGGAGAGTACACAATACTCTTTGGCTACCAGGTTGTGTTTTTCTTCCTCTTAAGGTGGGTCTCCATCTCACTTCTCATCTAGTCTCAGACAAAAGAAAGTTTCATCGTATTATGCCCATCTTGAAAGACGTACACTGACTTCCTAAAGTGATCCAGCCAGAGTAGAGTAGATTTTGTAATGGTTTTAATGAAGAAGATAAGAAGCGCATTAAATAAACGTCCATCAAAGTAAAGCAGCACCGAGATTTTCATCTCCAACTGTCATAATAGAACACGGAATACCACGGCATCATAGAGATGATGTAATGATGTCCCGTGCTCTAAATACAATACAGATCACCGCATTATTCCCCCTTTTTTTTTTACAAGACTAAAAAGAAACATCATAATAACCATAACTTACTACAACATTAAGGTAAACTGTTGTGTGATACCAAATGTGTAATTAAATATACATATGTTATGTTAATGCTACTAATATGTAACAAAATCTTGACATTTCTTTGGTTTGTGATGAATTCTAGTACTCACTCTATTTTTATAGCAACCATTGCCTGGACAACTTATTTTGCTATATTGCGTATTCTCAACCTGTTTTCGTGCAGCCGGATCCAGTGCAATACGTGAAGTACTCCACCAACTCCTGTCAGATAACCTTACAGCATTTTTACGTATTTCACAAATTTGTTGAGAGTCCTTAAATCTGGATAGACCCTTTTTAAGTAGTACTGGATTTTTTACTCTTACCCAGTCCCCCACTTGCAATTCCTTATTTCTGTTATTTTCGTCTAATCTTCGCAAACCACTCAAATTGGCATTGTATTCTGCAACTTCCAATGCCTCTTTCAGGTCACTACCTTCATGGAACAAGTTTACCATCCAAAAAGGACATAATTCCGTAGAAGCTAATCTCCCTCTCATTAGCTCAAAAGGAGTTTTCCCTGTGGCAACATGAGGTGTGGTGCGATAAGACCATACTAGCTCCTTTATAGCTTGGTCTACTGAAGAATGATTCCTGTAAGAAGCTTGAATACAGTCTACTAAAACACGATTAAATCGCTCTACCATGCCATTGCTTTGTAGATGATAAAGTGGAGTTCTTATGTGCTTGAAATTACATTTATTCAAGAATTGGAGCATTTCTGATGTTACAAATTGAACCCCATTGTCGGTTAAAATTTGCTCCGGAAAACCTTCACGACTAAAGATCTTCTTTGGACAATTGATCACAACCTGAGTAGTGGGAAACCTTACCGGTTCAACTTCTACCCATCTGGATAGATGGTCAACTATAACCACAAAGTATCTCATATCAGGAGGCAAAATGTGATAAAGGCCAAGAAAATCCAGGCCTAGTTTTTGCCAAGCTCTCGCAGGAGACGGAACAAATGTGCTAGTCACACCTTCAGTAATTAACACTTTATCACTGGAGTAACATCTCGTAAATTTTCTTCCAAAATCATCAATTTCCTTGTCCATCCCTGGCCACCAAAAATCAGACCTTAATCTTCTTTTGGTAATCGTGGCCCCTAAATGACCAGAATGAGATGCGGTAATTAAATTCCCCCTCAAGCATGATGGTGGAACAAGTTTCTTCCCTCTAACTAATTTGCCACCTTCAATAGACAGTTCATCAGATATCTTCCAAAATGGTTGTAGCTCTGAAGGTAAACACTTTTCCTTAGGCCAACCTACTCTGACCATGCGTATTACTTTGCACAATATCTTATCATTCAACACAGCCTTTGTGCATTCGTTTTCATCTAGAAGCATGTCATTTTCGGTTACGCAAGCAACAAAACATTCTTCTATTTCAGTTTCCCATTCCTGTTCCTCACTATCTTCAACAGGTAATCTAGATAAACAGTCTGCCCTCCTATTTTTTCCACCGGGAATATATTCAACAGTGAAAGTAAACTCCAGTAACTTGGCAGACAATCTAGCAATACGTGCCGTTGAGTGTTTAATTTTCTCGCCAGACAATATTTCCACCAAGGGTCTGTGATCAGTTTTCAACGTGAAGGGTCTACCCCACAGATACTGCTCAAATTTCTCAATACTCCACTCACAAGCTAGAAGTTCCTTTTCGATAACTGAATACTTGCACTCAACCTGTCTTAAGGTCTTGATGCAAAGCCCACTGTACTTTCTCTCCCGTCATCGGATAGTTGAGAAAGAACAGCCCCAAGACCATATTCACATGCATCAACGGTTACCACAGTACTTCTTTTTTCCGAAAACGGTTGTAAAGCAGGAACATCAACAATTTCACGCTTGATCTGTTCAAACATTCTGATACACTCGTCAGACCACGTGAATACAGAACTCTTCAATGCCACTCTAAAGCATTCTGTGTTTTTTGCAAAGTTTTTTAGAAATTTAGCATAAAATTCGCACAAACCAAGAAAAGACAAAAGTTGGTCTCTAGATTTCGGAGCTGGTGCTTCTAAAATGCTTTTGACCAAACTTGGTTTTGGCTTTACACCACCTTCAGAGAAAACATGGCCAAGATATTCAATCTCCCTGGCTTTGAATACACATTTGTATCCTCTTAATGTCACACCTCTATTTTCTAAAGTACATAGAACCTCTTCTAGTGCTTTATCGTGTGTTAATTCATCACAGGAAAACACCAATATGTCATCTTGAAAAATTACAACGTTAGGATTATTAGGAAACATTTCTGACATTAACCTTTAAAACACTGCGGCCGCCGAGGCTAAGCCAAAAGGTAGTCTGCAGAATTGAAAAGTTCCATCAGGAGTAATAAACGCTATTAAGTGTCTTGAATCTGCATCTAAATCTACTTGGTGATAGGCCGACTTTAAGTCTAATTTGGTGAACCACTTGGCCGAACCAATTTGAGTAACTAAATCATCAATCCTGGGCAGAGGGTAACTGTCCACCCATATTGCCTCATTTACACTCCTCAAGTCCACACACATTCTTAAATCACCAGTTTTTTTTTGGCTAAAACTATAGTAGATAACCATAATCTTGCTTCAACTTTTTCGATTACCCCTTGTTGACACATTTCTTTTAATAGATTAAACAATTGAGATCTGACACCCAGAGGTACATTTCTTAGTTTATGTTTAAAAGGAACAGCATCACGCTTGAGTTTTATCTTATGTGCATAATTGGTGATTTTACCTAACCGTTCACAAAACAATTTTTTTTATTTCTGTTACCAATCATGTACCTGACTAGAAACAACCTTGATAGAACTCAAACTTTCTTTATCTATTACAACAGGTCTATCTCGACCTGGCTTGATGGTGAGAATGAATTCTGCTTGATGAAGTAGACCTAAAACATTGATACCTTTCTTGGCAACATACATTTTACCACGCAATGTCTTGTCCATGATGGTCAATGATGCCCAAAAATAACCTAGTAAGTCAATTTTTCTGCCCTCAAACGCAACTGTGGCCACAGCTGGAGGATGAAGAATCTTGGAGGCCCAATTTTCCTTGTACTTGTCTTGTGCTATTATAGTTATTTGTGCTCCCGTATCTACTAATAATTTGATTTTAGTCCCCTCAATAATTACATCAATATCCGGATCACTGATAACCTTGTTGATACCGGTTACATCCTTGACAACTAAGACATACTCATTCATTTGTTCTCCCACAACACCTTCAGCATCATCACTCAACACACAGCGAATGTTATTCTTTCTGGCACTCCTACACACTCTCGCAAAATGCCCGGTTTTATTGCAATTACTGCACTGTTGATGAATCACCGGGCAGTTCTTAAAAGATGACACATGCATAGAAGAACCACATCTATAACAAATTGGTTTTTGATTAAACTTTTTCTTGACAGAAGTATTGTCCTGTTTTTTCTCAAAATGATCTTGTCTCTTGTTGTTGCTATTTTGCGCATTAACAGTTGCTGCAGAGATAGTTGTTTTGGACATAGATGCTTCCAGTTGTTTGGCGTCTTCCATTGAATACTCAATACTTTTTTCAATGTCAATGGCTTTGTCTAACGACGGATCTTTGCAAGTTAGTAATTTTTCTTGGATTCTTTTTTAATGACATCTGGCGATTAGCTGATCTCTGATGAGTTGCGATGTGAAATTCTCAAATTCGCATTTTGCTGCTAACACTTTCAATGCAGTTATAAAAGTGTCAATACTCTCACTGGAGCTTTGTGATCTCGTGATAAATTTGTATTGGTGTACTACGATGTTCTTTGTTTTAATAAAATATCTGTCTAGTTGCGCAATGGCCATTTCAAACTCATCCAGTTCCTCCTCTTCAGCTAATTCATAAGTCGGAAGACGATCAAAGATGTTCTGGCCTTCAACTCCCAGGTGATGATACAATAAACTTTTTTTTCTTTCCGGTTTAAACTTGAGGCCATCAACTACTCCAAGATATGCCTTGAACGAGCATAGCCACAATTTCCATTCAAGAGGTGGATCGCCAAGATCTTGTAGAAAGGGCGCAGGAGGTAAAACGTTCTGCATATTGTTTTTTGTTGTTGTTTTTTTTATTATTATTTGAAAGTTTTTTTTTTTCAAGTATAATTGTTGATACAGTTGTAATATTATTCATGTGCTTCCACTATTGTATTTGATGCTAGATGCTTTCAACTTGTTATGCTCAACATGAATGTTCTTATTAACGAATAAAAAAAATATTGCTGATGAAATGAATAAAAGTGGAAAATCTCCAAGTCCACTTTCTATTTTTTTTTTTTTAATGTTCCTATTGAAGAAAATATGGGCGAAATGAATAAAGGTGGAAGATCTCTAAGTCCACTTTCAATTTCTATTTTTTTTATGCAAGACCGTTTTCAATTTTTTGTACTTTGAGGCGAGTTTTGGTTAAAGAAAATCCCTCCGGGGAACAAAACGTGAAGACGTCGAGAATGGGTAAGAAGAAAAAAATACGCTTGTCCTTACACACACTGTGCCTGGCACACGTTGTGCTTAGTGCTTGAAGTAACGCTGTGTACACGCGCTTGATCGCGTGCCTGAAACTGCGTCCGTGTCTTTACACACGCTGTGCCGAAACCATGGCAACAGCCGTGCACACAACGCGCTGCAATAAACGGCCTAGCAGGCTTATAGTAAAAGTCCAAAACAAAGCGAGCGATCTGGAAAACCAAACAAGAAGCACTTACATAGTGCGGCACGAACACGCCACACTGGTTACTCACCCTGTGCCCCTTAAAGCGCAGTGAAAAAAAAGGAAATGAAACAGTTCACGTAGACATGGAAGAACACTTGGTATCCCGATCCTCAGTATATCCGGTAGAAACTTCAAAGAAACTGTTAATTGTTGATCCATTTTGACCCTCGTCACCATTAAAGTGATCCAGCCAGAGTAGAGTAGATTTTGTAATGGTTTTAATGAAGAAGATAAGAAGCACATTTAATAAACGTCCATCGAAGTAAAGAGGCACAGAGCTTTTCATCTCCAACTTTCCTAATAGAACACGGAATACCACAACATCATAGAGATGATGTAATGATGTCCCGTGCTCTAAATACAATACAGATCA
This sequence comes from Pleurodeles waltl, assembly GCF_031143425.1. Classification (NCBI taxonomy): domain Eukaryota; kingdom Metazoa; phylum Chordata; class Amphibia; order Caudata; family Salamandridae; genus Pleurodeles; species Pleurodeles waltl. The sequence continues at coordinate 269,345,773 of NC_090444.1, read as the reverse complement.
CCACACTTCCCTTGGTAGTTTTAATCAAATTCAAGATTGGATGCATTACCTTTGAAGCACTCCACCAAGAAGACCCAGCTACCTGACTGAATTGCTGAAAATTTCCAGTGGGTGTCAGAATATCCTGCAGCAAAGATTCCTTCCTGCTAGAACATCCGAAATTCAAAACACCTCCTTCTCAAAGGTAATCTTTCTCCTGTTGCACCCATGGCCTGAACCTCCTTCTCCAGCCAGTAAATATTTGCTCCCGACATCCTTATCACAAGACTTTCATATTAAAAAATTAAAATGTACTACTCTCTTCCTCAAACTGTGCCAGTTCTCTCTACATCTCACATCTATAACAGCTAATTACTGTACTGACTCATCACATATCTGGCTAATTAGACTTCTCTCAGTACCTCCAACCTCTTATCTCTATTACATGGCTATCCAGTTGTTGGATATAAAGTTATTTGTATGCATACTATATCATGTATTATGGAACTACGTTGAGTTCACTCACTATGTTATAATATACTGCACACCGCTCGGTGAAGAAGTGATATAAAAAATATTGTAAACGAATAACTAACTAAACAGATACCTCAAATTAAATTTCTACAGTGCAAACAAAATAGGACAGTGAGCTTCAGGCTACAACCACAGATTATCATCCCACTTTATAATAAGAAATCCATAGAAGGCTCTACTTTCTTGGTACAAGCCATCCAACTGTAAAACTCACTGCCAATCAAGATTTGAAGGATCCAGGAACATTTATAGTTCAGAAGAGGGACACAAATGTTGTTATTCCTGAGGTAGTTACAGGAACAGCATGCCCAAAGATACAACCCGGAAACATAGACCCTTTCTACCAGAATAAACCCTTCCTACTAGAGTAAGTACAATCTAGACCTATGGCCCAATCACAACAAACACACCACACCAAGAAGAAGCACACCCAAACCAAACTGGCTACATCTTACAATATATCCTAAGAATGTTATTGACATAAGAATTGTATAAGTAAAATATAATTTAATCCAACCACATGATATGATTCATGACTCAGTATTATCATTGCCCACTGCCACTCAGCACCGTAAGAACCACATCATGCCTATTGAGAAGTTAGATGTTATCCATAGCCCTTCATACGCATTATAGACAAGGCAATGTATAACTTGTCGTACCTCCTACCACTAACCACAAGTGGATGACAGTAACTCTAGTGTTTCTGACAGTCCTCCCTGTCTAAAGCTGATAAAATCCATATATCAATCTACCATCCGAGCCCTCAATCATCAATGCAGCGTGTATATCATATGGCAATCAGAGAGCATAGATGCAGGATGGAGCCACCAGCTTATCTAATCACTCATTACTAACCAGAAAGGGGTGTGAATATTAAAGAGATTTTCCAGATTGTGCTGGTCATTGAAGGACTCTAAAAGAGCCTGCTCTACATGTTCCAAATAGTCGCATACCCTGAGCACTAACATCCTATAATGACAAAAGGGATGAATGTAATACAGTTATCTTGCTATATCTCCTTACTAGATGTCTCATAATTGTAAACATAGAAATGATGACTGTAACACAGTATATTCAGGAAGAACTATGGTGCCTACTCACCCTTTCTCTATACCTGCTTCTTCTTGTACATCTGTAAGATCTCAAAGCAGATGACCTTCTACTACAGCCAGCAAAATAAATCCGATTGAGAACATAAAAGAAAACTATCAACACAATAAAGGGGCATAGAGAGCCTGCCTCCCTGCATCTCTGAAGATGCCTCTGCGGCATCCCTCAAAGCTCATTCCTCAGCCCAACACTTACATGACCCCCCTGGCTGAAATAGTCAGAACTTAGGGACCAAACATCATATCCTACGCAGATAACACCCAGCTTATCCTCTCACTATCTGAAGAGCCCTCCACCATGAGGGCCAACTTTCACAGGTGCATGACGAGCATCACACACTGAATGAAAGGCAACAGCTTGAAATTCAACACAGAGAAAACTGAAATGCTGTTCTTTGGGAACAATACCTCCCTGTAGAACAACTCCTGGTGGCCTTCCGAATTGGGTCCCTCACCGACAGCAACAAACCATGCCCGCAACCTTGGCATCATCCTTGACAGCAAACTCAACATGAAAAACCAGATCAACGCAGTCTCCTGTGCCTGCTTCTTCACTCTTCGCATGCTCCTCAAGATCTTCCAATGGCTTCTGGTTAACACCAGACAGACCAACACCAGTCGGCTGGTCTACGGCAAAGCACTCTACACAGGAATCAACTCGCACCTCCTGGAGAAACTACAACCCATAGACAACCCTGCGACCAGACTCACCCGCGGCCTTGCCCAGGTGAACCCACATCATCCCACACCTCAGAAAGCTCCACTAGCACCCATTTCCACCAACCCTCCAGACAACTTTGCGCTGCCTATCTTGAACTCACTTATACCACCTACAGTCGTCATAGCCGCAGCAGAGGTCGTTTTTTCTCCTACCTTGCATCCAAGTTAGTGGCACAACCTCCATTTTCACCTCCGGACCTCACTCTTGCTAGTGGAATTCAGAAAGGGAGTCAAGGTCTGACTGTTCAACTGATCTTCAGTGCCTGGATACAGTGCCTGGATACCCTCACAGGCAATTAGCCACAATCTACAAGTCAAGATTGACTGACAGGGTGCATCATATCTATAAGAAATACATGTATGTCTCTCAGACATTCTCATCTTCCACACCACCCAGTCCTAATCGCACACTGTGGTCATCATGCACCATATGAGAACACCTTCCACATAGGAGTAACACACTTCCAACTACACACAATCTTGGTGTATCATACTACCCTTGTGGATAAGAATTAGAATTAAGGTGCACTGTTGCATTGCTCGCAGTAAGAACTTCTGAGAAAGAGCATTACCCTTGGGAGCATTTACCTCATTGCTAAGAGAGTACCCCCTACCTGCTAGTTAGTGCCTCCTATTCTTGTGGCACCTCAAGGAACCCTCCTCAGAACGCTTGGTGGACCTGTTGAAGCTCAGAAAAGGACTAAGCCCTGTAAACTGAAAGGAGCCCGGAAGGACTAGATCTGATCCCACTTGGGTCTAGGACAAAGAAATAGACATCAAGGTTCAGTGTACTAAACTCCTGTGTGGCTACAGGGACACAAAAAGAAGATGAAAGCATATCTTTCTGAATTCCCAGTTTTCCAGTAACAACTGGACCTGCATCGAATCCTGTTCAAAGCCTTTAGTTGATCGAGTCCTAAATACCAAACAGCTTCCTTTGAAGTATGGGGCATTTTTGGAAAAAGTCTGACTCCCAGATGTCAGAAGATTGGCACCAACGACCAGAGCATTTCCGGTGAAGGAGCAACTTTGTAGGGATGAAGAAGCAGGTTTATCCAATTTCAATGACTTTTGGGGTTCACCCTAACAAGTTAATGTTATTATTCTTTTAGGTGGGTGACCACTCACCTCAAATAATAATCCATTTTCTTAAAGTTGTTCTTTGTGTGTATCTGAAGTGCAAATAATGCCACTGCTTCCCTCTGTACTCTGGTCTAGTGTGTTATGGGTCTATATGTAAAAGCAAAGTTCCTGCTGAATAGTACTTGACACCTTATTTTGTCTTCAGGTATGCATTCCTTCCATTGTTTTACACTGTTTGATATGCACTTTTCTGGAATGATGAGCCAGTCATGGGTTAAGGGCAGAAATCAAAGAAATGTTTTTCCAACTATTCCAGCTCTGCATAGCCCTAACATATTCTCCTGCATAGAGTAACTGATGCCGACCCAATATTACTCCAGCATTGCCTAATATTATGGGTGAGTAAATTCATTTGAGTGTAAATTCTTACCAAATACAAAACATGAGCATGCAGTCATGAATCAAGCAATTTGCATTTGTAAGTTGCAGCTACATAGGCCGGTAGTTTTTTTCTTCATTGGATCTGATCGGGACCTGGTCGGACTTATAAATGGAGCAATAAAGTCTGTACCCTTCACAATTTTATTCAGGTATATATCAAAAGATCAAGTCTGCCTATATATGTGAGAAGAAGAGCCTGGTTTTACTGTGAGCTGTGAATCTTGATGCAGAAACCGCCAAAACACTTTGGGACTAATCACACGTGGCTCAGTAATCACTGTACCTGGTAACAGGTGTGTCAGCTCACCTGTACTGGGTGGGTTAGAGTTGTAACATCTTAAACTGTAAATAATGTTGGGAAAGCACTGTTACAGCACTGTGTTCCACATGTTTTGCTCTAATTTCTGCCTGTGGTCTGGATATATTTTTGTAGGTCAATGTGTGCCCAGAAATTGTGGGGTACTTGAATTACTGTTTCATCTAAAACAGATGTTTTCTGTCCCAAACAGAGTTACTAGCCCACTTGGAATCAGCCCATAAGTGGTTTCTAAGAGTATAATTTAACAGTTGGCATGGGAAACTGAATAATGCACCAACGGTTATAAAGTGTATGGATATTATGAATCAGCAGATAGTTTTGTATCACAGAAACCATGAGCTGGTCAGGTGGTTCATGAACACACAGCTTCATGTGCTTGAATATATTAACAATGTCAGATCTTGCCATGGTATGGCGACAGTTTTACAAACGTCTGTTGTTTACCAAATGCGCTCTTCAGAAATTAAGCTCTATTGAGTCATTTATGCCCACATATCTTCAAGTTGCCAAAGCCTGTAAAATTACAAGAAACACAATGACACACTCTATCAACTTATAATTTTTTGACTTTACTCACAAATTTTCTTAGTTAAATATTGTAGAATTAAAGAGGAATATATGATATTATATATGTGAACCATATAATTTTCAAACTTATGTCATTTTTAATTTAGTAAAAACATCGCTGAACAATGTCAAAAGACTCCGGCCCTCATTACGAGTGTGACGGTCTCAAGGCCGTGATGGCGGTTGGACTGCTGGCACTGCCAGGTTTCAGCCTGTCGACAGCCTGGCGGTCTCCAAGGTCGCAATCCGCCAGGGCAGCACTGCAAGTAGCGCTGCCCTGGGGGTTACGAGTCCATGTTCCGCCAGCCTTTGCATGGTGGTCTCACCGCCATACAAATGTTGGCAGAAAGGGGGAGTTGGGGGCCCCATGGGGGCCCCTGCACTGCCCGTGCACTTGGCATGGGCAGTGCAAGGACCCCCATGGACAGCCCTGTTGCACATTTCACTGCCCGAATTACGGGCAGTGAAATGCGCGACGGATGCTATCGCACCCGATGCACCACAACATTGCCGCCAGCCAGATTACAATCCTGCCCTGGGGATTATGAGCCCCTATCCGCCAGCATGTCCATGGCAGTGAACACTGCCGTGGAAAGGCTGGCGGTATGGGTGACTCGGGGGGCCCGGAGGCCCCTGCAGAGCCCATGCACTTGGCATGGGCACTGCAGGGGCCCCCATGCACAGCCCCATCACGCATTCCACTGCCCGCATTTCGGGCAGTGGAATGTGCGACGGGTGCTGCTGCACCCGATGCACCTCAACATTGCTGCCAGTTCCATTACGAGACAGCTTCAATATTGTGGTGACTTTTCCGCTGGGCCAGCGGGTAGAAACGCTGTTTCTGTCCGCTGGCCCAGAGAAAATGTCATAATAGTGTGCCAATCATACCGCCAGTACTGGTGGTATGTTGGCACCCGTGGCCTCGGCGGTCTTTTCAAAAGACTGCCGAAGTGGAAATGAGCGTTTATATGACTAAGGGCAAACAAACAAGGTATTGAACCATTTGATGAGGTGTGCACTTTGGAGGGGTAAATTAACCAGGACCATTTCATTCTGTTCTCCCAGCTCATGCCCTCCAAACAGTAATCATGCCTGGGTATGCTTAGGTAAGAACTTAAATATTGATTTGATTTATTTTATCTTAGCAGGAGAGGTAATATAAAAAGTCTACCTAATATGAGGTTTAAACATCAGGATGCCTGGCGCTCTTTAGCAATAGTTGGATATACTGAACATTTTGGGGTATATGATTTGGCTTAGCCTCAGACAGCGAGTATGAATGAGAAATTTAAAGAATGAAGACCTAGCAAACTCATTTACTATATTTGTCTTTGCAGAAACATACAGACATGTTAGGACATCAATCAACAAGTGCTGAGAAAATAACAAGGAATGGTAAATAAGTGTTCCTGCAAATAAATTAATTTCTAAAAGATTTAGAGTTCTCTTCTCTTGTATTTGTTGTATTATCCTTATATTGCCCTATCTGTGTTGTCAGCTTGCATTATAACTATAAATGCTGCAATTAACTAAATAAAACGAATCATCTATTACTATTTGTATTGACTGAGAGAGATAGGTAGGGATCACAGCTGCCAAAAATGCTTTACAAGAGTACTAAGATCCTTGATCTATCGATAAAGACATTGTATAACAGTAAACTAAAATTATAACATGAATATTAAATTACATTGGCATCTAAAACGTGGCAATTTGTTAATAAAGATACAACGAGGCATACTCCAAAATTGCAATAATTGTATTTGCTAATGTTTTCAGTGTGACTTTGGTAGTAGGAGATGTGAATAGAGGGTATTCTGTTTTAATGAAAAAGGGTAATTTAAAACATCTATAAATTTATAGATTCAATCATCTAGTACAATTCATGTGTTATGTTTTACGCAGCTTCATAAACAGGCATTAATTCTTAGTTTAACCTTCGGATATTGCGTTGTTAAAGACCACTACACTTCCAATCACACTAAAGAATGTCATCATCTCTGGTATTAACATCTGAACAGACACAAATCCACTTACTTACTCATCAAGTGTTCCTTCTAGCCCAGAAATGTTGCTGCTTTCTCATATAAAATGTAACAATCCTGCACAGAATGTCTGGAACTGTCAAATTACAGTTGTCTTCTCTGCAGAGATGTGCTACTTCTGTCCCACTGAAAGTGTGCCAGTCCTGCAGGATAGTGCTGCAACTTTCTGTTACTGGTACAACAGTCTTACTAAGAAGTACTGGTTGCTCTCCATTAGAGTGCGGCAGCCATAAAGAGAAGTGCTGGTACTGTGCATCACAAGTATAGCAGCCCACCGAGAAGCGCTGGTACTGTGCATTGTTGGTATAGAAGTCATGCTGAGAAGTGTTGACACTATGCATCATAGGTGTAGCAGTTCTGCTGGGAAGTGCTGGTACTACGCATTATAGATATAGAACCCATGCTTAGAAGTGCTGATACTGTGCATCATTTGTGTAGCAGCTCTGCTGGATAGTGCTGAAACTGTGTGTTATAGATATAGAAGCCATGCTGAGAAGTGCTGATACAGTAGCATCATAGGTGAAGCAGATCTGCTGGGAAGTGTTGATACTGTACATTATAGATATTGAAGCAATGCTGAGAAGTGGTGATACTGTGCATCTTAGGTGTGTCAGCTCTGCTGTGAAATGCTGGTTCTGTGTGTCATAGATATAGTAACCCCCCTAAGAGGTTCTGGCCCTGTGCTTCATAGGCAAAACAGCCTGCCGTCCATTTCATGTGAACCCACCCATCTAAGAAGTGCTGGAATATGTACATGTTATAAATGTGGTATCAAGTGGGCACAGGTATACACCCATGTCCAAGTATGGACCACAATCCTAGTCAGGGTAAGTCACACACAATCCAAATTACCCTGTGCCCACTCTCTGGTAGCTTGGCACTGAGCAGTCAGGCTTAACCTAGAAGGCAATGTGTAAAGTATTTGTGCAATACATCATACAGTAACACAGTGAAAACACCATAAAAATACACCACACAGGTTTAGAAAAATAGACAATATTTATCTAAATAAAATAAGGTTAAAAGGACAACAATTCAATAAGTACAAGTTAAAATATCACTTTTGCAAGTTTTAAAAGAATCTTAAATCTTAGAAATCCACAGTTGTCTCTTGTTTACACAAAGTACCTGGTTTACAGAAAAAAAACAGATGAGGAGATGTGTGGAAACATAAGGTGTGCATTGGATTTCCCAATGCAGCACAGACGTTGCGTCATTTCTTTCCACGCTGCAAGGGGCTTGCGTCATTTTTCAGCGAGCAGTCTTGGTTACATACTGCGATGCAGGGATCTTTTTGACGCCCAAGGACGATGCTGGGAAATCCTTGACGTGCTGGAAGGAGGCACAGGCGTTGCGTCGACCCGGTAGGTGATGCGTCGAATGTTCAGTTGCAAGGCAGGCACTGCGTCGAATTCTACCTGGGAAGTCCGGCTGTGTCGTTCTGGTTCGGCTGTGTGGTGATTTCCTGGTCGCAAGGCAAGCTGTGCGTCATGTCCCACATGCTGTGCATCGATTTTCGGCACACAAGAAGTTTCCTGAAGAGATTAAGTCTTTTTGGTCCTAAGACTTCAGAAAACATGAGGCATGCTCAATCCAAGCCCTTGGAGAGCACTCTTGGGGAAGGCAGTGTCCTTGACAGCACAGTCAGAGGACAGCAGGACAACAGCAGGGCAGCAGTCCTTCTCAGCAAAACAGTCAAGATGAGTTCTTTGGGCAGCCAAGCAGTTCCTCTTGACAGGTTAGAGGTGCAGGTCCAGAAGTGTCTTAGTTGGTTGGGTCAGAGACCCAGTTTATATACCCAAAAATGCCTTTGAAGTGGGGGAGACTTCAAAGAGTGGTTTTGAAGTGCACTAGTTCTCTTTCAGTACAGGCCTGTCTGCCAGGGTCCTAGTAGGGGGTTTGGCAGTCCATTGTGTGAGGGCAGGACACTAGCCTTTGAAATGTAAGTGTCAGGCCCTCCACCCTTCCAGCCCAGGAAGACACATTCAGTATGCAGATGAGTGCAGGTGTGACTGAGTGTCCTGTGTTTGGGTTGTCTGGGTGAAATAGACAAGGAGCTGTCAAACAGCCAAGCCCAGACGTTGATTGGAAACTGGCTGTAAGGCACAGATGTTTTTTTAAGTGCAGAGAAATGCTCACTTTCTAAAAGTGGCATTTCTAAAATAGTAATATAAAATCTAACCTCACAAATAAGCAAGACTTTTTATTACCATTCTGGCCATACTAAACATGACCTTTTTACCCCTTTCTGATCAGAATCTACCACTCAAACAGTTTATGAGGATAGCCCTAATGTTAGCCTATGAAAGGAGCAGGCTCACAGTAGTGAAAAACGAATTTAGGAGTTTTCCACTTCCAGGACATATAAAACACACAGGTATATGTCCTGCCTTTTACCTACATAGCACTCTGCCCTATGGGTTTCCTAGAGCCTGCCTTAGGGGTGACTTATATGTAGAAAAAGGGGAGTTTGAGGCTTGTCAAGTACTTTTAAATGTCAAGTCGAAGTGACAGTGAACTGCCCACACATGCCTTGCAATTGCAGGCCTGAGACATGATTAAGGGACTACTTATGTGGGTGGCACAATCAGTGCTGCAGGCCCACTAGAATCATTTAATTTACAGGCCCTGGGCACATGTAGTACATTTTACTAGGGACTTACAAGTAAATTACATAAGACAATTGGGTATGAACCAATGTTACCATGTTTAAGGGAGAGAGCATATGCACTTTAGCACTGGTTAGCAGTGGTAAAGCGCGCAGAGTGCTAAAACCAGCAAAAACTGTGTCCGAAAAGTGGAGGGAGGCAGGCAAAAAGTTGGGGGATGACCACCCTACGGCTGCCAGGTCCAACAGTAAATAGCTAGAGTAGCACCCTTGCTATTGAGCGCTTGTACCACCCGTCACAAGTTTAGCAGTCTTCCTGAGAAGTGCTGGTGCTGTCCAACGGCAGAAACAAAAGACCTGCTGAAAAGTTCAGCTGCTGTGAATTACCTATTAGATCTACCCTCTAACCACGCCCTAGCTGACTCACCCTCGTTTCCCTCAACGGTAAATTCCCAGATTAGCTTTTAATTTCCAGATATAGCCTTGACCTTCGGACGAGGGGGATAATGGGGACAGAGTCACAGCACGTCCAACTCTTTGCTATATATGGTGCAGCCCCCTCTCTCTCTGGAAAGTATTTCTTTCACACAATGGCACAATAACATTAGGAATATTTTATAAAAGGTGGCAGGAACCTGTTTGTGACACGTCAAATTAAGGGGAGCTTTAACCAGAGCACACAATGACGAGACTGACGTTGTACCCGTGATTTTAAAAACACTGCAAGCAAAATGGATGTGATGCCTGCTCATGATTCAGAGAGGTTAAACGTGCAGAACAAGGAAGTGGTTAAGCTTGACATGGAGTGTTTGCAGTCACAAAAAGGGATTGTACTTGTCAGCTCCGATTGCAAACGAGAAGGAGAAAGAGAGGGAACATGCCTCGTGTCTAGAATGTCTCTTAAATGGCTTGTACTTGTCATCTCACCCCTTTATTAGGTAGTAACATAATCCCGGCGTCCTCAGACTCTGCCCTTGGGGGAATTCATTCAGCCACTTGGAGAACAGTTTGTGTGATTAGTTTGGTAATTAGTGTCGCCCCACAATGGTGATCTCGGCCTCGTGTTCTTTTAAACAATCTCTTCCCCCGAGGTCACTCTCCAGGTGTCCAGGGTCTGTCCTAACTCTGAATTACTCAAGTCACTGGTGCACAGGTGCTGATGACAAGCACTGAAGTCTCCGACGAATAGTTTTGTAATGAAGTGGAGGTTAAAGCTGAAAATCCTTCAATTAGCTCACTTTAATGAACTCCCGAAATGGACGTCTGTAGGAAGCACATTTTATATAGTATCTTGTTTGCCCCAAATCATTGCAAATTAACATTTGTTACCGGATTCATAAAGCTGGTTGATACAGTATCCCTTTTGTCTGAACTAAGAGGAAACCATGCCAAAGAATGCAGCACTCTTAGTCTGAGTAATTAATTCATTAAGGCATTTCCCAGTTATCAAATAAAAGCACACAAATAAATGGAAATAAGCATTTAACTCAAATGAAGTAAAACGTGTATACACAAGAAGAATCATAGCAGTTAAACAATCACAGACAGAGAAGTGCCATGCATCAACAGTGAATATATATATATATATATATATGTGTATAATATGTACATATGCTAAATAATCAAAAGTTAAAATGCATTACCATGAGGGGTAAAAACAGCACCACAGCCGGGGAACCCTCTGACGGTCAAGGCAGGAGTCCACACATGGGATAAAAATTCTCCCAGGCAGCACATCCGCTCCACAGGTGAGTTCCTGTCTTAGCACCAAATCACCCCACCCTTTATACCTTAAACAAGCTAGGAGGGCATTCTAGAATGCCCTACCCTCTGTTACAAAATCAAACGCTGGCTGTACTTGGTCTGTGTCGAAAACACGCAAAAGAACTGGCCAGGCACCAGTGCGCATTCCAGAGACAGAGCTGTACCTTTCTCTGATGAAAACATTCCCAGCCTGGTACACTCTTATCTTATCCGCATCCTCTGTAATATGTTCCAACACAGTATGACCCTGTTCTGGTGAGAAAGAACACATTCTATGTGAAAAACAAGCTCTGTGTGGAAAAACCCACCGCCACCGCTGTGACGGCAACTGAAGCTGAGCATAAAATGGAGTCAATGGTCAAAATGGAATCGGTGGTTAAATTCACATAACATTACAGATATCTATTAAAATATTGGCTTGATTACCATTTCAAAGCCCTGAAAGCAATGCTTAAGTTGTAAAATAGTAAGAGCCCAAATGTTGCACCATCTTACACTCCCTGTCAAAGTTGGTTGAAGAAAATAAGCACTATTCCCCTAAATAAATGCCACTGGTCCCCACCTGCAACAACCAGCTCAAATTGAGTCCTACCTAAAGGTGTAGTGCAAAGTTGCATGGTGTCACTGTAGTTTCCATTCAACCTCATGCAACCTTTACTAAATACAGGTCATCTGGTGCTCTTAGAATCTCAGTTTGCACTCATTTACAGACAGCTGATGCACTAACTAACATCACTTGCAAACACCACAGCTCTGAAAGATGGTGTGGCAACACACCAGTGAGGCATTGTCCTAAACACCTTCTGAAGCAATAATCAGGTTCAGGATGGAGATGGGTGCTCAATTTTCAAAGATCCTACTTTTTATTTTGCAAGCACCACACTAGCTTACACTTGCTAAAAAAATCTATTTGTGTCAAAGCTAAATCTACACACAAATAGCTTTGTGTGTCTGGCTCCAAAGTCTTATGTCTTCGCTCCTCCACTGTAGATTTAGTAATGGATTTTCCCATCTTATGTTTTGGAAAGAGGCGAATGAGCTAACTCTTTTGGTCTGTCTGTTTTTTGTGTTCATCATCATTTACCTTTGCAAAATGTTTGTGATTACTCATTAGGCTACTGTAAGATCAGTCAGCCTTAGGGTGGTCTTTCCCCAAATGTTTTTCTTTACTCCTCCTTATTTTTCTGATCTTGTTTTGTTGGCCTTAGGACTCGGTGCACTTTACCACTGGTAAGCACTGCTAAAATGCATGTGCTTCCTCCTTAATACATGGTAACATTGGCTTATTCCCAATTGACATATTTAATTCACTTATAGGGCCCTGGTAAAGTGGTACTATATGTACCCAAAGCCTATAAATTAAATGCTACCAGTGGGTCTCCAATAGTGATTGTGCCACCCCCTTAAGGAGCCCTTTAAATGTCCCAGGCCTGCAACTGCAGCCTGTGCATGCAGTTTTGAACTGCCTTTTCAACCTGCAAAATAATCCTCTTGCCAGGCCCAAACGTTCTTTCTTAATACATATAAGTCACTGCTAAGGGAGGCCCTAGACAGCCCAGAGGGCAGGGTCCAGTGTATTTAAAACATAGGACACGTACTTTTAAGTTTTACATGCCCTGATAGCGGAAAAACTCTTTAAATTGTTTTTCTGTATTGCAAGGCCTACCTCACCCGTAGGATAACATTGGAGTTAACTTACTACACTCAGTAAGCTGTAACTTCCAAATGGGAACATGCAAACAATTCATGTTTGGTGTCTTTGTAATTTTAATGAAAAATCCACTTCCATGGTGAAGTTGGATTTTTATCACAATTCTTAAAATGCCACTTTTAGAAATCTGTCATTTCCCTGCCTTAGCCATTTGGTGCCTACAGCTTGTCTCTCTGTCACATGAATTGGGTGTAGTTGGTAATTGAACTTTGTGTATTCCTCTTAGACAGCCACACACAATAGAGAGGTAAGATGTGCCTGAATGGACCATCACGGGCAGGGTGGGAGGGTGTAGTTAGGCACAGCCCCACAGACATCCAAATAGGCTGTGTCCTGCCCTCACACAAAGGATTGTATACCCCCTATAGTTGGTCAGCAGCCAATGCAGGGGAGGCTGGAAACCTGTGCACTTCAAACGGAAAACTCTTGAAGCTTCTCCCACTTCAAACCAGGCACCAGGTATAAATATTGGACCTCAGACAACAACTAGTCAGTACACTTTTGGGCCTGTGGAAAATTCTGCGAGGAAGGATTGCTGTACTGCTGAAAAGACTGAACCGCTGCTGGACTGCTGTCCTGAATGGCTATTGCCTGTTGTGTTGTGTGATTGCTTCACGATCGGGCTGCAGAAATGCTCAGAGGGACATCAAAGGAAAGGCAAGCATTTCTCTTCTGATCGCGCTGTTGGGGTGGCCTCTGATGAGGTCAGCGCTATCATCAGACGTCACCGGGGTCAGGGGTGGAAGGGGAAGCGATGCCCCTTTCCTCCCTCCCCATGGGAAGAGGGTGGGAGGCTCATGGGGGAGCACATGAGCCAGGTCCAGGACGTAACGTTTACATCGTTGGCACCTCAGCGCTGCAGCCAAGGATGTAACCATTACGTCTGTGGCGGGGAAGGGGTTAACAAATGTGTTAAATGTTCCTAGTAGTGATACTAATCACTTTTGCAGCTTTTCCTGTGTACCGTACTGCAAACAATCCCACAGTGCCCTTCTCTACATCAAACCAAAATGGCAGAGCCTTTCTTCCCCTGTGCAGACACCCGTGTGACCACCTTAGAGGTGTGGCCAGGAAAATTAGCAACTCTTCCTCTGTTGTTACTCAGAACCAGTTCTGGAGGCAGCTCTTCTTCCACTGGGATTGCTGTCTGGCAAACTAGAGGGACAAATGAGGGGCAGGCCGAAGTGTAAGTTACATCCACCTGTGACAGGGTAGGCATCGGTAGGCCTCTTTGAAGTTCGTTAAGTTCTTGGGCACAGCCCAGATGGTCATCCTGGCAGACGACCAGAACACCTCCCATACCCAAAGCCTTTGGGCCTGATTTAGAGTTTGGTGGATGGGTTACTCCGTCACAAATGTGACGGATATCTTGTCTGCCGTATCACGATGTCCATAGGATATAATGGAATTGTAAAACCGCTTATGGGATATCTGTCACGTTTGTGACAGAGTAAACCCATCCGCAAAACTCTAAATCCTGCCCTAAGTCTGAACTCTGTGAGCAAGTTCACACCTCAGCTGCCAGGTGAAAGTGGGCTCAGGTAAATAGCATCCAGAGGTTTTAGGAAGGGAAAAGATAACTTTCTAATGGTACCTTTTCCAAAATATTCATTACTAATCTGACCTCACCAGTAAATTGGGCTTGGAAGGTTTACAAAAGTGCAAGAATGAAATTTGTAGCTGCTTCCTAGATGACAATACGAATATTAAGTTTAGTACTATATCCCAGTGCTTTTCAATAGGACATCCACCCTGCTACAGTGAAAATTGCGTATAGGGCCTTTTCACTGTAAGGAGATGTTTAACATTAAACTTGTTCATGTTCTATTTTTCTATACTATGCATGCTGCCTTATGGGATTTAAAGCCTACTTAGGGGTGACTTAATAATATGTAAGAGCAAGATTTAGGTCTGTGTAAAAGGATTATTTTGACAGGTTGAATTTGCAGTTTAAAACAGTACAGCCAGGCCACACATGGCACATGTGCAGTCATGCTTACACTGTCACTTTAATGCATGGCACTGTGGGTCCTGCCATCCACTGGTGACATTTAATGTACAGGCCCTGGGTACATGTTTGTACCATATACCAGGTAATTGTAGGTAAGTTAGATATACAAAGTAGTGGTGTGCCAATTTCATTCTGTTGATAGGTGGGAGCAGAGGCACTTTACCACTGGCTAGCAGGTGTAAAGTACACAGAGTTCTACAGCCAGAAAAAAATCAGTCAAGGCAAAAATATGGGGGCGTACCAAGCAAATGATGGTTATCTACAACAACAGCATGCGATGGACATCTCACTTACCAATCCGACAGAGCTCAGGTAGGTGGATGAATGGCTTGAACAGCAGTAAGTCGCAGCGTGGCCAGCTGTTCTACACCAGCGGCTCTCAGTTTTGAAACCATCAAGCTAATTCAAGATGGAAACTCAACGCCATGAACCATCGTTCTTCCTTAGTTCATGCCATCACACCATCTTTGCCTTTTATTACTAACCAAGCAACACAACAGCAGTTATTCAATGATTCACTACTTTGGACTTGAATTTCTATGTCTGAGGGCTTCATCTTTTGCACTATTAAGCCTCTCTCCATGATTTACCCAACTCTGCCACAATGAAAGAGACAGAGTGGTTTGACTACTTAAGTTGGAACAGACTGAACTTAATTGGGCATTGAATTACTGAAGCCTAATCTTGGCACCACTTATTGTATTTCCTCCTGTACCTTTCTCCTGTGTGTTCGATTACTGGCTTAATTACATGGTTACATTTTAATTAAAACTGAAATTATTAATGTTTTAATTGTATTGTTTCTTGGGTAGTTGTTTGCATATGTCACACTCAAACATGTTATTTAAGCTATGCTTTCAGGAATCAGCCAAGATAACAGTGGTGAAACAAGTTTATCAGTGGGAGTCAGATTGTTTTGACTTTATAGGAACTCTGTCACACTTCATATCAAGACTGTAGCCTCTTTCTCCCATAACCTAACATTATGATTCCCTACAGTGGGATTTGTGAGAGGTGGAAATATCCAAGATATATGTTGTTAGTTGATGGAAGTGTTGTTACAAGGTTGGTGATTTCCTTGTTAGGTGATTTGCTATTTACTGGTCATCTGTACATGAGGTAGAAGGTGATTATGAAGAGATAGCTGTGGAGAAGTGGCAATATAGAAATTCAAGAGATGTGAGGTTTGAGACTGGAGTGCGTAGAGCAATAAGGAATTGTGAATGACTGTTACAACACCTTCAGGCTTCTACCTTTGATTAATATATTGTATGCTGTACTATATGCGGTGGCAGGGATATCCAGGCTGTGTGGAAAATAGAGTTAGGCCATATTTTTGTGATGAAAAGTGTATCTAGTGTTAAAGCGGTGATGGTGTCTTATATGTACACTGCATGCAACACTGTGCTAATATTTATGAGCATGTGGCGTACTGGTGGTGGCTAGGGTGACCACCCGTCCGTAAATTTCACGGACTGTCCGTAATTTCACCCTGCCGTCCGTTGTCCGTGATGAAAGCTTTAACGGACGGCATTTGTCCGTAATTTTAGCCTTTCACCTAAAGAGCAACGGAGGCAGGGCGAAATTACGGGCAGATCAGTTTCCCCAGCCGGACTGGAAGGCAGGGAGTCTCCTGTGCTCTGAGGGAGGGTCAGACAGATAAGAATCAGACCTTCTTGCCAGGGCGTCTCCTTCCCTAAAGACATGCAAATGTGCCCAACTGGTAAATCTGCAAATACAAAGGGGCATGAAAACCTGCACTGACTTTACTAAAAGGAGTCACTTGAGGTTGTCTGGTGGCAAAGATATTTCTTTTAGAGAGTTATTGTAATGGTGTTCCAAGGTAAGCTGTGGAGTGTGTGGTTTTAATGGAGTGTTATACATTTTTTTAGTACTAGGTATAAACTGTATATTATTCAAATCTGTATTTGAGAAGCACTTTTTTTTTATTTAACCAAAATGTATTTGCGCATTTTGTAGCAGCCTTTATTTTGATGTAATTGTATTTTTCACAGTTCTTTCAGGTACCTCAGTACCTTATAGTACTAACAAACATTGGCAAAGCCAATAGGTCTCATCTACGAAAGAGTTATTGGCTTTGCTAATGTGTTTCAGCCATTAGCCACGTTGTACACCAGAGTAGCTGCTGTTCAGCATGGCTTAAAGTTAGTGGCATAGTGGTGTGGAGTGGAGTTGACTGGCATAGGAGCAGTGGCGTGGAGCCCAGTGGTGCAAAGTACAGTGCAGTGGGGTACAGTGCAGTTGTTTAGAGTGCGTTAGCGTAGAGTGCAGTGGTTTAGAGTGTAGTGGCATGGAGTGGCATGGAACAGAGTAGAGTGGCATAGAGTCAGGAGGAGTAGAGGGGCATACAATGTAGTAACAGAGAGAGCAGTAGTGTAGAGTGGTGCAGTGGCATAGATTGCAGAGTAGACTCACGTTGCAGGGAGTGCAGTGGC
Organism: Pleurodeles waltl; assembly: GCF_031143425.1. Classification (NCBI taxonomy): domain Eukaryota; kingdom Metazoa; phylum Chordata; class Amphibia; order Caudata; family Salamandridae; genus Pleurodeles; species Pleurodeles waltl. Next base: position 269,328,423 of record NC_090444.1, on the reverse strand, counting down.
GTAGTGTAGAGTGGTGCAGAGTAGAGCAAAGTGCTGTAGAGTGGAGTAATGCAGAGTATAGTGGCATAGAGTGCAGTGGCATAGAATGCAGTAGTACATAGTACATTGGTGTATAGTACAGTGGTGGAGAGTGCAACGCTGCAGAGTAGAGTCAGTGCAGTGATGTAGAGTGATGTAGAGTGGAGTAGAGTGTCACAGAGAGCAGTGGTGTAGAGTACAGTGGTACAGAGTAGAGGGCAGTAGCGTACAGTGCAGCTGTTTAGAGTGCAATGGCGCAGAGTGCAGTGGCATAGAGTGGCATGGGGTAGAGTTACGTAGAGTGCAGTGGAGTAGTGTGGCATACAATAGAGTAGCAGAGAGTGCAGTAACGCAGAGTGGTGCAGTGTCATGGAGTGCAGAGTAGACTCATGTGGCATAGAGTGCAGTGGTGTAGAGTGGTGCAGAGTGGAGTATTGTAGAGTGGTGTAGAGTAGAGTATAGTGACTAGAGTGCAGTGGCATAGAGTAGAGTGGTGTAGAGTGCAGAGTTGCAGAGTAGAGTGTCAGTGCAGTGGTGTGGAGTGGTACAGAGAACAGTGGCATAGAGTACAGTGGTGCAGAGTAAAGGGCAGTGGCATACAGTGCAATTGTTTAGAGTGCACTGGTGTAGAGTGCAGTTGCATAGAGTGGCATTGGGCAGAGTAGAGTGGCATAGAATGCAGTGGAATAGACTATAATGGTGCAGAGTGCAGTAGTACAGAGCAGAGTGGTGTAGAGCATAGTGGGGACCAGTGCAGTGTTGCAGAGTGTCAGCTTGCAGTGGTGTAGAGTGCATTGAACTAGTGTGCAGTGGTCAGAGTGGTATAAAGTACAGTGGCGTAGAATAGATTGTTTCAGAGTAGAGTGCAGTGGCATAGAGTAGAGAGGTGTAGGGTAGAGTGCAGTGGCATAGAATGTAGTGGCACAGAGTGCAGTGGCATAACGTAGATTATTTCACAGTAGAGTGAGGTGGCTTAGAGTGGAGAGGTGCAGGGTAGAGTGGAGTTGCATAAAGTGGCATAGAGTGTGATGGCATAGAGTAAAGTAGTGTAGAGTCCCGTGGCATAGAGTGCAGAGGTGCAGAGTAGATTAGAGTGATGTACAGTGTATTGATGTAGAGTGCAGGGGCATAGAGTTGAGTGTTACAAAGTAAAGTGCATTAGCATAGAGTGTATTAGCTTAGAGTGCAGTGGCGTACAGTGCAGTGTTGCAGAGTGGCAGAGAGTGGAGTTGTGCGGATTAGATTGGTGTTGCCTAGACTGGAGTGGTATGGCGTGCAGACGAGCAGAGCGCAGTGGTGTAGAGAGGCGTAACGTGCAGTGGCATAGAGTAGAGTGGTACAGAGTAGAGTAGAGAGTCATAGTGTGAAGTAGCATTGAGTGCAGTGGCATAATGTGGAGTGGTTCCGAATGGAGAAGAGTGCAATGGCATGGAGTGGAGTAAAGTAGATACAGAGTAGGGTGCAGTGGCGTGTAGTGGTGCAGAGCAGAGTGGAGTGCAGTATGGATGGTATGCTAACACACTGCCATTACAGACAACACATTTTTTATTGAAATGACCATTATATTTGCACAGATATACAGTTTTTCAAATCAAACTCTACTATGCACAGACGATGATGTGTGGAAATTGCATCACCTAATGCAATGATTTGTTTTAATCATGTAAAGGTATTTGTTTCCAGCACAGTTCAGAATTAACAAAAATGTGCTTGATTTGTACTTCTAATTCTGATATATTCTGAAGTTTATTTAAATGTTGTCATGTAATAGAAAAAACTCTTTCCTAACCCCAGTATCCAGCAAGATTGTTGCATAAATCCTGTCACTTTGAAGTCAGAGAAAGGAAAGTAAACACTAAGTTCCCACGAAGACAGAGCCTAACATTTGACTTTGTTCTCTGAATGCACAGCAAATATGATAAGATAAGAACAAGATTTACAGGCCTGTTTACAGAAAGAGAGCACTCGGCAGGATACTGTAAATAAGGTTTTGGCATGGGAAAGGACGAATTCAAGCTGCATAGCCTTAAACAAATAAAGACAGCAAATTGAATGCAACAAATTGTGAGTTACAAACCAGAAGGCCAATGGCAAGCAACGGGCAGAATGCATTCACAAGGAAGCACTATGAATTTACTTAAAGTGACAGCTGTGGGATACTTTGTGGGGAAAGTCCAGTATTTTGGTCCATATCTTGCAGTGGTTTGGCCACATCAATCACCCAGGTAGTATGACGAGAAGACCTGGAGTGGTTTCCATGTTGCAGGATAGGTCTGTACACCCATTCTATCAGTTTGCCACTATTTCCTATGGTACAGAGCTTCTGGCACACCTCTTGCAGGGTTAGTGGTAGGTGGCAGACATGAAATAGGGCATTTATTGATTATTTAAGGTGGTTGTAAGTAAGGAGTTGACCGGGGTTAAGATGGTAGTCTGCCACAAGGGTTTGGAAATTTAGGGGCATATTTATACTCTGTTTGCGCCGGAATTGCGTTGTTTTTTTTTACGCAAATCCGATGCAAAACTAACTCCATATTTATACTTTGGCGTTAGACCCGTCTAGCGCCAAAGATCTTGGAGTTTGCGTCATATTTTAGCGTGGACACCTACCTTGCGTTAATGATATGCAAGGTAGGCGTTCCCGTCTAAAAAATGACTCCGAGGCATGTGCGCCGTATTTACACTCCCGGGCAAAAATGACGCCCGGGAGTGGGCGGGTCAAAAAAATGACATCCAGCCGTTTTAGCGTAATTTTTTAACACCTGGTCAGGGCAGGCGTTAAGGGACCTGTGGGCTCGGAAGGAGCCCAGAAGTGCCCTCCCATGCCCCCAGGGACACCCCCTGCCACCCTTGCCCACACCAGGAGGACACCCAAGGATGGAGGGACCCATCCCAGGGAACTTAAGGTAAGTTCAGGTAAGTATTTTTCTTTTTTTTTTTGGGTGGCATAGGGGGGCCTGATTTGTGCCCCCCTACATGCCACTATGCCCAATGACCATGCCCAGGGGACATAAGTCCCCTGGGCATGGTCATTGGGCAAGGGGGCATGAATCCTGTCTTTGCTAAGACAGGAGTCATTTAAATGGGGGTTGGGAGTCAAAAAAAATGTCGCAAATCGGGTTGAGGCGAAAATTTAGCCTCAGCCTGACTTGCCCCATTTTTTGACGCCCAAGCTCCATTTTCCCCTACGCCGGCGCTGCCTGGTGTAAGTCATTTTTTTTTACGCACACCAGGCAGCTCCGCCGGCTAACGTCATTCCATAAATAAGGCGCCCGCATGGTGCTTTGGAATGGCGTTAAATTTTTTGACGCATAACTGCGTTGGCGCAGTTGTGCGCCAAAAAGTATAAATACGGCCCTTAGTAGCTCACTGTTCAGAAACAAAGTCCCCAATTTTAAGACACCTGCAACATGCCACTGATGGAGTTGCTCTGAGCACAGCCATCCTGTGCGAGTGGGAAGGCTTAGCAAAGGTAGTGCAGGAGCATAGGGTTTCTTCGTGTCAGTGAGTTTACAGGTTCTGGCAAAGCAAGAGAAAGCCGTGCATGATAACCCCAGATGGTGATCCGTAGAGTGGTCAGTAGGAAACAATGAGCAGTGCATTAAGCCTTTCTTAAAAGTCTTTACTGGTAAACCCCATCTCATGCAGGGAGGTGGGCAGAAAGCCAGTGAGCCACCCATTGGACCTGTGCAGCTGAATAATAGCATTCTAAGCCTAGAAGACCTAATCCACCCGCAGTCACAGTTAGCTTTAGAGTGGAAAGAGCTCCCGATGGCACCGCAGTGACCAAATCAGATGTGTGGCCTGTCTGAAGAAGGAATGAAGGACGAGTAGGGGAAGGCTTGCAAAATAATACTATCATTGGGGTAGCACCCCATCTTCACTAGTGCCACGTGGCCTCTACAGAAAGCAGAAGAGAAGAGCAAAAAGCAAACTGGGCTTGGAGGGACCGTTCGCTCTGCCGAGATTTTCATCCTGGAAATCAGTGTAAGAATGGTAGATTTTAATCACTAGGTATCAAAAGGTAACTGGTTCCCAGTTCAATCTGAGATCTAATTGTATATAAAGGCGAAAACAGTGCCATATGTTAAAGAAACACTAATTACATTTTAAAATTTGCAAATTTTGTTTGTGCAATTTACATCCCAAATATTTTGAAGATTCCATGTGTACTTGACACTTAGGGATAACCCAGATCTGTAGTTTGGCTTTTGCTCAATTTCAAAACCATATAAAGACATGGACAAAGCGGGCAATTGCCTTGCACAACCTTGCAAGGGGTCTGGCCCCTGCTCACCCTTCAAAAGCACTAACATCAGACCATTGCACCAGAAGAGTTTGCCAAGGTGGACGGGTGTTGCTTGTTCAACCACTTGACAGTGCCCCTTCTCTTTCGCTCCTGTGTGCAGAGACAACTCCCCAGGTACCCAATACCTTCGAATAGTCTTGTGGACCCATCTTGTCTGATTTTAGGAATTATTCCACCTTGTTCTTCTCTTCTTTATTCATCCAGTTTTTAGCAACAACCCTTTGAATTATTTGCCTTGGATCTCCCATTTGCTCTTGATTTCATCCTCCTCTTTTATTATCTTTGATTGGTAGACTGGGCTCCCATTTCTGAGATAAATGTAGAGTCCCAGACATACATTCTAGTGCTGTGAGACTACAGACAAGTTGTGGGTACCTCACAATCTGGCATTAGGCGTGAGACTGTCGCCCACACTATCTACCCTGCCTCTTTAAAAAAAAAATATGTTGAAAGTCCATGGGCGGTTGGGGTAAGCCAGATGTTTTTGTTCAATTTGTTTAAACTAGCATAAGGTTAATTACCTTAATGTTTCCCAAACTGTTTGCCAGGGGTTTTAAAATGTTCAGAAACATAATAAAAATAAATTGCTGTTACTTTCTCTTCAGAAAGATCGGGTAGATTTGGGTAGGGGTGATGGCCTTGCTGCAGTACTGAAGGGCATTAATTTACTACTGAACCTGAATGTAGCATACCAGGAGGCAATCACAAAAAGACCACAGTGAATAAATAGTGCTATGTTAAAAAAGAGTAAATAAAGGCACTGATAACACAGTGAGGCATGGCCTCTCTTGCGTGTGTCTGTAAAACTGATGTTTGCTCTTGAATTTTTGTCCTGAATTTTGACCCTTTGTTCTGAATTTTTTTCCTGAATTTTGACCCTTTGTCCTGAATTTTTTACAGTCCTGTCCAGAATTTGCCTCAATGCCAGGTGGTCACCCTAGTGGTGGCAGGTGTGTAGTGATGAGCAGGTGGTGCTTTAGAGTGGTGATGGTGTCTGATATGTAAGTTGCATGAATCACCATGCAAGCGTTAATGAGAGTGAGGAGTAATGTTTTTTTCTGGTGGTGGCAGGTGAGTGATGATGAACAGGTGATGCAGATGAGGTGATTTATTTTGGATGGGGAAGTTCTTTTGCATGTCTGAATGTCATATTGTGCTAGTTGGAATTTGCGTCAGGTACATAATGATAGCCACTACTCCTTATGTTGTACATTATTTGTTTTAGTCTGTTTGCCCTGAAGAAAAAAGGCCAGTAGCAGAAAAGTCGAGTATTTATGACTAACTAATATGAAAATTATGATAGTTCAAATAACCAGGCTCTGCTTGTGTGTGGTTCATAAAATATAATATGGAAAAATAAACAAGTATTCCTTTAACTAAAATTGTGCTTCATATTACAGCTAGCACCGCATGTGTGTTCTTGTACAATTGATAACCTTACTTTAGTAATTTTCTTATTTTTGTTAGGAGCCATACTAACAAACACATTCAGTTTGCAGCTCATGATAGTACAGCTTTATTTTCTTTACGAAAAAATATGATTGAAATTTCAAATATTTTATTGTCATTTATAATATTACTATGTTAATTTGTTTAGGTGTAAAGAAATAATTCACCTGCTGAGAGTACATCCACTTAATGAGATGTATAATTTGTTTAACACTGCTTAAAATAATCTCTTTACAATGTACTTCACTTTTAATTAAAGTCTGAGTGAGCTCTCTCAGCCAAAATAAGGGACTTTTTCAGAGGCAAACAGAGGCCGTATCTTGAAGAGTGATATTGACAAAAGCAGGCTTTGTTGCAGAATGTCGATGAATCCAATATTCAACGTGAAGAAAATAAACACGAACCATGTTTTGGGATGACAATCGTGGCAGAAAATTCATTAAATGACATGTTTCTAGCAATTTATGTATTTCAATCTCAAAACCAAACATCCATTTTTCCATCATCAGTCCATTGATTGCCTCCACCTTTTTACATTTTTTATAAGTAGTTGAGGTACATTTGTCTGAATAAGTTTTGTCAAACTTTTTAATACAATTTTGTGAATTGCTGTAGTTGTCATACTTTGGTCTTTGCATGAAAAATAATGATTTCTGTACCACCACATTTTTAAAATGCTCGTACTGCATCTTAGTAGAGGCTACAATGCTCGAGTTTGTGGTTAAGTAAGCGAGTCGATAACAATCAGTTTGTTACGTTGAATGTATCATTTGGAGATCTCAATAACATGTTAACATACAGCTCTCTGAATCATTATTGATTTTCTAGAGCAAATGCGGTTTGGCGTTGTGCTTGAAAAATAACGAATAGTTTATTTCACGCTTTGGTTTGGTTAGACATTTTCCATTAATGGTTAATACTATGAATTCCTTTTATGCGAGGTGCACACGAACACATCTTTCAGGATTAATCTACCTGGGCACTGATCAGAGACCTTAGCACAATATGAAAGTTTGCAACATCCTTTTTTCATTCCTCTCGCTGTTGAGTGGGTTAAGGAGGGATATTGGTTGCTACACACAAAGATATATAGATACTTACAGCTGATAACGATCAGCTTGCTCGTGTAGGCTTCCCTGTTCAATTCTGACATCAACACCGAGGAATTCCATTATTCTCAAATTCCAACTTTGCTTTACAAGACTAGTCTCCTTTGTCCAAAGCAATGTCTGAAGGTAAATCTTTATTGGGCAGTAGCTCATAGATGGGAAAGATTGAATGGGTTGGGGGAGGATGTTTGTGTGTGTCCCTGTGTCCGTGTGTACCAAAAAAGTAAATCTTCAGCTGACTGGTCGTTTGTCCCTGCCAGGTGCCACTACACAAAAAGTACAAGGTGATGATTAATCTTCCGTTCGTATCACAGTTCATATCCCGAGGTGGATGCCTGCAGAGGGCTGGTGGATCACAAGTAGCCAGTGGGCAGATAGAAGTGTTGTTGTGGGGTTAGGGAAATACAAGATAATACAATTCTAGTGATAGTCCTATAATCTCTATAAGCATATGTGAGTGAAACAATGAGTACTGGCCTGCCCCTTTTCTTTCATGAATTGTTAAAGAAATGGTCAGGAAGCTGTTTTTCTGATCTCCCTCTTGTCCCACCCAATACTTAGAGTTGTGCTTCCCAACCTGTGGTCTGGGGACTCCTGGGGTCCGAAGCCTCTTCAGGGGGTCTGTGACTGCTTAGAAAATTAAATAATATAAAAAGATTACATCTTCAGTTTTAGTAATGATTCAGTGGAGGGAGGTGCGGGGGGGTCCCCGATTTCAATAATGATTCAGTATGGGTCCCCTGGTTCCAGTAATGATAAAGTGGGGGTCCACAGAAATCAAAAGGTTGGGAACCACTGGCTTAGAGCAAATAACTTCGGCAGCGTCTCTGCCACATTTACTAGTTCTACCAGTTAATCACATTATAAACGCTCCCTTACTTCAATCGTTATGTCCCAAATTATGCAGATTCATTGGAGAACAGGCATTGGCTAGGCAATAGGTCTGGCTTTGGCCAGCCTGCAATTTTTTGCAACAGGCACCAAAAATGTAAAACGAAAACAGTTAAAATGCAACTGTCAAAGATGGTGTTAGACCTGACAGCCTTAAAGTGTTCACCCCCAATATTTTTTGCCTGCCTCCCTCCACTTTTTGACACTGTTTTTGCTGCTTTTAGGACTCTGTGCACTTCACCACTGCTAACCAGTGCTAAAGTGCATATGATCTCTCTATAAAAACATGGCCACATTGGTTCACACCCAATTGGCATATTTTGATCTACTTATAAGTCCCTAGTAAAGTGCACTACATGTGTCCAGGGCATGTAGATTTAATACTACTAGGGGGCCTGCAGCACTGGTTGTTCCACCCACATAAGTAGCCCCTTAACCATGTCTCTGGCCAGCCATTGCAGGTCCTGTGTGTGCAGTGTCACTGCCATTTTGACTTGGCATTTAAAAGTACTTGCCAAGCCTTAAACTCCCCTTTTTCTACATATGTCACCCCTAAGGTTGCCCAGAGGGTAGGGTGCTGTGTAGGTAAAAGGCAGGACACATATCTGTGTGTTTTATATCTCCTGTTAGTGGAAAACTCCTAAATTTGTTTTCCACTGCTGTGAGGCCTGCTCCTTTCATAGGCTAACACTAGGGCTGCCCTCATAAACTGTTTGAGTGGTAGATTCTGATTAGAAAGGGGTAAACAGGTCATATTTAGTATGGCCAGAATGGTAATACAAAATCCTGCTGACTGGTGAGGTTGGGTTTTATATTACTATTTTAGAAATGCTACTTTTAGAAAGTGAGCATTTCTCTGTACTTAAATCCTTCTGTGCCTTACAGCCTGACTCCAATCCATGTCTGGGCTGGGCTGGTTGGCAGCTCCCTTGTGCATTTCACCCAGACAACCACAAACACAGGATGCTCAGTCACACCTGCACACATCTGCACTCTGAATGGGTCTTCCTGGGCTGGAAGAGTGGAGGGCCTGACACTTACATTTCAAAGGACAGTGGCCTGCCCTCACGCAAAGGAATGCAAACCCCCCTACTGGAATCCTGGCAGACAGGGTTGTACTGAAAGAGGACCTTGGGCAATTGAAAACCACTCTTTGAAGTCTCCCCCACTTCAAAGACACTTTTGGGAATATAAACTGGGTCACTGACCCTACCAAATCAGACACTTCTTGAGGCAGACACTGCACTAGAACCTGCAACCTGCCAAGAGAAGCTGCCTGGCTGCCCAAAGCACTCACCTGGACCTCTTTACTGTAAGGGACTGCTGCCTTGCTCTTGCCCTGCTGCCTTGCTGGCCTCTGGCTCTGCTGAGAAGTGCTCTTCAAGGGCTTGGATTGAGCTTGCCTCCTGTTTCCTGAAGACTCAGGGCCCAAACTATTTTATCTCTGTGAAGAAACTCCTTGTGCGGCAAACATCAATGCACAGCCTGCCAAAATCGACGCACAGCCTGTCCAGCGGTGAGAAAATCCCTGAATCACCAAACTGGAACAACGCAGCCCAGCTCCCCGAGTGGAGATCAACGCAGCGCCAACATTGCAACCGGAACTTCGCCACACAGCCCACATGATCGTCCAACTTCCTGCGAGAGGGATTGACGCAGCACCAGCTCTGTGGCAGAAATTCCGCCGCATCACCCGCCGGATCGACGCTACAGCTGAACTTCGCCCCGCAGTCCAGGATTTCCACGCATCATCCCTGGGCGTCAACAGATCCCGCATCGCAGAGAGGATTCAAGCCTGCGCGCTGGAAATCGACACAAAGCCCTTGCCATGTGGAAAAGAATCGACGCATCATCTGTGTGCACCTGGAAAACTGACACACACCTACCTTTTTTCATGCATCTCCTCCTCTGCGGTCCTTGTGCATGTAATTTTGATGCAAACCAGGTACTTTGTGCTTGCAAGAGATAATTGTTACTTCTAAGTACTTAAGACTCTTCTTATCATTACAAAAGTGATATTTCAACTTGTGATTATCAGATCTTCATCGTTTTGACCTTTATTTAATCAGGTAAATATATTGTATTTTACTAAACCTATGTGGTGTCTTTTTTGGTATTCTCACTGTGTTATTGCCTGATTTATTGCCCAAATACTTTACACATTGCGTTCTAAGTTAAGCCTGACTGCTCGGTGCCAAGCTACCAGACGGTGGGCACAGGATAATTTGAATTGTGCCTGACTTACCCTGAATCGGATTGTGAACCCTATTTGGACAACTAGAGACCCCATTTCTAACAGGTGGCATTCGTATGTTCCCAAAAAAGTGACAATGACCTCTAACAACTACAAATGAAAAAAATGAATGAAACGAGGACAGAGTGAAGGTGGAAAATGCTCCACCAGCACAGACAAAGACATGGACTACTTTTTCAGCAGATGTGCACAGATGGAAAAAGCAAAATGCCATCAATAACAATGAAGAGAGCCAATAGCTTTAGTGAGCTGACTTATTGTGCCATGATGTATGCTGTTGTGAGTTGGACCAAAGTAGCAAAATGGGAATGACACCTGAGCAGACCAATTGATGAATGGGTCTGATAGAACAGTCCTGTGTGTAAGTAAGTATATGCAATTAAGTAACGTGGCTGTTCTGCCATCCACGAGTCTATAAAGCTTATCACAGAAAACTTGAGTAATGAGAACATAGACGTAACTTAACAGTATGGACATAACTGAGAACAATAATACAATTTGAGGTGCATGTAAATGAGCAAATACATCTGCCATAATTAACTTTCAGCCTTTCTAAAGTGGTATAATCACCAAAACGTGTCAGCTGTGGCTATGTAGTCGAATCCAATCATGATGAATCTTGGAACGTAATAAGCAGAATACACAGTGGAAAAATTCAATTATAATCCTTTGAAGATGGGTAATAAGTATAAGATAAAACTGTTTAAAGAAGAAAGATGCTGAGGCTGTCTGATCTCTATAACATAACGTGCATTGGTAAAGCGTACGTTCACCCTAGCAGGGGTATCTTGACACTAACTGAAATAACAGAGGTTTATTGTTACAGTAATGTTACTCATTCTATCGACCCAGAGGGATGAGAGGCCATGTTAACCCACAATGTTTTAAAACTGTGGCCTTGCAATCAATCACAGATTTCTGCAATGGATGCTTGAGTCCACTGAGCTACCACATCCAGCAATATGATACATTTTTTCAAGTAAGCGCCTCCAGCTGAAATTTGACCCTAACTGAAACATGCACTGGAAGAGTCACTAGTGTAGAAAGGCTGAGCGCAGAGCACCCAATAGGTGGCAACACAAATAAACAAGAAAACACAGGACAAGAAGCCAATAGAGAGGCACATGAGAGACCATTATGACCAAGAATGGTGTAGCAGTGCCAGAAGAAGAGAACCTAAAGTTAAGTGGCAGTAATTAATCTATCATCACATACAATAGCAGAAATGTAACGTTTTAAACAAAATGCCACTATCCTTTTGCCCTGACTTAAGCAGTAATTATTAATGGGCCAGTATGGATACATTCTTTTGACTATGTAAACAAAACCTACTTAAGATGTACAAAATCAAGACAACAGAAGAGTAGAAAATATCCATGAGAAGACAGGATGAGAAACCAAGCATATAGCATCCAGAATGTTTGTGCACCCTATGAGTTGGAAAATGAGGAGGACAATTATTAAATTAATGCCAAACTATGTTTGAATAGAATCTGCATATGAATAGATTACAGCAGTGTAACTCATTTCAGACTAAAATCTAGGTATATGTCTAATACACCCTCTGATGTGAGCAATATCTTTCAAGGTTTTGCTATTAAAGATCGACAACAGCTACAGAGAAAAAAATTAGAAATAAGCAAACAATCATGAAACCTCAAAGATTAGCTACACAATAACTACAAGCAGACAAGAGCATGGTCTTCAAACCCTTTGATAAAAATAATGTACTGATATTGGGCAAAAGTATGTACATCAAAGAGGCAGGTAGACACTTAATAGACATTGACTGCTACTGCCTTGTGAGTTAGAAGACAGAGACATTATCAAGATATACAATGGGACTGTAAAGTTAGAGAATTAGTGGAAATATAATGAATGCCTTTATTTGAGAATGAATCACTGAAAGTTACCAACATTCTATCAGAAGGAAGTGCTAGATAAATCAATGCTTCCTTTTTGTGGTCAAAACATTAGAAAAAAACTCCAGTGTATGTGAACAATTTTCTTTCTACCTTTGAAAGGTTTTATGATGAAAAACATATAATGGGACCATATTTTTCAATGATTACACGCAATGTAATATCACTTTACACTAGCATTAAACACAGATGGACAATAAGCCTTTAAACACAATCTAAAAAAAATAGACATGTTAGAAAATGTTCTATAAATCAATGTGTTATCATTCAATGGAAAACTGTAAAGACAGACTTGAGCAACAGCAATGGGGACATGTTTCTTCCCCAGCGATGCCAATTTTATGATGGCTGATGAAAAAATAAGGTCCTCTGGTACAAGCATCTTGGGTGGAGCTGAAGTTTTGACAAATAATTTTGTGGACTGAATTAACCAAAATTAATTCAGCTTGAAGAAGTTCACTGGTCAGTTAAGTTGTGATGACATAGAATATCTGATGCTGAAGTACACTAATGGCAAGGAAAGTTAAATGTCACCTGTGGGCTGCACCACGTATTATGCCAACCACTAGTGTGACAGAAAAAAAATTCCATCAGGCCAACCACTGCAGCCTCACTGCTGCAGTTTAGTCAATCAAAACTACCCTTTTAGACAGTAAAAACATTCCTTTTATTTATTATGAACTCACCTCTACATAGGCTGTGTAGCCCATAAGGTAGGATGAATTGTATGTAAAAGAGGTACACAGAGGAATTTAATGTGACCATGTCCCTGCAGTGACAATACCCAAACACTATTTTTATAGTAAAAGGCTCTGACAAAATTATGAGACAACTATAATTATATTATTTCAAGTTTGTGACCAACTAGAAAAATTATTCAAATATTTTTTTTAATATTTATTAAAAATCCAATATAATGGGAAAGTCAAATTTCTAGTTAATATTTAGGAAATGTGACTTTTAGAAAATTATATTTTTCCTAGCTAAAGCCCTTGAAGGCTCATTTACATTGGCTCTCTAACAGCTACCACACCAGTGCGTCACCTTAAAGAGGTAATAAAAACTGCTCCCAGAGCAGGAACAATAGCCTCAGTTTTGGAAGGTGTTTTTCTTCCCCTTGAAGAAAGACATGTTAGGATGGGCTCAGAAACTACATTAAATTGTAAGAGCCTTACACATGTAAATGTAAGGTGAGACCAGAAGAAAGAGGCAACCCTTTGTTTCCCTAGTCATGCTGTTACCAAACTCTGTGGTAAGGAACCTACCCCAAGAACTAGTTTTAAATGACCACAGAGGAGGAGAGTTTTAAATGACCTGAAGTGGGCACACAGGCTCTGCATGAGGTTCTTCATTTTGGATTTCAGGAGTAAGGTGCACTACCAGATTGTTTAACAGCAGGAAAAACAGGAACTGTCCCTGGGAACTTTTACCTTATTGGCTAGGGGGTGCTAGGTTCCCCACCCAGCTACTAAATGGTACCAATCAGAAATGGTGACCCCAAGGCACCCTCCGCAGAACACTCTCTAGTCCTGTTGAAAAACAGAAGAAAGACTTCACCTGTTGTTTAAGACCTGTGAGGATACCTGATGTGTTGGACCAGCTCCCTCTTGTACCCAGGAAAAAGACTTGAACTCCAAGGAGAAGTTGGCTGATCTTCAGTGTGGCCATAGTGACACAAAAACCTGCAAGAGGTCTCTTTCCTGATGTGCCCTTATGAGCAGTAGCAGTGGACCCAGACTAGACCCTGCTGGTGGCCTCTTTTGGAGTGAGACCATTTTTGGATTTCTAGACCTCCAGAGGAATGGGACCAACTGCCCAAGCCAATGCCCCCAAGGTGCGACTTTGTTGAGCTGAACAAATGGGTTTCTCTCAATTTGAGCTTTTCCACAGCATCAAATATGTTTCAGCAGACACGGAGAAGGTATCTGGCCTCATGGAACGTATTGTCGGATACAGCCTGCAACCTTGTCCCAATGGAGGATACTGAGCTCCGAAAAAGTGACTGAATCTGAACAAACAAATTTGACTGTACAAAAGCGGCAAAGTAGGCCAATGGAAGGACGTTCCTGGCTGCACAATCTGATTATTCCCACTCACAGCTTTTCCCACCAAAATCAACAGCTTCAGTGGGACCTCATCCAATGGCCATTCGACGTTGAGAGGACTTCCTGACTAGGATGAACCTGCTTGGTGTATCCAACCCACTATACATCACTGTGGGCCTGAAATCTCACCTAGGTCCCAGTCTAATTCAACCGTATACTATCAGTGGCGCGTAATGCTTTTTGGCACTATGGCCCTCATTATGACATTGACGGTCTTTACCAAAGACCGCCATGCTGGCGACTACCAAAAGACCACAGTGGCGATGCCAATCCGCCTGCCCAATTACGACACACAAAAACAAAATTGCCAGAACACAGTCATAAAACTGAAACCGTCAGGCTGAAAAACGACGGCAGAGATGCGGTGCCACCACCCACACCGCCATGGCAAAACAAGACTGCGCCCCCAATATGACCCACAAATCATCACAGCAGCCATAGCGCAGCTGTAATCCATTGGCGGTCGGGACCGCAGCGGCCAAAATGGAACCTCCACTGCAATACAACACCACATAGGCCAATTTGAATACTACACACCTGAAACACATACACAAACCACATCCCCCTCCTATAAAACACACACACACAACCCACAACCCCTTCCCACGACAAACAACTGACATACATTGCACATCCACGCTGAAAATTGCACTGCACACAGATATCACAGTCATTTGCACACCTCTCACGCATCGCACTTCACTTAAATATTTTACATTCACACACACATCACACTCACCATGTCCCGACAAAAGAACCCCCATTAAACCGATGACGAATTAAGGACCATGGTGGATGAAATCATCAGGGTAGAGCCACAGCTGTTCAGGGCATGAGTCCAGCAAAGGTAACTGGCAAAGAAGATGGGGTTATGATGGAGTATAATCAACAAGGTGAACTCAGTGGGAAGCCACCCACATACAAAGGACGACATACACAAGAGAGGGAATGACCTGAGGGGGAAAGTCTGCACCATTGCATCCAAACACCAAATTGCCTCATGAAGACTAGCGGTGGGCTCCCACCACCTCCCCTGGAGCTCACATCATGGGAGGAGAAGGTCTTGGCAATCCTGCACCCTAAGGGTCTCAGTGGAATCCCCAGAGGACTGGAAACTGGTAAGTCACCTATAGTATCCTTGTATGAAGTATACCTGTAATGCATGCACCCTTACCCCCTGCATGCCCACCCTACCTCACTAACTTCAATCCCAAAGTCCACACTCCAAAATGCACCCAAGGCATGTACAGCATGAAGCACTACGACTCCCACAATGCATCACCCTGTAGCCACCTAACAATGCACATTTCCCTCGCATAACTACACCTGAGTCCTAAAGCATGACACATAGCACTCACCTCGCAGCCCCTGTACATCAGGCAGATTTGAATAACAATTCCTGTCATCCAAAGGTGCCACTGAAAATGTAGTCAGACAACCAGCGCCACTTGCAGCCAGTCCCTGACCTAATGAAGACGTCAGTGATGACAGCGACACAGGATGTCTGCAACAGGAAGATCAAACTGGCCCATCGGGGCTCTCTGAGCAGTCCACCGCCACCACCTCACCCAGGACGCCATGGAGCTCCCCACAATCTCTGCCACCACAACACCTGTCTTCCCATGCCCCCACATCAGGGACCTGAGTCAGAACGCACCACACAAGACGATGAAGGTCCTGGTGTAAGTGGGAGTGGCAACACTGTGCCAGAGACACAGGTACAGTGGGCTAGGGCCAGTGGGAGTGCACCTAGGATCACAGGGCGGGGCAACGCAGAGAACCGCCTGCTCAAGAGGCTATAGCACAAGTCCTGGGAGTATACAACCAATCCCAGGACACGATGGGCCAATTATTAGACCTGTTGGGGAAAAACCTGACCCAGCAGAGGGAGTACCACCAGGAGGCCACACAGGAGTGGCATGTCCTCAGTGCCACCATGGCCTCCATGAAAGGCTTGATGCAGGAGCTCATCACAGTCCAGCATGAGTCTTCCACCCACCATCAGGCCCCTCCCACTAGCCAACCTACTGACCAGCCCTTTACATCTGCTGCAGTTAGTTGGATGATAGTCATGCCTGAGGACTCACAAGCCACCACTGAGCCACCCCTGTTGCTGAGGAACCCCCACACAAACATGGTCACAGACCCAGACCTCCTGCAGGAACGGAAGCCAAGAACAAGCCCACTGCCAGGAAATGAGCCTCCAAGAACTGTCTCCCTTGTGTGCCACTGAGACACCTCGCTGACTTCCCACTGCCATAGCCCCATTTGCAAATGCCACATGGATAGTGGACCTGTGCCACCAGCTGCTGGGCCAGACAGACTGATGGAATTGATCACCATGGTCCCACTGCTGTGCACCCTACCCACCCTTTGGTATACACAATGAATGCACTTACACACAAGTTTTGGTGTCATGTGTTTACTCATTGTAATATTGCAACAAATGTGTGACATGTCTCAGACATTGAGTCATAAAACACAGTGAAGATATGTGGGTATCATGCTGTCATCCGGCTTCCTGCAACAAAGTCAGTGTCCACACAACCCTAGGTCCTCAGGTAGCAGTCTGGGAAGAGTGGTGAAACATCATCCATGGAACATCTGCAATTGATAGCACAGAATGTTCATCTCACATTATTTTCACTGGTGCCAAGAGTATGTACCTGCATCATGATGGTTAAATGATTCACACTGTAGGTCGACACACTAATAGACAATCCAATGCTATTGCACACATGACCACAACCCGGTTCAGGTACAATCATTGCATCTAACAGCAATGACCTCAGTAATAGACACTCATTGTAGTTGTACCACACAGCTCACACCCTTGGATGACAAGTATTGACAGCACTTGAAGTCACAAGAATCAGCAAACTATGCCAATGAAAACGTGATTCTAGAATGAGAAGTCAGAGATGTGTGAAGAAGTAGATAGGATGTAAGAACTATGTATAACCCAGACAGATGGACTAGCTAACATCACAGTGACACTGTAGACCTACTTGTTAGACCACTCCTGTAAACACTCATCTGAAACCCAAATGGGGTCAACACCTTCTGATATATGGGATGGATAATGAAGCACACCCAATCTGTACACAAACATGAGACATGTCAAACATAGAGAAGTACCTACCAGAAGCTTAGCTGAAGTACTGCTGGATGAGATCTGTACTTGTGCCTACATCTTCCTCATCCCCATCTTCGTCACTCATGTTTCTTCCCTCCTCTGCCACTGAATTGTTGTCTACTCCTACTTCCTCCAGCAATGGGATGTTCCTACTTAGTGCCAGATTGAGGAGCATGCAGCAGACCACCACAATCTGGCACACCCTCTGTGGTGAGTACTGCAGGTAACCACCAGAGATGTGCAGACATCTATACCTTGCCTTCAAGAGACCAAATGTCCTTTCGACCACCCTTCTTGTTCTGCGCGGAGCCTCATTGTACTGTTCTTCAGCCCTGGTCCTTGGAGTCCTCACTGGTGTCAGTAGCCAGGAGAGATTGGGATAACCTGAATCACCTGTGGATAGGGTAAACCAATATTTCCATTCTACAATGTCACATACAGATTGAGTACTAAGGTTAGGGTAACAGTAATGACATATACACTCATACTTACCAATGAGGTAGGCCCTCACTCTTTGTAGAGGTGCCATCAACCATGGGACACTGCTAATTCTGAGCATGTATGAATCATGGATAGACCCTGGAAACCTTGTAGTCACCTGAGAGATGTACTGGTCATCTAAGCAGACCATCTGCACATTAATGGAGTGAAAGCCATTAGGGTTCCTGTACACTTGCTCATCAGCCCTCAGTGGTATTAATGCAATGTGTGTACCATCTATGGCCCCAATCACATGAGGGATATGTCCCAATGCACAGAAATCAGCCATCACACTGGGCAAATCTACAGGATTGGGAAATTGAATGTAGCTGTCCATATGTTTGACTAAGGCAGACAAGATATTCCTCAAAACATTGAACATAGGTTGAGACATGCCTGTTGCCATTCCCACTATCCCCTGGAATGAGCCAGAGGCCAAGAACTGGAGGACAGATACCACCTACACAGTTAGAGGAACGCCTGTAGGTTGTTGAATGGCTGGCAGCAGATCAGACTCCAACTGGGTACACAGCTCTCTGATTGTAGCACGGTTCAGTGGATAGTGGGAGATGATGTGGCGTTCTTCCATGATTACCAAGTCAACCAGGGGCCGGTACACAGGTGCATGCCACACCCTCCACGGTAGTTGGCATCTACACATCATATACAACACAAGTATGTCAGCGATCACCATTCATGAGAAATGGTGAATCAACATCACATATGCCGCCACTTGTTGCATGCAAAGCAGACTTCAAACTGCTGAGGCTTTGTAATTCCCATGTCAGTTTCACATACATCAAAGATTTACAATGGATGACAATAGTGAGATGCTTGGCTGTCACTGCTAGTCTACAGTCACTATCAATATGTAAGTTCATTCCCACAATGTCATGTTGCCATTACCAGAATATGTGCACACTCCAAGTTCATACTGCTTAATTGTACTTTTCACTGTCCCAGGACGTAACTCATCACATGTCCATGATGAAAATGAGTAGTGACGCTATTAATTAATGTATTCATTACAGTTGTAGTGCAAAATGGCTGCTGCCTGTCCTGCATGCAAGGGACAGATGCCAGTGAGCTCATTCTGCTAGCGTATGTCTTCATGGTGGTAGGCGGTCGGAACCGCCATCCAACTCCTCATTGGTTAACATTGATGTCTATGGCATACAGGGACCAATGACAATTACCGCCGGCGGTGACAGTGCACACTGCTGCGGCCGTGACTACAGTGTATGTTACTTGACTCCTGACTCTCCAGCCATCAAGACCTCCACTGAGTGTGCTGCTTTGTCGTATCCCTGGAAGCCTCAATGACACGTGTTACAGGGATAGGGCCCCCACTTTCACATCAGAAGAACTGGAGAAATTTGTGGATTGGTCCTACCCCTGTACACAAAGCTGTATGGGGCTCCAGAACAGCCAGTAGGTCGCATTATGGTTATCTATGTTGCTAAATGGGTATGTAAGTGTGTAATGGTACGTGTATGCAGGATGTTACAGTGGAGGGTGTACCTATGGATGTGACTGCCAGGAATGTTGTGGAAGTGTGAAGTCATGTACGATGCTGATTTGTGTACTGTTGGTAGGCCTATGAATGTCGTAGGTTGGTTCTACATTAATGTGCTTTTCCTTCTGTGTCTCCCATGCAGGTCAGCGCCCATCAGAAGGGTTTGTTTAAAACCATTGCCAAGGAGGTGGGCACCCTGGAGGTCCATATCTGGCTGAGCACCCACTTCAGGAAGCGGTGGGAGAACCTGAGACACTGGGCCCTGAAGACCACAGTGGCCCAATTGGAGACAGCCTCCCAATGAGGAAGGGGTGCCCGTCGAACCCTGACCCCCCTGATGGCCTGCATACAGGTGGTGACCTACCCGGAGTTGGATGGGTGCTTGAGGACAACACAGCAGCCACAAGGGGATGAGTGGCATAGTACATGTCCTGTACAGTTTGCTATGGACTGGATGGGTGTGTTAGCCATGGGATCAAGGATGTCTACTGTAGGTATGACAGTTAGTGTAGGTTGGATACAGTTGTGCTCTGAACAGAAGTAGCTGTGATAGGTGAGCATCTGAGCAACAGGTTTTCATGGCATTTTTACAGTGCCAAATTGTTGGATTTCACATGGACATACAGGATCTTCAGTTGGTTTCCATACCTATCTATACATGTCCATAATGGGTGGCATGGGTAGGTATGACAATGTACAAATGTCACTCATTGGCAGGATTCTCAAAATAATGGTCCTTTATACAAGAGCCCCAAAATTGTGCAGTAGTACCTGAGTGTAATTGTAGTGGTATCATGATTGTGCATGCACATCAGAGTGTATGTACAGTCAGTGTAGGGAAATCTCCATTGACGTTGTAGAGAGTGCATTCAGGAATGTTCATAGAGTCATGTTGTTGAAATGTACATACATACAATGGGGATTGATATTGGCCCTCTGCTCCCATCTGTTTCATCCCTGCCCTCCTATTTGTACTATCCTATCCTTGTGTGCATTAGCATCAGCAGGCGAAACAGTAGGTCGCCAGCGAGTGGGGAACCTGCAGCCCACGGGACTCAGGAGGCAGAGACCACTAAAGCCGAGGATCCAGTGGGACGGAGGGCAAGGGGAGCACCATGGGGAGATTGGAGCTGATACCACTGATACAGATTCCTCCTCCAATGGAAGCTCCCAGGCGGTGGCGGCACCTTCTGGGACCATCCCAGCACCTCGCCAGCCCCTAACCAGCACTGCCCTACCAGTATCTCCCCATCCAGTTGCCCATGCCCCCTCACCCAGTCAGCCCTGCTACCCTCAATGCTAGAGCTATTGACCTCCTGAGTTCCATCTCTTTAGGGTAGTCAACCATTGTGAATGCCAACCAGGGCCTGGCATCCCAGATGCAGCATAATAATGCCTACCTGGAGGGCATTCATGGTGCCTTGAATGGCCCACAGAGATCATTTCAGGCTGTGTTTTGTGTGTGTGTGTTTCGGTACGGGTGCTGTGTTGCGCATGTGAACCTGTGTGCATGCTGGAGTCCGTGCATGGTGTTTCTGTTGTGTGTGGGTGTGTCCGTCTCCTTTCTCCCCCTTGTGTACTCTGTAGGTGTACTCACCAATGGCATCAGTGCCCATAGATGAGAAAGGCGAGGAAGAGCGCTGGAAAGATTTCAAGGTGGCGTTCTGCAGAGTCATCTGCATCCCTGGAGGTGAGTGGGTCCTTTTCTATTTGCTGTTTCCGCCAGGCTTCGGGTGGCAGGCATTCAGCCCCAAAAAATCGTGGGAGTCTGCAGTGTCTTATAGTGTCCTATTAGGGTGGGCGGTGCAGTAGCTGCCACTGGCTGGGGGTGGCACCCGCCGGCAGCGGCAGTCTGGTCACACCGGCGGTAATGTTGGCAAGCTGGCTTGGTTTCAGTGGGTTGACCACCGTGGTCGTAATGTGACGGTCTGCACCAATGGCTTGGTGATGGTCCGTCCGCCATTGCCGGCATGGCGGATCCATTACCGCCAATGTCCGAATGAGGGCCCACTCTCCTGTAAATCTTCTAAAATTCATATCTTCATTTCCACTTACTGAATGTTTGTAGTTTTTAAGTTATTTTCTTTTTCAAATTTTCCTCCATCTTTCTAAATCAGTGGGATTTTTATTGTGTTGTGTTCTTGCCTTTTTACCTTTTCTGGTACTTCTAAATGCTTTTCTCATTTTCTTTAAGTTAAGTCTGTCTGCTCTGTGCCATACCTACCAGGACTTAGGCTCAGGTTTACATTACTGAAACGTTTGTCTGGGCCTAACAGTTAGTGACTTTATTGCTTGTGGTGGACATCTAGTCACCACAATTAATAATTCACTTGTTACACTTATAATGAAGGATGAACATCAATTATAAGCATGGGTGGCCCTCAGTGTCTTCGACAGTTGATAAAACTGCCCACAGACAGCCTAAACACAGCAAAGGTGATTTGTCTGGCATCCCAGAAATGAATTTATGAGACAGGGGATAAGGCTGAGACACTGTTGTACTGAGTAGCCAACAAAGAGTTATTCTCCAGAACAGTCCCAGAATTAAGAAACCCATCAGGGGAAGGGAAAGGTGAAAACGTGGGTGATTTCTATATACTATATAGCACCTGTCCAAACATAACCAATGAGATTCATTTATGACCAATCTCCCATTAAAAAGATAAGCCAGAAAGATTGTGTGAAATAGATCTTCCAATCAATGAGGAAGAGATGACAGCTGCACTAACCAGCATGCAATAAGGGAACCAGTGACGTAACATTAGCCCCTGCAGCGAAGAGTGGGGCAAGCTCCAGGGGGCCTCCTCAGCCAGTACCCTGGTCTGAGAGTGCCTGACGGAACCCTAGAGGGGGCCCCTCCATGTGTTTTGCAGGGGCCCCCCTCAAGTTTAGTTATGCCACTGAAGAGAACAGTCATTAGGATTGGTAGATGTATGGAGCACAACGCATGAACAGAACAAGGTATTTACATAATAGCCTGTACAACACCAATCATTCTCGAGAAAGACTATGGCCCTCATTATGACACAGTCGGTAAATCTCGCTTACCACTGCGGTGACAGCCACCAACATACCATCGCAAGGCAAACATCTATTCGCCATATTATGACACACACACACCAAACCAAAAGAAGACTGCCACAAAAACATATCCGCCAGACCAAAGGTCAGTGTTAAACTGTC
Organism: Pleurodeles waltl; assembly: GCF_031143425.1. NCBI lineage: Eukaryota > Metazoa > Chordata > Amphibia > Caudata > Salamandridae > Pleurodeles > Pleurodeles waltl. Next base: position 269,306,051 of record NC_090444.1, on the reverse strand, counting down.
GGTACGAAAACCCATACCGTTACACCAACAAAACAACGCCCTCCACATTATAACCCACGGATCACCACAGTGGACATTCAACGGTGGTAAACCATTGGTGGTACATACCGGCGCGGTCAGAATGGCCACCCAAAAATAAGACAACACAACATTGCCAAAAACTAAAAACACACACCTGACACTGATACACACACCACACCCACCCACAGCACTATAAAACACATACCCACATTACCCACAACCCTTTACGACCCGAAACTTAGCCAAGAGATAGTCCTGCAAATCATAGACACAACTACACACACCACAAACACCCATTTATCCGTTATGCACCCCACACCCCACCACATTACTCAACACCCACTGCACAACACACACCACACAACACCCATGTCCCCACAAAGGCATCCCCGTTTCACTGATGAGGAGTTGCGGGTCATGGTGGAGGAAATAGTCAGGGTAGAGCCACAGCTGTTTGGACCATAGGTACAGCAAATCTCCATTGCAAGGAAGATGGAGCCATGACAGAGAATCGTGGACTGAGTGAATGTCATTGGACAGCATCCAAGAACAAGGGACGACATCAGGAAGCAGTGGAATGACCTGTGGGGGAAGGTATGTTCCATAGCAGCAAGGCACCACCTCGCCATCCAGAGGACTGGCGGTGGACCTCCACTTCCTCCCCCACAGCTGACAGCATGGGAGTCTTGGCAATACTGCATCCTGAGGGACTCACTGGAGTTGCTGGAGGACTGGACACTGGTGAGTCAATATTTGCTACCTATCCCTCCACATACCTGCATGCCACCACCCCTCACCCTGACACCCATCACTCCACTCCATTCCCCCCCACAGTGCACCATCAGAATATACTAACCTGAATGCCAAGCCCTGCATGCCATACCCACTCCATACCCACTGCATGAACATCCCTCCCAGCCCTGCATGCACACCCCCAACAATGCATGCACAGCATGGAGAACTAACAATCCCACAATATATCACCATACATCACCATCCACAAACAAAGGTAGCAGGGCAACAGCAACGATAAAGGGGAAACTAGGAATTTAGAAAATGTCACAGACATGTAGCATAATACACCACTTACATCCCCACAGGTACCCCAGCCATTCCCAAGGGCGAGGAGGTGCCACAGCTACCCAGTCCCCCACCAGAGGATGCCCCCAGTGATGACAGTAACTCTGGACTTCTGGATCTTGATGAACTCCCTGGCCCATCAGGGTCACAAGAGGGGACACAAGGCTCGCCCTGCACCACCAAAGAAAGCCAAAGATCCTCCTCCACAACCAAAGAAAGTCAAGGATCCCCTCCACCACTAAATAAAGTGAAGGATACCCCTCCACCACCAAAGAAAGCCAAGGAGCCCCCTCCACCAGCAGAGGGCAAGGAGCCCCCACAACCAGCAGAGGAACCCAAGGAGCCCCCACATCCAGCAGTGGAACCCAAAGAACCCACTCCTTGAGCTGAGGGCATGTTGTCCACCCTCCAGAGACTGTTGGGCATGGAGCCCCCTCCAGAAGCAGTGGGCATGTTACCCACTCCAGAGACTGTGGCCTTTCACTCCCCTCCAGAGACTGTTGGGCAAGCAGCCTCCTCCAGAACCAGTGGGCATGTTACCCACTCCAGCGACTGTGGCCTTTCACTTCCCTCCAGATACTGTTGGGCAAGGAGCCCCCTCCAGAACTAGTGGGCATGTTACCCACTCCAGAGACTATGGCCTTTCACTCCCCTACAGAGACTGTTGGGCAAGGAGCCCCCTCCAGAACCAGTGGGCATGTTACCCACTCCTGAGACTGTGGCCTTTCACTCCCCTCCAGAGACTGTTGGGCAAGGAGCCCCCCTCCAGAACCAGTGGGCATGTTATCCACTCAAGCTGAGGTACCCCCCTTTACCCCTGAGGTGCCTGCCTATTTCTAACATGATGCCCCTGAACAGTGGAGTCCGGAAGTTGTCAGGAGTCAAGTTGGGCCTTGGACTATGCCCTGTGGCCATGTGGCCCTTTGGTCCTTTGGACTGGCCATTGGCCCAATCTGGACATTGACGCCTGCATTTCCATGTCATGATTCATTATGGTGGCTGTTGGCATCAAATTTCAGTGTTTGTACTTCAGAATTGTTGTCCTTGCATTATTTTCTAGTGGGTCATGTGACAGTCGTTTTACTCTGCAGCTGGTTCTGTGTATGGTGTGTGTGTGAATGGTGTGTGTTGTGCATGTGTGTGTCACTCTCCTTTTCCTCCCTCCCTCCCTTGTGTGCTAGGCGGCTGTACTCACCACCGTTGTCTTCTTCGACGTTGGTGCTCCAGGATGGCCATGGCGTGGTAGAGCATCGGGAAGACTTGGAGTTCCGGTTCCATGGGGGCCGCGGAGTCCTCTGTGTCCCTGATGGTGAGTCTTTAGTTTACTGTACTGTGTTTCCGCCAGGCTTTTGATGGCGGTGGTACAGCACCAGAAATCCTGGCAGTTTGCCATGTCTTACTATGGTGGGTGGTACCTTTACTTCCTCCTGGCTGTAGATGGCTACCACCATGGTCAGTGGTGTTAACACCCTGGCAGTTGGTGTGGTACATTGTCTGTCTATGGGAGGTATCACGGACATGGTCATTATTTGGCGGTAGTTACCTCCAGGCTGTTGGAGGTATTACCGCCACTTTAACGGTCACCGCCAATGTCATAATGACCACCAATATCTTCATGCAGCCACTGACTTGTCCTGGGTTCAAAGGAACTTGTATATTCCCCAGGGACTGTCAGGTCACTCACGAGGGGAGGTGTCCATCAAAATGGCTAGGAATAAGGGAAAGTGGATCCTGAATGCCTGGCGAGGAAATGAGGGAATACATTTGTAATTAAATCAAGCTTTATTCCTAAATTAATACCTACTCTGTCACATCAGCATGTACCCTATGGGAAGCACTTTATGCCAACTTCAGAGGTAAGCTAATATTATATTTGGAATGTAAGCTGGAAAAGTCAAGATAGTCACCTTGGAAAGTCATATAATGCAGGATGAACAGCAGTTTGTATGCATGAGCAGCTGTGCCTTGCTTAAATAACAACTGATAACTCTGCCAGCATAGACAGAGCACAGATAATTTGGCTAGCATCCCAGAGACAACATTATCAGACAGGGGATGAAGCTGTAAAGCTGTTGTACAGATTAACCAAAAAAGAGTTATTCTCCAGAATTGCCACATAATTAAGATGCCTATGGTGGAAGAAGGGGTGGAGGAGAGGGGGTGATCTCCAAAGCATTCACACAGCACTACACTGAACTATGTAATGCCTATCCTAAAATGACCACAGAGGGTGATCTGCCATTTATAACCAATCTTCCTGTAAAAAAGATAAGCCTACGCAAACGTAGCTTTTCCAATCACTAAAGAAGAGGCAGTAGATGCAACAACCATGCAGTCAGGGAATGTGCTGGAGGCCAAAAGGCTTATGGATTGAGTTGTACAAACACTTTGGTTCAATCTTGTCTCCCTACAGCTTGAATATGTTCCTGGATTCACTAGAAGAATGGTCTCTATTCAGTGATCAGGAAATGGCCACAGGAGTCGGCATACCCAAACTAGGGCATTGAAGAGACTCTATGATCCTCTTTTCATCCCATATCTCTTATCCCATATCTCTTATAAATTTGGAGGCCTACAACTGGCAATGTCAAAGGCACTATATGTCAGGGTTTCGGGCGGGTCTTGTCAGGGCTCTGGTTGGGGGACCCCTTGAGGTCACAGAATATCTCCCAAGGAGGTACTGTACCCAAGCAGAGGAGCAGCTAAAGGCATACACGGGGAAAGGACAGCTATGGTAAGCCACAGAAAAGGGAAAATGAAGGCAGAGCAACCTTAGTGTGAACAAAGAAGGAACTGATCGGTAACGGACAAATACACTGGTGTTATCACTAAGGATGTACACAGGGTAGGGCTCAGAACTTCCCACAGCAACAGGGAACTGACTACTCTTACAGAAAGTCACCCCACAAGCCCCATAGAAAAGAGGCAGAAGAAGTGATTCTGTCTCTGGACCCTTAGGGCACAAACAAGGATTGTACTTACATACACAAAACTAGCCCTTGTGGGTCCAGCTGGAAACACAGCTGCAATTCCTAGAAAACAGCAATAGCACACTGTCACTGTTAGGCACTAAAGACTACATACAACACTAGACAGTATGGGCTGGAAATGCCTCCTGGAAACCAGGAGCCAACCCCAGTACAAAGGAAAACACTTATACACAGATGAGGACTGATAGTACACTTACAAGACACGATAACCTGAGAGGAAACAGAAATAAAAGGAACAAACTAGGAGGCAAAGGCAGGAACAGGGAACATGCTCAGGCTGAAGCAAAGGCAGGAATGGGACTGGAAAATAGAGAGCAGGTTCTGGCTGGAACAATCAGAAACAGGGCTGGAAAACAGAGAGCAGGCTCTGGCTGGGACAACAAGAACAGGACTGGAAAACAGCGCAGGCTCTGACTAGAACAAGCAAGAATAGGACTGGGAAACAGAGAGCTGGAACGAGTAGGAAGAGGGCTGGGAAACAGAGAGCAGGTTCAGGATGAAACAAGGCAGGAACAGGGCTAAGAAACAGGGAGTAGGCTCTGGTTGGAACAAGCAGGAACAGGGCTGAGAAAAAGAAAGCAGGTTCAGGCTGAAGCGGAACAGGAACAGGACTGGAACACAATCCAACAAGGAGTCTGGTACACAAAGGAATCGAACTCCAATGCACGACGAGGAGCTTCAGGGAATGGCAGCTTATAAGCAGTTCCAGGCAGCAGCAAACCCAGGGTTGAGTAGCATGGCTGGGCTGCACAAGATAGGTCACAGGTGTGTGCAGTTTCAGTCTCTCGCAGTATAAAGGAACAACCTGACTGCATTATGGGACCTGAAGTCCATGGGAGCAAATGTAGTTCTTCTATAGCATGCCATATCGAAAAAGGAAGCAAACAGGACTCAGAAAAGGACTCTGAGTGAGTGCTAATTATGATTCCTAGGCTACAGAGAGTCAGTTTACAGCACCCCCTAGAAACGGGACAGCAGAGTCGTAACACTATAACTTGCAGAACAGTTTGCATTGTGTTACTAGATTTTGAAAAGGCCCTTTCCTTGCGCAGCTGGTACTTTCTACATTAAGGGGGTCATTCCTACCCTGGCGGTCATAGACCGCCAGGGTAGGTGACGGAGGAAGCACCGCCAACAGGCTGGCGGTGCTTCCGGGGGCATTCTGACCGCGGCGGTAAAGCCGCGGTCAGAAACGTGTCCCGCCGGTTTCCCGCTGCCCCAGGGAATCCTCCACAGCCGCCATGGGGATTCCGACCCCTTTCCCGCCAGCCTGGTTCTGGCGGTTTTCACCGCCAGAACCTGGCTGGCGGGAACGGGTGTCGTGGGGCCCCTGGGGGCCCCTACAGTGCCCATGCAACTGGCATGGGCACTGTAGGGGCCCCCTAACAGGGCCCCACATTGATTTTCAGTGTCTGCGTGGCAGACACTGAAAATCGCGACGGGTGCAAGTGCACCCGTCGCACACCAGCAACTCCGCCGGCTCCATTCGGAGCCGGCTTCCTCGTTGCTGGTGCTTTCCTGCTGGGCGGGCGGGCGGCCTTTTGGCGGTCGCCCGCCCACCCAGCGGGAAAGTCAGAATCACTGCGGCGGTCTTTTGACCGCGCTGCGGTGTTCTGGCGGGGGAACTTCGGCGGGCGGCCTCCGCCACCCGCCGAAGTTAGAATGACCCCCCAAGTCCTGTGCAAAATACACCCGGCCCCTGAATCTATCCTACATAATGCTACCATATAATAATCCACAAGCCTGAGCTGTGGTGAAAACGGTAATGTCTGACCCCTTCTCAATAAGGAGAAATGTCAGGCAGGGGTGTCCCCATTGTTCCCTATTCTGTTTGTGTTAGCAGCAAAAGCTCTCACAAGATGTGCTGCACAAGTGCAGGGTTTCCAATTGGCAAATAGATCTGAAAATAGAATATCTCTATATGTAGATAATGTCTCCCTTTTAACACAAATGCCACATATCACGGGCCGAATGTTGGTGCACACACGGGAAACATCTTGGGACATATTGAGGTTAGAAGTGAACTGGAATGAGTCAAGCATTATCCCAAGAAAGGGAGGCAACACTGCTGTGTTCACTGCTGTGTCCAATAGGGTGGCAAACAGGCATGCACTGCATTCAATAAATGCATGAGGGAGGAATTGGTATCTACAAACATTTGCAACTCCAACCTCCTATAGAAGCTAGCCTAATTGCTGTCAAGACCCAGAACACTAACCTGGTGATTCTCAAGAGAGAGTGACCTGGAACCTATGACAAGAAACAGTGATAAAAATGCACTGAGGTGTAACACAGCAGGGCAAGCGAGAGAGGGTGTGAATAAGAGAAGAAAAGAAGGTACAGGTTCATCACGGGTTCCTGTCCTCTAGTATGTCATAAGGTATAGTCCTCCCACGTCAGTGTTCATGGTGTTAACTGAACCTTCTTGGCACACTCATTGTGGTACAAAATGAGAAAACAATATAGTGCATTCTAAGGTTTTCCCTGTTCCCTGAACAACAACCTCTATCCAAAATTACCTTCAAAATCTACTTTGCTCTCCACTTCCCTGTTCTCCACTGACTGAATTACCTCTGGCTTTTAATGTGTTTCTTACTCTGAAGGAAGAAGACAATATTTTAAGTACAATTCTCTGTACTTGCAATCTGCATCTATGCACAATGTGCAATGGTTTACCTATTTAATTCACAAACACTCTAATGTCCAGCCTGGGAGTGTGTCCTTGAAAGCAACTTTGCATTCTTTCATGCATGTATTGTTTAATTTCAAGTAGCCTTTTGTATTTCTATCTTGGTATGATTTTAAATTCTATTATTTACCAACATTGTAATTGAAAGTTCTGTGAATCCTAATTTCAACAAATTAGTTTCATAACTGTCTTAAATGTTCTTTTGCCTTCAGGACCGAAGCGCAATCTGTGAGATTTGGGGGTTGTGAATCTCAAATTTGCCAACTCAAAAAGCAGTGGGCTGCAGGCTGGAGGGGTGGTATGACCATGATTAAGGATGAACCCTTTCCATGAGGAATAGGGTCCTTATTGATTTGCATTAGGTGGGCCTCTGTCTAGAGTGACAGTGGGCAAAAAACAATGGGTTGGAAGGTTACCTTGAGTGATTGCCTCTGGTTAGACTATCTGTAAGTATTCATCCCATCACCTTTCGGATGTTTGATTGCCAGCAGTATGCCTGGAAACTTGAAACTAGTGCAGCTTAACAAGCATACCACTGCCAATGTTTGTGAATTCAAAAAGTAGTAAATTAGCCCCAGTCAGAGAGTACTTCCATGAGCGCAGATTTACTACTGCCTTGGTAAACTAGTCACTATGGCCCTCATTACAACATTGGCGGTAACTGCCACCTACTGCCACGGCGACGGCCGCCAACATACCATCGCCGTCCATCCGCATTATGACCCTCAACAGAATTCTGCTAGAAGGCTGGCGGAATACCACCAACGGTCATGACGGCGGACGGCGGTAAGGTGGCGCTGCTGTCAGCAGCAGCGCCACGCCAGAAAAACACCACCCACAGTATCATGAGCAATGATACGGCCTGGCGGTGTTTTGATGGCGGACGCTGCTGCTGACAGCAGCGTCGCGTCCCATCTTCAGCCGGAGGACCCCCTGCAAGCAGGTAAGTCGGGTTCTCCGATAGGAGAAGGGAGTGGGAGGGTATTGTGTGCGTGTGTGAGGGTGTCTGTTAATGAATGCGTGCATGCAGGTGTGAGTCACGTTGAATGAGTGTGTGAATGCCTGAATGTGAGTGTACGTGTATGTTGTGTGTTGTGAATGCATGTGTGCGGCAAAGTATGTTGGTTTGTGTTGCGGTGTCTGGGTATGTATGTGTGCATGCTTGGGTGGGTGTGGGAATGTGCAGGGGGCATTAGAGGGAGGGTGAGGAAGGTCTCTGGGGAGGGGGAGTGGGGCGCGGGAGACCCCTATCAATGCCAGGGAAGGAATTCCCTGGCACTGATACTGCCTACCGCCAGGGTTTTTCGTGGCGGTATGCTTGCCACGAAAACCATGGTGGTAGGTGGGGTCATAATCCCAAGGGTGGGATTGTGATGGTCGCCAGGCTGGTGTCTGAAGTCTCCAGCCCAGAGGCCGTTACCACCCTGCAGACAGAGTGGTACATTGGCAGTTTGGCTTGAGCCAAAACACCAATGTCATAATTTGGGAAAAGGTACCACCAGCCTGTTGGTAGTACCTTTCCCAAAATTACCGCCGACCGCCAGGGTCGTAATGAGGACCTATATGTATTTAGGATCCCTATCCAAAAAGTAAAAACATTTAAACCTCCTGGTGAAATGAGAACAACGGGAAAACCCAACACAGACATAGCTGACCTGACTCAGTGTCCCCAGACCTGTCTACCAAACCAAGAATGCATTTGAGGGGTGTCACATCCCAAACACCCCTGCTGAAGCTATGCCCCTGCCCATTATATCTAGGCCTGGTAGGCTTCCTTGGGAACTCATGACTATGGTCACTTACAACACAACGGCCTGGAGTCCTTGCACTGGGATCACTTATTTTAAAGTATTTTTAGTGCACACCCGTTTTTATGTCTATGCTGCAAGACATATTGATGGTAGAGTTGTCAGACTGGTGGGTGTGGGCAGGGCTCCATGTTTCTAGTCCTCTCCTTTTACAGATAATTTTATCAAGTGACTAACAGCCCCAAGTATTAAGCCAGAGTCACAAATATGGGAGGGCATGCATTCAAATTAACAGGGCAAGCTGAACTAGAGCCATGAGTCTGGTTTGCCTCTAAGAGGCTGTACAAGAGTCGAGCTATGCAAATGTTTGGCATGTATATCACGCAACACACATAACATAAAACTATGGTACAACCTCTTAGTTCAAAAGTGTATTTCTCTAACATACAGAGGCGTTTCACCTTAGTACATCAGATTACATCACTGCATAGACAGACATTGATTAAAGGTGATAGCTTTAGAAACATGCATGTCTCGTCCTCAACGACAATGCCATTAGTGAAATAAGAGGCAAAGAGTTAGAGCCCATTAACACACCCTTCAAGACTGCAACAGAATTGGCACAAAAATGTTATTTTATGTCAGGACCAGAGGTGAGAATTATGCTCATCTTTCTTCACTTTTTATTATTTGGCAGCCATAAAACAAGCTACCTTTCCCACGAAACCATAAGGGAAAGCAAAACATCAAAACCAATCAACACACAGTTTGTTGCATATAGTCCATTCACACTGGTTATGCCCCCTCTTTCTTCACTGTTCAGCCAGGAGCTAAGTGGCTTTTTTGCCTCCTCAGGTTTCAGTGGTTTAAATGTATGTATTATGTAAGAGCTTTGGTTATTATAGAAATGGCACTAGTAGTGTAATTGTTACTGCCTTCTTGAACCTTTTTCTGTTTTCAATCAACCACTGGAGCATGTTACACTCCTCTTGAGTGTAGAGGCTGCGTGTACGCAATAGAGCCCTCCACCCCATAGGAGGAGCTGCGGCTCAGGCAAGACACTCTGCGAGGTGTGCTGTTTGTCCTGACAAAGTGCTGGAGCGTTGCCTTCCGCCAGGGAGCCTTAGCATGCATTGCTTTGCCCATAGTCTGCCTGGAAGCCTCTATGCCCTTGTCGGGTCCGTAAGTGAGAGCACTACCGCTCTGTTTATTCTATAGCGGTGACCACCCCTCCCCGGGGGGTTGGGTCAGTAAAATTTACTCCTGTTGTTTGCTTGTTGGAGCAGAGGTCTTGCGGCCTCATTGAGGGTTTGGCCATAATATTGTCTATAGCTGTTGTTTCTCATGCGCCTTTACGAGAGCAATAATTTCCTATGGGAATGCTTCCACTAAAGTATGTGCCTTGTCAGTTCCCTTCACAGGCCCTCCTTCACCGCTGGGACCGGCCCAGGCCTGTTTTCTCCCTTTGAATTGTGAAGGGTGTGGGTCCCACATCAGAGTCTCAGATTCACAGATTGGCTAGTAATCTAGCCCACACTTTTTGGCCATGCATGAAGCGGGGAATGAACATGTTGAGGAGGAGGAGGTGGCCTTTCTCCCTTTCAATGAACAATTTTGCGAGACTATGGATACCTCGATTCAGCAGGTGGCCTCTGTGGCCATGGCCCCTTTGGAGAAAAAGTTTGAACAGCTGGCTCAGAGTCAGCAGTCTTGAGCACCAAGTCAAACCTCTTAGCGCCCAGGTGACTAGGGTGTTGATTTGGATGCCTTTGAGCGCTTAAAAAGGGCCTTCCTGCAAGCTATGCTGCAGGCACCTGCATCAGGGTCATTAATTTCACCTATGCCACCCCCAATGGATGATGACTCTGAGGGCAATTCCGATGGGGACCCAGGTCCTTCTAGGCCATGGCGCCCATCCTCTGATGCATCCTCTAATCCCAATCATCCTGCAACTGCCTCAGATTCCCTAGAGGCAGATATCCTGGACCCAGATAAGTTGATCTAACCTAGGTCTACTATTTGGCCCCTAGTGAGAAGGTGGTGAAGTTCATGGCAGGTAGACTACGCAAACCTCTACACAATGAGGTTAGGGACTGCATGCGTGCTGAATGCCCATGCCCCTTCTTGGAAGGCAAGGTGGCTTGCACCCCTGAGATGAGCACACTGTCACATTCTTAGCAAAGTACATTAGAGACCGTAGGAAGGGCATTGGCCGCTCTTGTCAATCTTGTCAGTACAACTTTCTGGACCTGACAGGGCCGATCACCCAAATTTTGGTTATGGCTGAGGAAGCCAAGCGGTCGGATAAACTTATTTCTCCTGAAGTCCTATCCGGGTGGGCCCAGAGAGCTGTGATTTTGTTGGGCAATATGAATTGCATGCTCACGACAGAGAGGCGGCGTTCACTCTTGAAAAAGGTGGATCCAAAGCTGAGGTGCCTGGAGAGTTCCAAGATGGACACCTCAGCTGAATGGGGTTTGTTTGGATACCCCTTCATTAAAGAATTGGGCAAGTTCGCGGCCATGTTCAAGTCACTGGATAAGGCCCAGGCATCTAGCAAAAATATTTTCTCCTCAAAGATTTGTGCCAGGGCCAGGCGTGGAAAGTGACGCTCATCCTGCCATTTTAATTCCAATGCCTCTCAAAAAGACCAAAGCTCCTGCAGGGACAATGCCAAAAAGCCACAAGATTCAGCCATTTTTATCCCTCAAGAAGATTCCAGCGGTACCGTGTTGACAGAGGAGTTGGTTGTAGACATACCCAAGGATCTGCCCTAGGTAAAGGTAGGGGGGTCGATTAGCTCTATTTGGACAGAATTGGACGGAGTTCACGTTGGATGCGTGGGTTCTACAGATAATCCGGGGGTTTCATCTACAGTTCATGGAGACCCCATTTCAGGAGTGTCATTGCCATCCTTTGTTTTTTTTCAGGAGGCCTGGCAGATCTCATAAATCAGGAAGTGGAAGAACTCTTGGACAAAGGGGCAATCGTTCCTTCAGAGCTTCATCCTTCCAGTTTTGTCAGCAATATTTTTATTGTGGACAAGAGAGACAGGGTCAGCGTCCCATCCTCAGCGTCAGGGAGTTCAACCAGTTGTTGATTTATCAGCATTTCAAGATGGAGGGAATCCATCTTATGAGGGATCCTCTGCTTCCGGTAGGTTGGCTGTTCTGCTTAGATCTGAAGGACATGTATCTCCGGGTGCCTATCTTCCCTTTGCATCGCTGGTTTTACAGTTCATCTGGGACAATCAGGTGTTCGGGTTTCAAACGTTGCCCTGTCCTTCACCCCTTGGTGTTTTAGCAAAGTTCCAAGCCGGTGGTAGCTTTCCTCCAAGCTAGAGGTATTTGGTTGCTGGTGTACTTTGACGACATTCTCCAGTGTCCTCATGTGCTCTCCTCTCATCTCCAGGTGGCAGTGGATTTGCTGGAGTGTCTGGGATTCGTAATCAACTAAAGCAAGTCTCTGTTGGTTCTAGCTCAGTAAACACATTTTTTGGTGTTTGTGATAGACTCCTGCAAATCTACACTCAGCCTTCCAGGCAGGAAGATGATGATGATTTGTCATGAGATCAAGAAAATGATGTCCAAGTCACAGGTATCTCATAGGCAGTTGGCTCGTCTGGTGGGACTCCTAGCATCTTCCATACAGGTGATTTTCAAGGGGTCCCTCCATTACAAAGTTCTGCAATGCTTGAAGGTGCAGTATCTTTGGTTCCAATTTGGGAGGAGGGCAGGGTCGAAATGCAGTGGTGGCTGGATCACATGGAAGCTTGGAATGGGAGAATAATTTTTGGCTTGGCTCTGAACTTGGTGAATAAGTCAGATGTCACCAGACTGGCCTGAGGCACCAGCTGAGGTGGTGTGTCCACAGGAGGAAAATGGTCATCCGAAGCAACATCTTCACTTCAACTGCCTGGAACTCCTGACAGGGTCCTTTGTGATTCGCTGTTGGATGCAGGACAAGGTGGGTTGCTCAATGTTACTGACAATGGAACAACATTTCGGCAGCTCAGATGTGAATCGCCGGGGGGGAGAGGGGTCCTAGATGCTGTCAGACCTGGTGAAGAGTTTCTGAGCCTACTGTTTGGAACACAACATTTCGGTGACAGCGGAATACCTTCTAGGGAGGTCAAAAGAGATTGCCGATTGGCACTCCTGCCATTTTCAGGATCTCAGTACTTGGCAGCTACATCTGGAGGTCATAACACCAATGTACCATTGCACTCCAAAAAGTCTGTAAGGTTCAGTCCTTCGTGTATTCAAACAGAAACGTTGAACACTGTAATGTGGTCCATAAGGAAGATTTAGTATGGTTCGTTTTCATATGTCTCCGATAAGAACAGCAGTCAACAGAAATTACAGCCAACATCTGGTGGTGTTTCATATTCTTAATGGTCACTGGGGACCCTTCTCAGTGGATCACTTTGCATTGCGTCTCGACCATCACTTGGAGCAGGAAAAAGGGATATGCGTTTCCCCCGTTTGTGATGTTGATGCAAGTGCTGATGCAGGTAAGACGTCAACAGGCGAGTATAATGGTGACCACACTAATTTGGAGATTGCAAGTGTGGTTTCCAGTGATGATGGAACTTTCTTGGGATTTTCCAATCCGTCTATCCCTCAGACCGGATATTCTGTTAGAACCACTGGGGAACCCTCATCACCTGGTTCTGGAAGGGAATCTGCCACTTATGGCATGGCAGATTACAAATCTCAAAGGAAAATCAGCAGACTTTTGGAAGAAGTTCAGTCACATTTGTCCAAAGCTTGGGCGGAGGGCACCAATAAGAGCTACCGGTCTACCTGGAGCAGATGGGTACATTTGTGTGGGTAGAGAGGGACGCTGATCCCATGGCATCAGGAGTTGTTCTCATTGTGAACTTTTTATCCTTGCTGGTGAGTGGTGATATGGTTTACAGGTCATTAAACACTTTCAGTTCCACTACATCGGCAGGCCATATTCCTATAGAGGGCTTTCCAGTGGGGGAGCATCCTTTGGTAAGAAACTTGATGAGGAGTAAGATTATTGTTTCTTCCTTAGCCCAAGTATTCCTCTCTATGAGAAGTTAATGCAATTCTTAACCAGTTTCACTCCTGACCAAGTAACAAGTATCTGTCCAGAAAGCAGTTATCCACTAAGTTGACTATGTTGCTGTGTTTGATCGACAGAGCCCTGGATATTACAGGTAGGTCATTTACCCCTGGAGGGGTCACTTTTCATAGTACACGATTAGTAAAATGTTATAAGAAAGTGTTTTTTTATCCTAGGTTTCTTGATAACCCAAAGTTATGCGTGGCTAATTGCTTGCATGCTTATGAAGCCTTAACAGAAGAGCTTAGCCCGGCGTGTGAACAGCAGCACTTGATAGCCTTACATAAACCATTTAAGGCGGTGTCTTCGCCAACCATAGCCCATTGGGTTAAATATATCATGCAGGAAGCGGGCATTGATACATCTATGTTTGGTGGTCATTCAGCACAAGGGGCTATGTTCTCTAAAGCTTTTTATTTGAAGGCTTGTGTCGAAGATATAGTGAATGTGGCTGACTCGTCTTCGGAGTCCACCTTTAAAACCTTCTATTTTAAACTGGTAGTGGATATGGGTACCTTGGTGGTAAATAAGCTTTGCACAAGCTTAATCCTCGCCTCCAGTCCTGATGCACAATGTAAAATTTTGTAGCTTTCTTAATGGAAAGCTTCAATTCTATTAAGGACTCAGAGATGAGGATTATTCCACCCGATCACAGGTGGTTTCCCTCCCTGAGATGGATTGGCGTGGGACAGTTCTGTAGTTCTAATATGGATAAGTATAATTCTGTTATGATGTTGATGGTTGTATGCCGTAGGAGATTATGGCCCTCATTATAACCCTGGCGGACGGTGGTAAAATGGAGAAATGTACTGCCAACAGGCTGGCGGTACATTTCCCCATATTACGACATTGGCGGTTTGGCTCGAGCCAAACCGCCAATGTACCACTCCGTCTGCCACGGCCGTATTATGACCCCGCCTACCGCCATGGTTTTCGTGACTTTCTTACCACCACGAAAACCACGGTGGTAGGCACTATGAGTGACAGGGAATTCCTTTCCTGTCACTGATAGGGGTCTTCCCCGCCCGCCTCCCCAGGTTCTCTCCCCCTCCCACTCCAGACCCACCCCCAATATACACGCACCTTCACGCACCATCGCACACACTCATACCCACATGCACCCCGCATGCATACATCCATTCACACACACATCCAAACACACTGACATACATACAAGCACACATGCATTCACACAACACAACATACACGTACACGCACTCACACATGCACACACATACAACATGCAATACACACCCTCATTCATGCACGCAAAAACATAAACACACCCCCCAAACACACACAACACCCTCCACTCCCTCCCCCTCCCCTGTCGGAGCACCCGACTTACCTGATTTCAGGGGGTCCTCCGGCAGGAGACGGGACGGGGCGCTGCTGCCAGCAGCAGTGTCTGCCAGCAGAACACCGCCAGGCCATATCATGTGTCATGATACGGTCTGCAACGGTAATTTGGCAGCCGTCGCTGCGGCAATAGGCGGTTTTTATTGCCAATGTTATAATGAGGGCCTATATGTTGTTTTGATCAGGTATAGTTTCTAATTGTTTGTTCCACTACTGTTTGTTTTCATTTTGAACGATTTAGGTTGGAATATATTTTACAATTTCTTTTTTTTTTTCTTTTTTTTTTTTTGTCTGTTTAGGAAATTATGTCACTAAGCAGGACTGAGGCTCAGTTCAAAGGATATTCGAGGATGGATGATGTTTTTCACACGAAGAAAGAGGAGGCATAAACAGTGTCAATTAACAAGCTGTGTGTTGATGATTTCCCAGGAAAGGAGGTAGTTTGTTTTATGGCTGCTGTATAGTAAAAAGTGAAGAAAGATTAGCATAATCATCGCATCTGAGTTCTTAACAGAATTGAACCTTTCTGTTACAAAAGCTAGGAAATGTTACATTGTGCAGGTATACAAAGCAGTCCTGGTGGGTTTGCCTCTGAGACTCTCCCAGAGTTTAGGCGGTTGGGGGAAGAGTGATGATTACACCAGCTAGCCATATCCTAAACATACAGAACACGGATATGCAGTTCCCTAAGCCCATACAGGGCCTTAAAACAAGTAAACAAATGATCTGGAACATCTAGGTGACACACAGTTGCAAATTTTCCTCAGAGACTCTCCCAGCATATAGGCTGTTGAACAGAAGTGTGCAGATGTACTGATTAGACAAGGAAAACACTGCTAAAACATAAAGAACACTGATATGCAAATCCACAAGCCCATGCAGAACCTAAAAAACAAACAGACAAAGGATCTGGGACATTTTTGATGACAGACAGGAGAAAAGCACTAATGGACCGCAAGTTATTTTTCCAGGGCATGATTAATCTAACACAATCCTCTACATGGAACCTTCTTCACCAAAAAGATTTTGTGGAAAATGGGGAGGCTCATTCCTCCAACGTTTACATATGTCGCCAAAGTGAGGGAGACTTCTTCTACATGACCCACAACTGCCCCACCATTGCATTGTTTGAAATGGAGGACTTGCTGGTCAAAAGAGAAATAGTACTGGAACTCTGAGAGAGGCCCCTAAAGAAAAATGGCTCAAGGGGGTGGATAGATGTTCACTCATTGAAGAACCAATCTGCAAAGCCCGGGGTTGCCCACACTAGCACTGTAAGATTTGGGGTCAATGTGGAACTATTTTCAAATAACAGTACCTTAGGCTACGAGATCTGACTGATGTACAAACTAAAGAAGTACAAGTTCTCAGCACAAGATAGTACATGTCCATTTAAAGCATTGGTTAGGTCGGTCAACCCAACCTGTATCCTTGCCTTCTTTCAGTGTTCTGGTACATGCCTGCTCTTGTGCTTTTCTTCAGCTCAGTCAGTTTCCCAGGGTCGTATTTACCATCCTCTCTTCCATAGTCAGTGATGCATTTTTTATCAATGGGGCTGGTGGCTCCTTCCAAGAGCATCCTGTCCTGTGCCCTAATATTTAAAAAATGTGCATGATTAGGTCCATTTTTCTGGGGTCCTGTTTGTGTGCACTTGTCTCTACTCTTTTCAAGTTTGTTGCACCAAGGGTTGTGAGTCTTGCTATTATTTATTTTCTTTTTGGAGCTCATGGGGTGTCTGCTGAGGAGCACAAAGCTTATTAAAAAACCAAGAATAGCAGACATAGCAGGAACAGTAAGAGCTGAGATGATCCAGAGTGAGCAACCAAAATGGAGCGCACTTATTCATATCCCAGAGTCCCATAAATAGGAAAAGAGTGGAAGAATTGCAACCGTTTTGAGCTGAGAAGGTTTCATAGAAGAACTTAGCTGAAATAACTCTAACCCAGTTGGTAAAAGATGACAAGGAATTTCAGGAATCAAGCTTTGAGGATCCTGTGTCAAATCCAGATGCTCCTGTACATGGCAGATGTGACCACCATCTCATACTTCATCCCTCACTTGACTCCTGACATTGCTGCCAGCAAGACCTCCACGGCCTGAGCTGCTGTGTACTGCCCCTGGGAGCAATCATGCCACATCGTACAGGTGATAAGGCCCATGCCTTCTTGCCTGATGAGCTGGACAAGCTTATGGAGGGGTCCTACCCCTGTATGAACAGCTCTATGGTGCACCAGAGGAGCAGGTAAGTGCAATGCAATATCAATGTTTGAAATGTTGAGTGTGTGATGATGTTGATGAAATGTGGTGGAATGAAGGATTGGGATAATATGTGTGGGTATATGGACATATACACATATGCGTAGATAGTTTTGAGCTCTGATACATAGTAGGGAGTGTGTGATGTATGTATCCTGACTCACATGAAAACTGTATAACATAATAATTGAAGGTGGTGTTGGAAATAATTGTATACTTATACCATGCTTAAAAACATGCTTGTAGTCTTGTCATATGTTTCTAGCCAACACCTGGTACTGGATATGCATGTTGTATGCCTGACTCCACTTCACACATGGCCTGACTTCAGATAGTCATTCCACATAGAAGGTGATGTTGGTGGAAGTGTATGTATGGCTACTTGCACTAACGTTTGCTTCACCCTTCTTGTTTTGTGATGGTGCATGTTGATATGACTTTCTCCTCTTGTCGGATGTGGCATGCCATTACCAAGAAAATGCGGATCCTGAGGTTCCATAGCTGGCGGAGCACCCACTGTAGGAAGCGATGGGAGGACCTGAGATGCTGGGCCCAGAAGACCACAGAGGCCCAGCTGGGGATGTCCTCCCAAGGAGGAAGGGGTGCCTGTCAGACCTTGACCCCCCCCAATGGCCCGCATATTAACGGTGGCCTACCCTGAGTTGGATGGGTATTTGAGGACAGCACAGCAGCCACAAGGGGGTAAGTACTTACAACACATTTTCATCGCTATGCCAGGTCAGTGTATGAAGTGATAGAATCTAAGCTGTGACAATGTGGTACATGCATAGGGTCGAAGATCTCCAAGGAACACATAGATGTTCAACCCTTAACACTGGAAGACAGGTGTGAACATTCTATTGTGTATAGGGAGATATTATTCTCCTATGTTATCCCTTCTGTACAAAAGCATATGATGATGCATGTGACAGTGTCATATGTGTACAACTATCCTGCTTTCTATACCCTGCTGGTTGTTCCATGCCACCTACAGATCCATACTGCCAATAGCATGATGGTAAGTTTCTCAGCTCTTTGCCCTCTCTCTATTCCAATGCCCCATGAACCATGTCTATGTGCAACATAGAGTCTGACAGGTTTAAGTCATTCCTACTTTTCATGAAATTTCTGATGAGTGACAACCTCATGTGAGGCTGTGATGTCCATCTGACATTTTACATGCCATACTTGCTAAACGTGCTCAGAGCTGTTAGGAGTTGAACCCATTTGGTAAGTGAGGGCTGTACATTGGCCCCTGTAATGTTTCATCTGAGTAGACATCCTACATGGTGGAAACCATGGAGGTATTGCTAGACCACTATTGCAACACATACATTGATATCTGAGCTCTGAATGTTAGTACCATGTACATGTTCTTTGGATGGCAAGTGGCTACAAAGCTATTTCCTTAGCCATTGTGTTGTGGGTATGCTAAATAGGCCAAGACATCTTATTAACAGTTACATTCTTCACTAATGTTTGCCAAAATCATGTATACATTGTGAGGTTCTGTCACAAATAAACATTGTAATGTATCATTAATATAGTTTCTTTTGTTATTTTGTATATGTTTTGAATTCTTTTAGTATGGAAACTTATTGCTTGCACTGACTACATTGTAGTGCAGGTGTGATAATTCACATTCACATGTGGGTGGAATGGTATGTGTAATCAGTCATTTGGGTTGCCTCGAGGTGTATGTCTATATCATGGTATCCTTGGATATGGTTTGTGTTATTGACATTTTCCTACATAGATGTAAGACTACTCATGTCTGAAGTGCAGACAGTGATGTTGCCACTGAAACATTGGGCTATTTATGTTTCCACTCATCATGATACGTTGAACTGTATGTGGCCTTCATGCACATGACAGCTGCCTACTGTATTTAAGGAGTAGTTATGCTACCTGTGGTTTTCTGTGTGCAAATGCAATGGACTACATAGGTCTCTATGAGTGTACAAGACTTTGTTTACAGGTGGAGAATGACTAAGATGAGTAGGTCAACAACATATGTATCACCCTTTCCTACATCACTATTGGTTCATGTGTTGGTGACGTGCTTAGACTCCATCGTACTCCAAATTTGGATATGCCAAATTTAGTAGGTACATTTTTGCAAATGTCAATTGTGAAGGTTGAGAACCCTGTGACATGAAATGGATTAGACTTGTATGCAAAATGCTGTCTTGCGTTTAGCATACGATAAGGTTCCTTTCCTGGTACATGACATCAGGTAACATTTTAAGTATGTGTAGATTGTGTGTATGTGATATGTGGAAATCAATGTTACAACTATTTCCCATAGCTTGGTTGTTGGTTGGTGAAGTTGCTGTGGATAGGGACCCAGGATCATTTTGCCTAGTCAGCTTGTCATTGAATGGTTAGTTTGATAGCTCTACTGATATGGTGGTATTGTAGATGTGAGCTAGGTGGCTTAGCTGGTGTGTGACATTGTTGTTATATAGGGCTATAGATTGTATCTTATTGTGACATGATGGTGGCACTAACCTGGTTCTACCTGGGGGAGTAGTACAACAAGTTGTAATGTAAATAATGTGTTCAGTGTGATGTTAGTGTGTTAAAATAACGTGATGACCCTGCCCCTCTTTCTGTTTTCCAGCATCAGCATTGGCATGCGAAGGAGACGGGCACAGCCAAGTCGGGAAGCTGCTGGCCACAGGCCCTCAAGTCATGATACCACCAACACCGAGGGACCCAGTGGCCCAGAGGGTGGGGGGAGACAGGATCCACCTCGTCATCTTTGGAATCCTCTTCCAGTGGACACTCCCTGGTGGTGGTGGATCCATCTGGGACCACCCCAGCACCTTCTCTGTCCACCAACCCCCTTTCTACCACTGCCCTCCCTGTAGCTCCCCATTCAGTTTGCCGTGCCCACTCACCCAAGAGGGTGGGCATCTCCTTTGCCTCAGGAACCTCTCCTTCAGCCCCTGTTAGCCCTGCTGCCATCAGTGAGGAGGCTGTTGACCTCTTGAGGTCTATCTCTGTGAGTCAGTCGACCATCAGGGCTGGCAACTCAAATCCAAGAGAGTAATGTGTTCCTGGAGAGCATTCACAGTACACTGGCTAGCCAGCAGAGATAATTTCAGGCTCTGGCCTCCACACTGACGGCAGCCAGTCCCCTTCCACTTTCCTTTTCCCAATCCCAAACCTCTATTCACCGACCAAGCCTAAGTACACAAGCAAACAGGAGTGCACCCACCTCAACATCCAAGGGTAGCTCAGACAAACATGAACACCACAAGACACACCACCGGCATACACACAAGCAACATTCAGATACACACACTGCAACAGTCACAACCTGCTGTGACACCCCCACCACCCTCAGCATCACAGACAGCACACCTAATACACTTGCAGACACCACACCAACATTCACAGATCCAGCCACTACACCTATCATACCCACAGACAGCATCACAGCAGACCCTCAGACATCCACCCAGTCACTAGACCCACAGACACCACAACCACTGACACTCCTTCATGCAGCCAATCCACCATACCTGCAGTCATCACCCCAACAGACAGCCAAGCACCCACTACGGCATCTCCCAGCACCTCCACCACCCTCAGCTCAAAATACATAAACACCGTCACTCACCCACCCAACAGACACCCACCACCCACAAGCATACCTCCCACAAACATGCACCCAAAACATCCATACCAAACCTCATACAACCACTTCCTCTCCCTCCACACCCAAACCCTTTTGCTATGACCATCCCCATGTGTGTAAAAAATCTTTCCTTTCTGAGTTTGCCCTTTTCTCTACTCCTCTCCCTGTGATACCCCTAAGCATGCTGTTTCCCTCCCCAAGTCCATCCCTTCCCCCTCCAAGGCCTCCCCTACCCCACCTGCAAGTACCGATGCCCCTCCCCTGCCAAGAAGACTACCCCACCAAAGAAGACCCAACCCTCCCCAAAGCCTAAATCTAAACCTCCCATTCCAAGCCAAATCCCAAAGCCACCCTCTCAAGCCTAGGCCCAGCCCCTGACACCACCCCTCAGATAATCCCTGAGGTGCCAGCCTGCCCCTATATGCCCCTACCTGTGGAGGTTACATGGCAGTCAGGAGTCACATTCGGGGCACCAATATGTGCCTTTGGTGCACGTTCATTGAACAATGGACTGGCCTATGGCGTTTGACTTTATTCTTATTTCTCCTGAAAATATATTCAGACCAACCAGTTGTTGGTTTCCTGGTTACAGGTTTGTCCTGAATTTCTTTTACCATGTTAGAATTGTTCATGGCTGACATTGTCTGTCTGTCAGTATTTGTATGTGTGTGGTGCTTGTGCTTCCTGTGTTGTATGACCAGTATGTGTGGGTGTGTGCAGTTCTTTTGTCCCTCAGGGATAGGGTGTGTGTGTTGTGTGATAGGCATGTGTACGCAGCAGACATGTTGTTGTCATGGTATTGTGTGGTGTTTGTGTTGACATGTTGGTTCCTATATTGTGCGGCTTTGTGTGCTTTGACTGTGTGAGTATGCATGTTTTGTGCATGGTATGATAGGTATGATGTGCTGTTTGTGTCATGTGTGTGTCGATTGGTAGGTTGTATGTTTGTGTAATTATGGTGTTCGTTCCCTGTTGGTTGTACGTTGTGTTGTATGTTTAGTGTGTCTCTGGGTATTGACTATTGTGAATCCTTACCAATGTGTTGATGATGGTGCTGTTGTGGTGTTGTTGTGACATGTTGTAATATTGTGTGGTACTATGTGAGACTGGGCCTGTACTGTGTTTCTGTGCGTAAGAGTGTGTTTTTGACGTATGTGTGTGCTGGCTGTAGTGAGTGTACTATGTTTGTACGGTTGTCTGTGTGGCTGTATGTGAGAGTGCATGTCAGTGTACAGGTACGTGTGAGTTTCACCCTTGCACCCCCTTTCCAATGGTATGTTGTATAAGTATATAAAAATTAACAATATACAACAGTAACAGGTGCGTGTGTGTACTTACAGTTGCTGATGGCAGCAGCGGCAAAGATTCTGAAGTCTTTTGGGGAGGAGGAGCAGCGGGATGACATCTAGTTCTGGTTCCATGGCAGCTCCAGACGAGTATGGCTTCCTGAGGGTGAGTGTCTCCTTTTATAGAATTAGTTTCCATCAGGATTTCCATAGTGGTCCGACAGCGGCAGAAATCTTGGTGATGTGCAGCCTCATAAAATGTCTGGCAGAAACATGGTCTCCGCGGTGCCAGCGGAGCCTTGACTGTATTCCATATGGAATAACTCCAATGCCATAATTTGGCAGTCTTCTCTTCCAGCCTGTTGGTGGTATGACCGCCACCACCAACATGACGGTCCTGGGACCGCCAAACTCATAATGACCCCCTTAGTGTGTTGCCAGATGAGGGTTCAAATCATGGTAGCACTGGCTGAAATGCTTAAAAGTGTTGTGTGGATTTATTATCAAAATACTTTTTTGCGTGGTAATGGTACCACATATGACCACTCTTTTTCTTGTTTTCCTTATTTTTTATTTTAGTTATTTCACATACTGTTGGAGCGACATCACCATGAGCAAATTATTGTTCACAGAGTATAGTGGTGATATATAGTAGATATTAGGTAGGTATCAATGTTTGATTTAATGGGACTTCAGTTTCAAGAGCCTGATATATATTTGTATGTGTGTGTTGTAATATAATCGCAATAAATTATCTATATTTTTAGTTCAAGCCAATATTTGTCTGGCTGTCAGTACTAGTATCTTTTCATCATTGATTTACATTAGTGACACAACGGTTCAGTGGTCACTTATAGGTAAGAGTTTAATATTGAGGTTGCTTGTTAATTCTTTCATGTTTACTCTTTAGAGATGTTTGAGGAGCAGCGGTTGGGCTTTTCATAAATTATAAGGACACACAGTCATTTAGTTCAGGTTTCTGATGGGGGTTGATCTCTTCATGGATACCATTATGTACTAGTTTGACTGCTAATTTGGAATGATATTATCTAATTTGGAACAATATTATCATGAAAAATTAATTGAGTGCTTACATATGAACTTTTTTTATTCATATGGTTTGTGGAATGTTTGTCTTATGTTTCTAATTGCTTGTAATGCTTCTATAATGAGATGTAGTTTGAGTGTTATATATTTAATTCGACTTAATTTCAACAAAAAAATATTTTTTATTCACTCCCGCTTTCTCTCTATAAATATGTATGTCTTCTAAAAACACAATCCTTCTAGAACAGTTTTATAATTCATGCAGAAAATACCAACAATGCAATAAATGTATTTGAAAACAATTTTTTGTTGTCTCAATTTACATGTATTTTGATGTCATTTTTCTCTGATCTGACAGCCCTGAAGAAGTGTTTGTGACGTGAAACATGTGTTGGTTGCGGCTGTTTTATGTTGTTTTCTGATCTACCTTAAAAAAAAAATTAGTCCTCTTTGGAAAGAAAAGAAAATTATTTTAAAACGTTCTACGTGTGGAACAGTATGTTCTTAGATCACATAGAAGTGTTATTCCATATGGACATTTATCTGGTTGAGAGACTAGAGTTCTGGGACATTAAACGCTGGGCCTATTTCCTGATACCCTCTGTTGTGGCTTTATTGACATAAACCATGTTCATGTTGAAGACCATGATCAACGGTTTCACCAAATATTTAACATTGTTTACTATTTAATTGTGATAAAAAGTAGTCACAGTTTTCACTATCCTTATGCATTTCACCCATAGCAAATTCTACCTCACCCATTTGAACAATATCTTCATTACCAATTTTTTGTAGTCCAAGTGAGTCTGCAGTTGTCATATTAAAAAGGTTATTGCCACTTTCAGTCTTGCATCATATTTCCGATTGGATTTTATTTTCCACAAAAACATCTTGATCCAAAATGTCAAGATAAATCTGGACCTCTGGTATTGTAATATAGGGTTTGTACTCATACCAAGCTTCTGCATGTGATATTCATATTCCAATCAATTTTTACTTTTTTGCCATGGTTTAAAAAGCTGTAACAGTAACAAAAAATAAAATTCTTTATTGGCCGGATCATCATATGTAATTTCACAGTGATTAACTAATATATGTTTGGAATTACGTATTAAACAGCTGCCTGTTACATTCGCATGAACTTTTCCAGAATTAACATCCTCAACAGCATTATTATTTTCATAAGTATAAAATTAACCTACTTCATATAGTGATAACTGTTCCAAGACAGGGCTTTTGTTAAGGTAGTAAAGGTCTAACAAATTTGTTTTCACAACGTTTTTTGTTTTCAGGTTCAAACTGAGCAAGATATTCAATTTCTTGTTAACTTTTTTAAACTGTTCTTCAAGAGGATGCTAATCCTAAACTAACTCATAAAATGACCCAAGATTTAGCATATAACTTGAACAGCTTAAATAGTCACATGTCTCATAACTGCTAACCTCTCTGTGCGATAGCACTTGAAGGCTAAATCGATGCAGCCTTTTAGTTAAAGATTGCTCAGCAGATATTTCTTCCCATATTTCCTCCATATCAGTTGTCTTAGCTTTAGTAAAATATGAAGTGACATAAAAGGCAACAACAGTTGAATTATCAGCAACAAAGGTAATATCAATATTAGCATTCTACATATCCAGTATTAAAGGTTTGTAGTCGTTGATCCGCTATGATGTGTGTCCTCTTTTCAAATTATATGTGTTTTTGGAGGACCTTCCTTTAACAACATGCCTAACGGAAGACATACGATTGTTCACTCTTCCTTTATTTAAAATTGGTCTTGGGAATCCAAAACAACACTTAGGGCCTCATTACAAGTTTGGCGGAGGGGATTGCTCTGTCACAAAGGTGACATATCCTGTCTGCCTAAAGGAATACGCCCACACTATCACGAACCACGAATCCACGCGGCGGTCTTTCAACCGCGGTATTCCATTGGCGGTACACACCGCCGCGCTCAAAATACACACACCCTTACAAAACACAACCACATTGGACAATTCGAAATACACACACCTGATACACATACACACACCACACCCAATACAATATAAAACACACACCCACATCACCCACAAACCCCTACAACCAAAAATTCCGAAAGAACGCCAGAGAGAGACACCACAATCTACAAACAAGCATCCACAGGCACTCAACACCATCACCCACATAACATCCACGCATCTCACACTAAACACCACTAAATATCACCCCACACATCACAACACACACCAACCCACACATCACCCACACCACCCCATGGCACGGCAAAGACACCCCAGGTTCTCTGAGGAGGAGCTCAGGGTCATGGTGGAGGAAATCATCCGGGTAGAGCCACAGCTATTCGGAGCACAGGTGCAGCACACCTATATAGCTAGGAAGATGGAGCTATGGCGAAGAATAGTGGACAGGGTCAATGCAGTGGGACAGCACCCAAGAAATAGGGATGACATCAGGAAGAGGTGGAACGACCTACGGGGGAAGGTGCGTTCCGTGGTCTCAAGACACCACATCGCGGTACAGAGGACTGGCGGCGGACCCCTACCTCCTCCCCCACAACATGGGAGGAGCAAGTCTTGGCTATTCTGCATCCTGAGGGCCTCGCAGGAGTAGCTGGAGGAATGGACTCTGGTAAGTCAAATCTTTAATACTATATCCCCCACCCTACCTGCATGCCATCACATACCCCCACCCACTCCAACTCCTCACACATGTCCCAATATCACAAACCACCCATCCCAACACCAAGCCCTGCATGCAACAACAAAGCATGGACACCCATCACCAATGCATGGCCACTGCACATACCCATACACCCCCCTAAACCTTCATCACACAAGGTCCCACACAGGAATGCAAGCACTGGGGTACACGGTCACCCACCCATTGCACACCATGGCACACACAGATGAAATTATCATGCTTTTACACCCCTGCAGGACCCCTACCCAACGTCACCGGACAGGAGGGTCCAGACATGTCCACTCTACCCACAGAAGAGGCCCACAGTGATGACAGCAGCTCTGTCCAACTGGATCTGGACGACCAGCACAGCCCATCTGGGACCTCGGGACAGTTGGTTCCCCTGACACAGTCACAGGCCACCACAGAGCTTCCCCCCTCTGGAAACACCAGCACAGCACCCATCCAGCGGACCCATACCTCTGTCCCCAGGACACGTCAATCAGCAGTGTGTCCACCACTACAGGGAATCCAGGCTAACCCACCACCCCAAGAACAGCAGGGACCTGGGGGCAGTGGCAGTGGGCACACGGTTCAGGGGACAGAGGCACAGGAACACAGGGGAACTGGGAGGGCTACTGTGCGACAGGGGGAGGACAGGCCCAGGGAACCCACTCTCCACGAGGCCCTCTCCAACATCATGGGAGCCTACCATCATTCCCAGGAGACGATGGCAACGGTACTGGCCAAGTTTCAGGAGACCCAGCGGCTGCAGGAGAAACAGTATTTGGGCTTCAGGGAGGAACTCAAATCCATCAATTCCACCCTGGGTACCATCATAGGGGTGCTGAAGGAAGTCCTCAACACCAGGAGGGACACTGTGGCACAACAAGGGGCCCCTGACACTAGCCTTGACGATGAACTGCCCACCACCTCCGCCGGCGCTAGTGGACAGGAGGCACTGCCACAGGACCACCACACCAGCACCCCACCCCCTGCAGATGGAGAACCACCCCGCAAACAGTCCCTGAGATCCAGGACAAAGATAGAGAACAATGCCAAGACCCCCGCCAATAAATTAGACCACCCTGATTGTCATCCTTTTGTCCCACCTTGTCACCCTGTCCATCCTCAAACTGCCCCAGCTCCACTTCCTATGCCCCTTTGGACAATGCACCTGTGAGACTAATAGACTGGACTCTGCCATGGACATTCCTCCACCATCACCCATCACCATTTTACAACCCCCTCCAATATTGAGCACTTAAATAAACACCCTTAAAGCACAAAACAATCTTGAGTCTGTCTGTGATTCCGAATTAGTGTATTAGCAATTACAGTGACAAAATGCTCTTTCAAATATAATGTCAACATACCTATGTCACACAGCTCTAGTCCATGAGGAAACAAAGCAGATGGCACACAGTGGGACCCACATCTGTGAAATCGTAAGGGAAAGTGAAAACTCAGTGACCATACACTAGGTGAAAAGGACAGACAGTAGAGAGGTAGTAGTGTTAAAGTACATGTAGCAGGCAGGTTTGTCTTCTTACCTGTGTCTCACTGGAAGTATTGCAGGATCACCAAGTTCCTGTTGTCGATGTCCTCTTCTTCTGCTTCCTCGTCTTCACTGTCCACAGGCTCCACAGCTGCCACAACACCTCCATCTGGACCATCCTCCTGCAGAAAAGGCACCTGTCATCGCAAAGTTGTAAAGCATACAGCAGGCCACGATGATCTGGCACACCTACTTTGGTGAGTAGAATAGAGAACCACCTGTCATATGTAGGCACCGCAACCTGGCTTTCAGGAGGCCGAAGGACTTCTCTATAATCCTCCTAGTTCGCCCATGGGCCTCATTGTAGCGGTCCTCTGCCCTTGTTCTGGGATTCCTCACTGGAGTCAGTAGCCATGCCAGGTTGGGATTTCACCGGCAAATGGCGAGGGACAACTGTTAGACACACACACACTCTTAGGGATTTCCCCAGACCCAGACAACTATTCCCACTGATTTGGTTCCAGGTGCTCACCTAATAGCCACACACGGTGCCTCTGGAGTTGCCTCATCACATAAGGGATGCTGCTATTCTGCAGGATGTAAGCGTCATGCACTGAGCCAGGGAATTTGGCATTAACATGGGAGATGTACTGGTCTGCCAAACACACCAACTGCACATTCATCTAATGGTAACTCTTCCGGTTTCTGTACACCTGTTCACTCCTGTGGGGGGGACCAAGGCCACATGTGTCCCATCAATGGCACCTATGATGTTGGGGATATGTCCCAGGGCATAGAAATCACCTTT
Source organism: Pleurodeles waltl (assembly GCF_031143425.1). NCBI lineage: Eukaryota > Metazoa > Chordata > Amphibia > Caudata > Salamandridae > Pleurodeles > Pleurodeles waltl. Next base: position 269,277,850 of record NC_090444.1, on the reverse strand, counting down.
CACTGTAGGCAAATCCTCCACCTGAGGGAAAACGATGTAGCTCCGCATGTGTTTCAGCAGGGCAGACAACACTCTGGACAACACGTTGGAAAACAGAGGCTGGGACATCCCTGATGCTATGGCCACTGTTGTTTGAAATGACCCACTTGCAAGGAAATGGAGTACTGACAGCACCTGCACTTGAGGGGGGTTTAATGTGAGATCGTGGATAGCTGACATGAGGTCTGGCTCCAACTGGGCACACAGTTCCAGGATTGTGGCACGATCAAGCCTGTAGGTGATGATCACATGTCTTTCCTCCATTGTCGACAGGTCCACCAGCGGTCTGTACACCGGAGGATGCCGCCATCTCCTCACATGCCCCAGAGGACAGTGCCTATGGAGAACAGCGAGCAGAGTGTCAACCAACTCTGAGGTACGTAAACACAGCTTACTCAGAAAACTATTCATAAACCGAAATTTGCCTGTATGAGTGTTGAGCCAAGGCCTATGTATGTGTGACGCAGTTAAAAATAAAGCCATGTGGGCCCCTGAAATGGTGGCTGCCTGACCTGTAAAGTGGGACAATGGGATATGAGGTAACTGCGCTGGCCCACGGCGCAATTCTGCATTGGTTAGCATTGGACCCTATGGGTCCCAGGAACCAATGACGATGTACGCCGGCGGTGACGGTACGCACCTCCTGCGGACGTGACCACCATTTTCTATCTGTTCAATCACTCTATACCTGATCTTCGACAGGAGAGGACCTACACTGCAAGTGCTGCTGTGACCTCAGTCTGGAAGAGACAATGGCTCGTGCGTCTGGGGAAAGGGCCCCTGCCTTCAGCACGGAGGAGTTGGAGGAACTCGTGGATGGGGTCCTCCCCCAGTACACGCTACTCTACGGTCCTCCAGACAAACATGTAAGTACACTTGGAGCTTGCTGTATGGGCAATGCCTGTATGGAGTGGTGTGGATGAAAGAAAGGGGTGGAGAATGAGGCGTGCATGAAACAACGGTGAGTGCATGTGCCACATGGCAAGGGTAGGGATGCGGGCCAATGACTGTGAAAGTGCAGTTGGTAATAACTTCTCTTTTTCCCCTGCACAATTCATGTAGATCAGAGGCCCACCAGAAGAAGGATATTTGGTGTGCCATCGCCAAGGACGTCCGGACCCTGGGGGCCTACCACAGACGGAGCACCCACTGCCGGAAAAGATGGGAGGACATTCGCCGCTGGAGCAAGAAGACGGCAGAGGCCCAGCTGGGGATGGCCTCCCAACGTGGGAGGGGTGCCCGTCGCACCATGACCCCCCTGATGTTCAGGATCCTGGCGGTGGCGTACCTGGAGTTGGATGGGCCCTTGAGAGCAGCAGCAACAAGGGGGTTAGTACACTCTCATTCAGCTGATTCAGCGCGCATTGTAGGTGTCTGGGTGGGGGAGGTGGGCTATGTGTTCCCCTAGGCCAGGGCGAGTTTGCTAGTTAAGTCCCCTTTTTCAGGCAGACCCTGTGGCACCCCACCCCACCTGGGTACAGTGCCAACTACACCTAGTCAGGCTCCTGTGACATCCATGTGTGCAGAAATCGGCCATAGCCTTGTAAGCCATGTCCCAGGCATTGACTAGTGGACCCCAAGTGCGCAGCGTAGTGCAGGGGGCTTCTGTGTCTGTCGTGTCCGCCAACGGTAGCGGTATTGCATGCACTCAACATGTCGTTCTTCTGTCTCCCCCCCCCTTTTTGTGGTCTCCCTGTACCTGTGTGCATTAGCATCATCAGGCGGAGGAGCAGTGGCACCGGAGCAGGAGGAAGCTGCATCCCACATGGCCCTGGAGGGCGACACTACAGACTCTGAATTCACCAGTGGGACAGAGGGCGAGGGGAGCTCCACGGCGGGGACAGGAGCTGACACTAGCGATACGGACTCCTCCTCTGATGGGAGCTCCCTTGCGGTGGTGGGCCCATCTGTGCCCCCCACATCTACAGGTACAGCCACCACCCACCCCTCCAGCACCGCCCTCCCAGCATCCCCTCAGCCTTTGCCCCGTGCCCGCTCACCCAGGAGGGTGGGCATCACCTTCGCCCCAGGCACCTCAGCCCCTGCCCCTGTCAGCCCTGCTGCCCTCAGTGAGGAGGCCATTGACCTCCTCAGGTCCCTCACTGTTGGGCAGTCTACCATTTTGAATGCCATCCAGGGTGTAGAGAGGCAGTTGCAACAAACCAATGCATTCCTGGAGGGCATTCATTCTGGTCAGGCAGCCCTTCAGCAAGCTTTTCAGACTCTGGCCTCAGCACTGATGGCAGCCATTTGCCCTTTTTCTAGCCTCCCCCCTCCAACTTCCTCCACCCAGACCCACACCCCTGTACCTCAGCCTATCCCAAGCACACCATCAGACCAGCATGCACACACCTCTACACACAAAGGAAGCTCAGGCAAACTTAAGCACCACACATCCCACAGGCCCTAACGCAAGCATCAGACACATGCAGACATACCAACATCCACTGCCTCCACTGTTTCCCCCTCCTCCTCATCTCCCTAATCCCTCCCTGTCTCGTCTCCACTCACACCTGCATGCACTACTTCTTCAGCCACTATGTCCATCACCAGCACACCCACCACCGCACCCCGCTCACGTGCAGTCACCACCCCCACTCACATTCACACATCCCCTGTGTCCTCTCCCAGTGTGTCTGTGAGGCCACTTCCCAAGGTACAGAAACGCAGCCACACACCCACCCAACAGCCATCCACCTCACGACAGCCTCCAGCCCATGCACCTTCACCCAAAGTCAGCAAACGTACACCTCCTACGACCACTACCTCTTCCTCAACTCCCAAACCCCCTCCATCTACCCATCCCAGTGTTCCTAAGAAACTTTTCTTGTCCAACCTTGACCTCTTTCCTTCACCTCCCCCACCCCGTCAGTCTCCTAGGGCCCGACTCTCCAGGTCCCAACCTAGCACCTAGCCACAACATCGGCGGGACCAGTGGTGCCAGTAGTCACCGGATAATGGAGTGCACCAGGCAGCAGGGCAGGCAGTGTTGCAAGGAGCCACAGCACGGTCAGTCCCCCACCTGTTAAGCATCAAAAGTTGACCAGTGCCCGGCGGGAGAAGGGGAAGACACCAGCCACCAAAGCCGCTCCCAGGGGTACAGTTGGGATTGTGGAGTCAGCTGTGACACCTTCCAAGGTGGGGAAGGGGAACAAGAAAACCGGCAAGTCTGGGAAGATCAGCACGGCGGAGAAGACCGCCATCAGCCCCACTGCCCAGGAGGCGAACGCCAGCAGCCCCACTGCCCCAGACAGGACCGCCAGCAGCAGCCCCGTTGCCCAGGAGGTGACCGCCAGCAGCCCCACTGCCACAGACAGGACCACCAGCAGCAGCCCCACTGTCACAGACAGGACCGCCAGCAGCTGAACCGCTGCCAAGGACCCCGCCACCACAAGCACTGCTGCCAAGGACACCGCTGCCACAAGCACTGCTGCCAAAGACACCGCCGCCACAAGCACCGCTGCCAAGGACACCGCTGCCACAAGCACACCGCCGCCACAAGCACCGCTGCCAAGGACACCACCACCACAAGCACCGCTGCCAAGGACACCACCGCCACAAGCACCGCTGCCAAGGACACCGCCGCCACAAGCACCGCAGGCCCATGAGCGCCAAAAGCTCTGACGCTACTGAGGCCGCCACGAGCAGGATGAAGCACTCTGGGCAGAAAGCCCCCTCCAGAACCAGTGGAGACTGTTATCCACTACCTCAGTCCTTGGCAGGATGAAGCACTCTGGGCACCAAGCCCCCTCCAGAACCAGTGGAGATTGGCATCCACTACCTCAGTCCTTGGCAGGATGAAGCACTCTGGGCACAAGGCCCCCTCCAGAACCAGTGGAGATTGACATCCACTTGAGAGACTATGGCTTTGCACTCCCCAGGATTGAACTGTGGGCAAACCACCCACTGGAGACTTGAGAGACTGAGCTTTGCACTCCCCAGGATGCAGCAGTGGGCAACCCACCCACTGTAGAGACTTGAGAGACTGTGGCTTTGCACTCCCCAGGATATAGCAGTGGGCAACCCACCCACTGGAGAGACTTGAGAGACTGTGGCTTTGCACTCTCCAGGATATGGCAGTGGGCAAACCACCCACTGTAGAGACTTGAGAGACTGTGGTTTGCACTCCCCAGGATATGGCAGTGGGCAAACCACCCACTGTAGAGACTTGAGAGACAGTGACTTTGCACTCCCCGGGATTGAACAGTGGGCATGGGGCCCCCTCGTGGATTTGGCGTCGTGCACTCAACCAGCTGAGGTGCCCACCCTTTCCCTTCCCCCTGAGGTGCCTGTTTTATTTCTATCTGATGCCCCTGCAGTGTTCTCTCCGTCTTGTTCGGGTATCTTGTGTGGGCCTCGCCCATGCCTTTTTGGCCCAGTGATCCACGGACTATAATAGTGGAATACCTTGGACTTGTATTCTTGGTGTATATATTTGTTTATAGTGTGAATATCTTAAAATATGTATATAATTTTGATTACTGCCTTCGTATATATTACAATCATTCGACTCAATTCCTTTTGTCCTTGCATTCTTCCAGGGGGGGTTTGGGGTTGTAACTGTGATGTATCATGATGTATTAGCGTGTGTGTTGTAGTGGGTGAGGGTGGGGGTGGGGGTGTTGCGTGTGTGTGTCACTGTTTTTTCCCTCCCCTCTCCCCTGTGTCGTAGGTGCAGTACTCACCATGGTCTTCGCCTCCGGCGTTCGTTCTCCTGGTAGAGGAGCAGGAAGATAAAGGCTGGAAAAATCTGGAGCTCTGGATCCATGGCATCCTGGTCCCTCGTGGGGTGTGCAGAGGTGAGCGTTTTCCCTTCCAATTCCTGTTTCCGCCGTGTTTTGTTTTGCCGGAAAAGGTGGCAGATTGGTGGGTTGTAATTCTGTGGGCGGTACATTGTCCTCCGCCTGTCTGTTGCCGGTGACCGCCGCTGTGTTTGTTTGTACCGCCGTGGCGGTCGGAGTGTTAAAGTGGCTGTCTATGTTGGCGGTTTGCTGCCCATTTGTTTACCGCCGGCCTGTTAGCGGTCTTGCTGCCGCTTTAACACCGACCGCCAGGGTTGTAATTACCACCATAATGTATGTTGTGCCAAAACCACAGGCCCTCTGAACATAGCCTTGTGAAACGACATCCCGAAGCAGAAATTGGAATAGGATGATCATCATATCATCCCCCTTTTCCAGTTGTAAATAAAATTGGATAACATTGAGTCTCTATACTTTTTCCAGATCCTAACTAGATCTCCTATAGCCTCTCTCTTTTGATACAGTTCTAAAGCATCAGTCATTAATCCTTTAGAATGTAGTGGTTGATTATTATAGTGCTCATATATTTCTTCTTAGTGTTCTTTAGTAATTTTCTCAAGCTGGCCTACGTTACATTCAACTCTATATAGTACATCAGTGGTATCTATGAAGTAATTAATTTTAAAATTCTGATAATGTATGTTGTTTTCTAACAAGTATGAAATAGCCTCTTGTATTTTGGTTATTAGTTCTTGCCAATTTTATTTCATTTTGTGTTGGCACTCCATTAACTAATACAACTAAAGGTTCTTCTAATTTCCACTGTACTCCAATAGTTTCAATGTTTTTAAAAATATCTAATGGTACAAAAACAACCTTTCCTTTGAGTGTACTCCCTAATTCTTGCTCTTGAAATTTCTCAGACTCAGGTGGCATTCTAATAATTGCTAAAAATGGATGTAACATTTTATTTGAATTAATATAATTTCATGTCAATTCAAATGTTCTAATTCTGCAGGTATAACGTAAATCTCCAAATTATTAGATATTGCATATGAAGGCATAAAGTTATGGTCAAGTTTTCCAAGGCAATAATAACATACAATTTGATCAGGACAAACATCATATAGATTTTTCACACTAAGATAAATAGTAAGTTTCCTCCAAGCTACTCTATTTTCTCATTGTTTTTTTTTTGTAGTAAATAAATATATTTAGTTTAATAATCATAATGTGAGCATCTACAGCAAATGCATATTTTATTTGGAATTTCAGAAATAGTTTTATAAAATTGCAATATATCCAAATCATACTGTTCAAAGTTCATAATTGTATTGTTCATTGTACTTTCTGAGTATACAATATTTGAAGATACTGAAACTTCAGAATCACCACCAAAGTATTTTGATTGTATATACTTGGTAATTGACAGGACCTTCTCATGATTGCAGGGTAGTAGAGCAAAATGTATTTTGTCTTGCAAATGTTTTTTTAAAACAGTGATAAACTCCTGTAGGTTTTCAATAGATGTTGCCTTAATCTTGTATATGAAAGTGCAATTCTATTATTAAACAATAATTGTGTAACTTTCTCCTCAAAATCCTATTTTGAGTGATCCTTTATATTTTTAACTTTTTTTTATTAACCCTACCATAGAGCCATGCATAACTTCATAGCAATGTCCTTCAATGTACACAGATAGGACACAATTAGAGTATGAATGGGATGATTCTTCCTGAAAGTGTGTTTCACAACTGGATGTGTGTCTTCAATAGCCTCCTAATATATTTGAAAAGTTTAAGCGACTCAGTGATTGTTTTCCTATCTTATATAATTTATGTGTTAAAATTAAACATGTTAGTGTTTTCATCAGACTCTTAGTTAAAATAAATAATTTTCTTTTGATAGCAGTGTCTGAGTGGGTGTGTGACAGAGAGAAAGAAAGTGAGAGAGAGAGAGAGATTTGTTTTGGCTTTGATGTCTGATATAATTAGAATGAGATATATGTGTACAATTTCAAATGAAAATGTATCTGTCATTTTTTTTAAATATAATATTTTGTACTTTATTTTAAAAAAAGAGGGAAACGAGTCCAGCTGGACTTGAACCCTCAATGCTCAGTGTGAAGGTCTTTGACCTTCACACTGAGCCATTGCTTTTATTTTTTTTATTTTTATTTTTTAGCCCTTTATGGGCTATGTGGGACCGCAAGGGCTTTGCCACGGTCCCTACATATTTATTTATTTAGGTTTTTTTTAAAGTTAAGGCTTCCCTCATGGTACTATTGCTTCAGGGAGCAGGGAGCTGCTTCACAGCTGCAATCAAGCCACAGCAAACAGCAATGTCCCAGAGGTGGGCACCTCAGGATATGGCAGGAGCTGACCCTGGGGGGTGGCAGTCCCCTGGGCCATCAGAGGCTACTCAAGGAGGGCTGTGTGGCCCCCCTCCATTGCAGAAATAGACCTGAGGAGGTGGTGATCCCTGGGGCTTGGGGGTCCAAAATGGACCCCCTTTACTTATTTTTTTTTGTTTGCTCCGGGAGGTGATGATCCTTGGGGCTATGGAGCCACCCGGCCCCAGCACCAAATTTAGCCATTGCCCCAAGGAGCTGGTGAACCCTGTGGCCCCCTCTGCACCAAATTCAGCCATCGCCCAGGGAGGTGGTGATCTCCGAGGCTGCGGGGGAGGTCCACGTGGCCCCCCTGCATTTATTATAATTGAAGCCCCGGGGAGGTGGCAGTCCCCTGGGCTGTAGTGTAGGCCATCGGGCCTCCCCCACCAACTTCAAACCAATTTGCTCTTGTGAACTGGTGGTCCCCAGGGTGCATGGGCTACAGGCCCCCTTGTGTATATCAGAAAAAGTCATCCCTGGGAGGTGGGGTCCTTGGGCTGCGGGGGCCAGGAGGCCCCCACCACAAAATTATTAAAATCCACGGAACCTGGCCCACCCAAGGGCCTATCAAAAACAAAAGCAGGAGCCCGTGCTTATTTTTTTTAGTATTTTTTTGCCTCAAGCTTACGAATATTGTGATTTCACAGCACAAAAATAATTTAAAAAATGCCTTTTTGCTCTGGGTGGGTCCCACTAGGACCCTTCCATTAGAGATAAGGGGCAGAGTGTCACTACGCTGGCCGCCTTTTTTTTTTTTTCTTTTTTACTGGGACTCAGCTGAAGCCGAGTTTCAAGATGGCTGCCAACACTTCCTGGTTCGAAATTTTGGCAGCCAATCAGTGATGTGCATTTCCCTGCACAAGCTCATCTTAGTTTGTGAATACTTCACGGCCATAGATATACAAATTTGAATTTCCCTAAATGTCTCTACTAAACGGATTTACAAAAAAAAACTGAAAGCATAATCTGCATCCGAATGCTAGCTTTCTGCCAAATTTGTTGTAATTCCATCCAGTGGTTCGAGCTGTAGACATGTCTAAATGTCCTATGGGAATTAACATGAGAAATGCAACTTTTTTTTACCCTCTCCCTTTACTCGGGCCCCGCTTCACGGATCACCTCAAAACTTTCAGTGAGCAATAAGAATCACTGCAATACTTTTTTGGGAAAAGTTTGTGAAGATTCGCCAAAGGGAGCCGAAGATTTAGGCAAGTCAAAAATGCTTTTTTTATGGAAACATGGTCCTAACTATAACTACCTAGTGGGGCCTGCCACCAAGTAATATATATAGTGTGTGCAAAATCTGTACCTAACTATAACGTACCTGTAGTCTTTGGTTGTTACTGAATTTCTAATGTTTTTTAAATTCTAATACCTATCTACAACATCCCTGTAACCTTAGTTTTTTTCAGTGGATTTCCAAGTTTTTTTTTAACATGAAGTAATCACAATGCACAGTGGGGGGTTTGGGTGCAGGGTCTGGTCTGGCATTGTGCTGCAACTTCCTCTCCTGCCTGCCCTGCATGGTCTGTTGTGAAGCCCCTTCCTCTGCCCTCTCTTTGTGAAGCCCCTTCCCCTGCCCTCCCTGTCTGTGTCCAGCCTCCCTGCTGTCATCCATAGTCCCTTGTGCATGCCCCTGCCATCTCCTTCTTGCCCACTATGGCTGCCACTAAACCTCCTGCTTGCCATGTATGGTCTTCTGTGCTGCCACAGCCCCTCCCACCTGCTAGTGTGGTAAGCCTGCTGCCTCTGACCCCCTCCCAACTTCCTGCCATTGTCTGTGTGTATGCCCTTATACCCTCACTGTTGCCCTCCATAATGTGTTGTGCTTACAGTGCCCATCTCACCTGCCCTCCATGGTAAGCTTGCTGCTCCTACCCTGCCCTCTTGCCCCCTGCCCTACGTTTTTCACATGTAGGCCCCTTTCCCCTCCCTCCTGCCTTGAATAGTCCATTGCCATACTCCTGCCCTCTCCCTCCTGCCCTTCATGATATGTTATGCTGCAATTGTCCCTCATGGTTGTCCGGTACGGGCAGCTTGCTGCTCTTGCCTCTTTCCCCTCTGCTTTCTCTTGTCCGTGTGCATGGCCCTGTCTCCTCCCTATTGCTTTCCATGGTCTATTGTGCTGAACTGCCATTCCGCTTGCCCATTGTGGTGTATTGTGCTGCTGCAACACCTGAAGCCTGACATGTAAGGTCAGTTTGGTGCACCTGCCCATCTCCCATCTGTCCTCTGTTATCCGAGTCCATGCTCCTAGCCTATTCCTACTGCTCGCCGGGATACAATGTACCATACTTGCCAATATTTTGAACTTGGTTAGAGGGAGATTTTGGAAAAATGAACTGAGGAATGTATTTTCCCCATTGACTTACACTAAGAAAGAGGAGATTTTAGGCAGGAGACATATAACATAAAGCCCTTTTGGGCTTAAAAACATTGGGAGTCTCCTGCCTGAATTGAGCCTTTTGCCATGTATGCTTGTACTGCCACTGACTCTTCCTTCTGCCCTCAATGGTCTATTATATTGTCACAGCCTCTCTTGCCTGTCCTGGTTTGTTGTCTCTTCACCCATTTCCCCTGAACTCCATGGTCCATTGTGCTGCCACTGCCCCTCCTGCCTGTCTAGCGTCTTCAGCTTGTTCTCTCTCCACCCTACTCTCAATTATCTGAGTCCATGCTCCCAATGTTTGCCACCCAACAGTATTCTAAGGAACAACTAGAATGCTAACATTCCATATTTATTACAAACGTGTGGCAAACCTGACGTCATCTTGGTGTAATCAAAACTGACCTTCCTTTAAAAATGCATTTCCTTTAGAAATTATAAAAATGAGAGGATATTCTTTCCAATAGAAATTATGGTTAGTGCTCTAAAAAACTAGAATGAGTACATATTTTCTGAGTTCTCAAATAGTGATCACTTGATTATATGTTACACTTAGGGGAAAGGATGTGCCGTTATGGCCAGAGCTGCTAACTTTGCAACTGGGGAACAAGGTTTGAGTTTCAGCGTCAGCTTGACATCCTGTGATTCTGGACAAATATCGTTATCTCCATACGGCTAAAATCAAAATGAATGTGTTCTTGTGTAATGTAACTGATGCACATGTAAAGCACTTCAATAACTTCGGGGTAAGTATGCACTATATAAAACTGCAAAAAAAAAAAAAAAAAAACAATAAGGCCCTCATTATGACATTGGCGGTCAGTCCCACTTACTGCCATGCCGACTGCCACCAACATACTGCCGCCGCGGTTTACCGCTGCCCATATTATGACACACACATAGCAATCTGACACTATACAGACACATACATAAGTCTGCCAGCCCAAAGGTCAGTGATAAACTGGTGGTAGCAAAACCCACACCGTTACGGCAACAGAACTACACCCACAACATTATGTCCCACAAATCATCACGGCGGACATTCAACCGTGGTAAACCATTGGTGGTAGATACCGCTACACTCAAAATACACACACACTAACAAAACAAGACTACATTGGACATTTTGAATAACACACACCTGACACCCATACACACAACACACCCACACACCCACACCACTATAAAACACACACACACATTACCCACAACCCTTTACAACTCAAGAAAATTGACAACTGAGGGAGAGGCACACCAAGAGCACCCAAGAACCAGAGCCACAGAACACCATCACCCATACACCATCCATGCACCTCACAGCACACACCCTGATCAGTATAGGGAAAGGTTCGGAAGACATTGTGACGCGAAGGGTTAATTAGCTTGAGCAGTGTAGATGAGCGTGATGCCTGCTGAAACCCCCGAACAACGTGGAAAAGTTCATGATGTTATTTTCAAGCTTGTTGGTGTAGGAAACTCCGTCTCAACCTTGAGAACGAGAGTGCAGAGAGAAGATGGAATGAAAACAAAGGCTGGGGAAGGGCAGAGCAGCCAAGAGATAAGTGCTGATAACATAGCTAGAAAATGCCAGAAAGAGATAGAATCCAAGTTTCGAGTTATTTAAGCACTGAAGTGCGGGTGAGGGATTTGAAGTTCGCAGATGGGGTTGTGAAAGCTGCCATCTCCAGACCCAGTGTTGCCTCCCTGTTTGCTGTTCAGAGACCGTGATGCTTGAGAGGGGGAAAGGTCCAAGCGGGCGGTAGAGGGCTTCCCAGCATTTCGTGGACTAAGTTAAGTTCCACACAGGGATGAAAGGCCTTTGTTTCTCTGCTCTATTATTATGATTGATTATTATGCTTGCACTGTATTTATAATCTGAAGTATTCAGCTTGTTTATATTTTGCTTTCTGAACATCGTAGAGTGAGCTTGCTGCAGTAATTGAAACATGCATTTTGGTGTGCAGTAAATCAAAGCTTATCTGAAGTATTCAACTCATTTATATTTTGCTTCCTGAACATCGTAGTGTGATGCATTTTGGTATACAGTTAATCAAAGCTTATATCTGTCAATTAACTCTTTGCTTATATATATATGCATAGATGCTCTTTGTAGTGTACTCATATGTAAATAGATGCTTTTCATTGCTATTCTTATTCTACTATTTTTGACGTGCTAAATGCATACATTTACCTGAAATTCTAGTAAAGCTAAATTGTATTCATAATTGGCATGTTGTCCTTCATTGAGCGTCCTTATTGACTTATACTGAACAGGTGTCAACAGTCACCTGGATAAGACACACCCCAACACATCACCCCACACACCCTCACACATACCACTCACACTACACCCATGGCACCACAAAGACACCCCAGATTCTCTGTGGAGGAGCTAAGGATCAAGGTGGAGGAAATCATCCGGGTTGCGCCACAGCTATTTGGATCACAGGTGTAGCACACGTCCATTGCCAGGAAGATGGAGCTATGACGGAGGATCGTGGACAGGGTCAACGCCACGGGACAGCACCCAAGAACAAGGGATGACATCACGAAGAGGTGGAACGACCTACTGGGAAAGGTGCGTTCCGTGGTAACAAGACACTAGATAGCAGTACAGAGGACTGGCGGTGGACCCCCACCTCCTCCCCGACAACTAACAACATGGGAGGAGCAAGTCTTGGCAATCATGCATCCTGAGGGCCTGGCAGGAGTAGCAGGAGGACTGGACTCTGCTAAGTCAATTCTCTATTACTATCACCCCCTACCTGCATGCCATCACAACCCCCACCCCTACCCTCACCCCCATCACTCCACCACCTCACATACACCCCACCATCACAACCCACCCTTCCCACTACCAAGCCCTGCATACAACACCAATGCATGGACACCCATCATAGACCTGCATGGACACCCAACAGCAAAGCATGCATACTGGCCAAGTTGCAGGAGACCCAGCGGCTGCAGGAGGGACAGTACCTGAGGATCATGGAGGACCTGAGGGACATCCACACCACCCTGGTCACGATTACAGGGGTGCTGGCAGACATGGCCAACACCATGAGGGAGGCAGTGGCACACCACCGGGCCCCTGACACTAGCCACACCGATGAACAGCCCTCCACCTCCGCTGACGCTAGTGGACAGGAGGTCCCTCCACAGGAACAACAGGCCACCAGCACCCCTCCCCCTGCAGAAGGAGAACCACCATGCAAACGTCCCTGCGATCCAGGTAGAAGCCAGAGACTATTGCCAAGACCCCCGCCAGGAAATAAGACTCTCCTGAATGTCACCCTTGTGTCCCACTATGTCACCCTGTCCACCTTGAACTGCCATTGCTCCACTTCCTATGCCCCCTTGGACAGTGCACCTGTGATACAAATAGACTGGAACCTTTCCCTGGACTCTCCTCCACCACCATCCCAGCCTATAGCAATACCCCATCCACCTATTAGCACATAAATAAACACCCTTGTAAAAAGTATTGAGTCTGTCAAGTTATTAAACTATGTATTCGTTTAACAATCTGTAAACATTGCAATTCAACTGTACAGTAATGTATACATAGGTATGACCTGTAGTTCGCTGCAGTCAACACACCAGGAGCCAGAGTGGGGCACATATATCTGTAAAGAGATATGCTAAAGGGTACAGTAAGTGTCCATAGTGGTGGGAATCAGCCTGCCAGTGACAATATCCAATTCGAGGAAATAAAAAAAAGGTGGTACGACCTGCGCTCCCGTGCAGAGGAGAGGGTGTCAAGGAGACTTGCGGAGGCCAGGGGTACAGGTGGTGGACCACCAACAGAAGCACCATCCACACCATTGGAGGACCTGGTGGAATCCACACTCCTCCCTGAAGCTGTGACTGGGGTTACAGATATCGACACCTCCGGCACACCGAGTACTAGCCAAGGTAAGTGCAATGATGTTTGGGAACCCGTTATGTGTATGCACAAAAGCCCCTTAGGAATTAGCATGTAATGTGGAGCAGTGTGTGAAGTAGTCCAGTCCACATCTTAGAAGCAGCACAACAATGCATTATGGGAGTGGCAGTCCACAAACTAGTACAGAGAGTAGCATAACAATGTGATGAAGTATAGTGACACCCAAGGTAACACAACACACACAACACCGTGTAGAGCAGTACCTGTACCTTTATTGCCATTTTCTGACAGATAATGTAACATACAGAACTGACATGCTGCATATTGTTGTTGCAGGTGGACCAGGCCCAGCAACCACACACAGTACATGTGTAGGAGAGACGGACACCCATCAGCCCTCGGACACCAACACCAGTGGGTCCCTCTACATTCCCACTGTCCGCCGCAGGCCCAGGGCACTACCACTGCCAGAGTTCAGCGGCGACTCGGATGAGCCCTTGGAAGGGCCAAGCACACCGTCTGCACCAGGCAGACGCAGCCAGATTCTGGAGGGCAGGGGTCAGCCAGTACCACGCAGGATTGCAACAGAGTCTCAGCAGCAACATCATGAGGCAGGTGAGGGTCCGTCCTTATTGGGGGGCCTTGAGGCTGCTATGTTGCAGCAGCAGCGCCTGCAAAACAAGCAAATCCTCAGTTTAGACCGGAACCTGCAAGTGCACAACCGACACATGATGGGCCTGCATCGCCAACTGGACGCACTAAATGGCAATATTTTACAGCTGCGTGAGGGACAGGTGCAGGCTTCAGAGGACACCAGGAACCTAACTAGTGCTGTCCGTGACCTCTGCCAGGAGCTGCGCCATGAAAGGGTTAGCCGGCGCAGACAGGAACACAGATTCCGGACAATGTTTGACAGCTACTGCAGGTCCTCCAACAGGATGGCTAATTCCACTGCACTAATCGCCCGTCGCGCAGTGGCGGCACAAGTGGAGGCTGCACATAGCAGCAGGGACGTTGTCCAGGGACTAGTTCACATCACAAATGTGATTGAACACATAATGGGACAGAGATCGGCCACTCTCAGTGAGGTAGCCTTGGGGGACACTGAGGACAGTTCAAGCCTCAGTAGTGTTGCCGTACCAGCAGCAGACACCAGACGGCGCAGTGCCAGGCACAGCACTGCCACTGAAGGTGACAATCAAGGTGCCAGTGACTTAACTGGGCACCCGAGTGGTGTGCGTGGGAGAAAAAAGTGACTCTTGCCGCCATTACACTACTGTTGCCACTATGAGGGAATAGTGCGTGACTCTGTTCATTACTCAATTTGCATTTGTAACATCACCTGTTTCATTTATTTCTCAATCATTCATTACCTGACGTAAGGTAATAAATTTATGTCACTACAGGTACAGTTGTCAGTGGATTTTTGTCATTCATACTCACGTCTGAAATGGTTGTGTGTGATGTCGGCACGTCTTTGCCTTCCCTCTGCTGCACTGGTCCTGTCTGCTGGCTGTAGAGGTGGTATGGGATCGTCATCCTCATCTGATTCAGTGTCACTGATTTCTATAGTTATGCCCCTGGTTGTAGCTATATTGTGCAAGATTGCACAAGTATCCACTATTCTATATGTGGTCTCTGGACTGCACTGTAGTGCGCCTCCACTTTTGTGGAGGCAACGGAAGCGACTCTTCAGCAGTCCAAATGTGCGCTCCACCACGTTGCGGGTTGCCCTGTGTGCTGCATTGTATCTCCGTTCTGCTGGTGTTGTGGGATTGAGGTAGGGCGTCATCATGTAGGTGCACACTGCGTAGGCACTGTCTCCTGGAAGGGACAGAAGGTGTGATGAGTAACTGAGCCATCTGACATGGGTTTGTCATCTATGCAGCAGTGTACAGAGTGACATTACCTAGTAGATATCCTTCACCAAACTCCCCAGCTAGCAGTCTTGTGTGAATCCCGCTGTGGCGAAAGATGTACGAATCATGTGTGCTCCCTGGGTACCTGGCCACAAGATCAGTTACGATATAGGAGGCATTGCATATCACCTGAATATTCATGGAATGTTGGTATTTACGGTTTCGGTACACATACTCTGTGGCTGATGGTGGACAGATTGCCACATGTGTGCTATCTATGGCACCTAGGACGTGGGGGAACTGTGCTATCTGGTAAAACTCTATTTTTGTCTGCTGTATTTCCTGTGGGGTATGGGGGAATCTGATGTACTGTTGGAGTTTGCTTAGCATGGCGTTGATAAATGCATTGAAAAATCTGGAGAGGGTACTCTGTGAAACCCCTCCAGCTGCTGCTATGACCCCTTGATAGCTCCCTGAGGCAAGTAGGTGTAGGGAGCATAATACCTGCACATAGGTGGGTATGCTGTGAGTCCTTAGTGTTCTGCGCTGCATTATGGGTTGTAGCTCAGCTATCAGATCAAGTATCATGGCTGAGTTCAACCTATACCTCTCAAATATTTCCTCCTCTGTCTGGTCAAAAAGTGTAATGCGCACTCTGAAAATGCGCTCCTGTCTCCTCCTCCCTCTCCTCAAACCTGCCAAGATCCTCATCCTCCTCGCCATGACGGAGAGTGCAGCCATTGTGAAAAAGAGTCTGAGGCATTCTGGGCCTCTTTATATAGGTTGCACCTGGTTACCACCTGGTTTCACTTAGTGGTATTGTGCACGTGCAAAATGCCATTCTGTGAAAAATCGCAAATTGCGAATTTTTGATTCATCTATTTGCGACTTTGAATTTGTGAATCGCATTTTGCACCTCGCAATTTCCTACTGGAAATATCAAATCGCAAAATGAGACTCGCAAAACCAGGTCGCAACGCAAAAAATCGCAGTTTTTGCGATTTCTTATTTTTGGTCTGCGAATGCCTTTCATGCATCGCAGACCACGTTTTTGCACTCGCAAACGGTCGATTTTTGCGATTCGCACCGTTTGCGAATGCAAAAACTTTTGATACATCTGGCCCTAAGTGTTAGAATTCTAGATGTTACAATATATGTGCATAATAAGCCCCTTAATACAACTCATGATGTTTCAGAAAACGTTCAGATTATTTCCTTGTTCTCATGCAAAAAGACTGTGTTTGATTCTGAAGACATAATTCTAGAGGGTGCTTATGTTTCTAGTCAATGTGTAACAATTCATTAAGAGGTTTTATCGAGAAGTTGTATTAATCATTCTTAATTTCTTCCCAGGTAACCAGACGTCTTGAGGCCTAGTTAATTAGTCCATGCTTAAGTTATCCATGGTTACAATATGACAATGCTTAGAATCATAGTCTAGTAAAGATTAATATGATATAATTTTGATATTGTGTGTTTTAACCTTTTGCTTCCTACAGGTCTCCTTCCCAGCTGTTCCCTACCTAATCCCTTTTTCCCCACTTGGACTCTCTTGGACTCTGTGACATTCTATTCAGAGTATTGTACCGCCCACAGAATTACAACAGTCCAATCCGCCACCTTTTCCAGGGCGGATTCACCGCGAACAAAAACACGGCGGAAACAGGACTTGGAAGGGAAAACGCTCACCTCTACACACCCCACAAGGAACCAGGACGCCATGGAACCGGAACTTCAGATTCTCCCTGCCTTTGTCTTCCTGCTCCTCTACCAGGAGCACGAACGCCGGCGCCGAAGATCACGGTGAGTACTGCACCTACGACACAGCGGAGGGGGAGGGAAAAGAGAGTGACACTCACACGCAACACACAACACCCCCACCCCCACCCTCACCCACTACAACACACACACGAATACATCATGATACATTACAGTTACACCCCCAACCCCCCTGGAAGAATGCAAGGACACAAGGAAATGAGTCAATGATTGTAATATATTCAAAGACATGAATCAAAAATATATACATATATAAAGATATTCACACTATAAACAAATATATACACCAAGAATACATGTCCAAGGGATTCCACCATCATAGTCCGTGGACCACTGAGCCCAAAATGCATGGGCGAGGCCCACACACGATACCCGAACAAGACGGAGAGAATACTGCTGGGGCATCAGATAGAAATAAAACAGGCACCTCAGGGGGAAGGGAAGGGGGGGCACCTCAGCCAGATGAGTGCACGACGCCAGATCCACGAGGGGGCTCGATGCCCATTGATGTATCCTGGGGAGTGCAAAGCCACAGTCTCTCAAGTCTCTACAGTGGGTGGTTTGCCCACTGCTGCATCATGGGGAGTGCAAAGCCACAGTCTCTCAAGTCTCTACAG
The DNA here is from genome assembly GCF_031143425.1 of Pleurodeles waltl. NCBI lineage: Eukaryota > Metazoa > Chordata > Amphibia > Caudata > Salamandridae > Pleurodeles > Pleurodeles waltl. Next base: position 269,260,150 of record NC_090444.1, on the reverse strand, counting down.
TGGGTGGGTTGCCCACTGCTGCATCCTGGGGAGTGCAAAGCCACAGTCTCTCAAGTCTCTCCAGTGGGTGGTTTGCCCACTGCTTTATCCTGGGGAGTGCAAAGCCACTGTCTCTCAAGTGGATAACAGTCTCCACTGGTTCTGGAGGGGGCTTTGTGCCCAGAGTGCTTCATCCTGCCAAGGACTGAGGTAGTGGATGTATCTCTTCACTGGTTCTGGAGGGGGCTTTGTGCCCAGAGTGCTTCATCCTGCCAAGGACTGAGGTAGTGGATGTATCTCTTCACTGGTTCTGGAGGGGGCTTTGTGCCCAGAGTGCTTCATCCTGCCAAGGACTGAGGTAGTGAATGTATCTCTCCACTGGTCTGGAGGGGGCTTTGTGCCCAGAGGCTTTGGGCCCAGAGTGCTTCATCCTGCCAAGGACAGAGGTAGTGGATGTATCTCTCCACTGGTTCTGGAGGGGGCTTTGTGCCCAGAGTGCTTCATCCTGCCAAGGACAGAGGTAGTGGATGTATCCCTCCACTGGTTCTGGAGGGGGCTTTGTGCCCAGAGTGCTTCATCCTGCCAACAACTGAGGTAGTGGATGTATTTCTCCACTGGTTCTGGAGGGGTCTTTGTGCCCAGAATGCTTCATCCTGCTCGTGGTGGCCTTAGTAGCGTCAGAATCTTTGGCGCTCAGTGGCCTGCGGTGCTGGTGGCGGCGGTGTCCTGTTCAGCGGTGCTGGTGGCGGCGGTGTCCTGTTCAGCGGTGCTGGTGGTGGCGGTGTCCTTGGCAGCGGTGCTGGTGGCGGCAGAGTCCTTGGCAGCGGTGCTGGTGGCGGCGGTGTCCTGTTCAGCGGTGCTGGTGGCGGCGGTGTCCTTGGGAGCGGTGCTGATGGTGGCGGTGTCCTTGGCAGCGGTGCTTGTGGCGGTCTTGTCCGCCGTGAAGGTTTTCCCAGACTTGCCACTTTTAGTGTGCCCCTTCCCCACCTTGGATGGTGGCGCAGCTGGATCCACACTCCCACCTGTACCCCTGGGAGCGGCTTTGTTTGAAGATTTTTTTCCTCTCTCCCGCCGGGCACTGGCCAACTTTTGGTGTTTTTGAGGTGGGGGACTGTCTGTGCTCTGGCTCCTTGGCAAACTGGCTGCCCTGCTGCCTGGCGCACTCCAGAAGCCGGTCACTACGGGCACCACTGCTCCCGCTGATGTTGTGGCTGAGGCGCTGGGTTGAGACCTGGAGAGGCGGGCCCTAGGAGGCTGGAGGGGTGGGGGAGGTGAGGGGAAAGGTCAATGTTGGACAGGAAACGTTTTTGGGACACACTGGGACGGGTAGATGGAGGGGGTTTGGGAGTGGAGGAAGAGGTAGTGGTTGTAGGAGGTGTACGTTTGGTGACTTTGGGTGGGTGTGTGGCTGCGTTTGTGTACCTTAGGAGGTGGGCTCACAGACACACTGGGCGAGGACACAGGGGATGTGTAAATGGTAGTGGGGTGGTGACTGCACGTGAGCGGACTGTGGTGGTGAGTGTGCTGGTGATGGAGGTAGTGGCTGACAATGTAGTGCATGCAGGTGTGAGTGGAGACGAGACTGGAAGGGAGGAGGGAGACGAGGAGGAGGGGGACACACTGGAGGCAGTGGCTGTTGGTATGTCTGCATGTGTATGATGCTTGTGTGAGTGCCTGTGGGATGTGTGGTGCTTATGTTTGCCTGAGCTTCCCTTGTGTGTTGAGGTGTGTGCATGCTGGTCTGAGGGTGTGCTTGGGATAGGCTGAGGTACAGGGGTTTGGGTCTGGGTGGAGGAAGTTGGAGGAGGGAGGCTGGAGACAGGGACAATGGCTGCCTTCAGTGCAGAGGCCAGAGTCTGAAAAGCTTGCTGATGGGCTGCCTGACCAGAATGAATGCCCTCCAGGTATGCATTGGTTTGTTGCAACTGCCTCTCTACACCCTGGATGGCATTCAAAATGGTAGACTGCCCAATAGTGAGGACCTGAGGAGGTCAATGGCCTCCTCACTGAGGGCAGCAGGGCAGACAGGGGCAGGGGCTGAGGTGCCTGGGGCGAAGGAGATGCCCACCCTCCTGGGTGAGCGGCCATGGGGCAAACGCTGAGGGGCTGCTGGGAGGGCGGTGCTGGTAGGGGGGTGGCGGCTGTACCTGTAGATGCGGGGGCACAGAGAGGCCCGCTACTGCAAGGGAGCTCCCATCAGAGGAGGAGTCCGTATCGCTGGTCTCAGCTCCTGTCCCCGCCGTGGAGCTCCCCTCGCCCTCCGTCCCACTGGTGGCTTCTGACTCCGTTGTCTCGCCCTCCAGGGCCATGTGGGATGCCGCTCCCTCCTGCTCCGGTGCCACTGCTCCTCCGCCTGATGATGCTAATGCACACAAGCACAGGGAGAACACAAAAAGGGGGGAAACAGAAGAAAGACATGTTGAGTGCATGCAATACCGCTACAGTTGGCGGACACTACAGACACAGAAGCCCCTTGCACTACGCCGTGCACTTGGAGTTCCCTAATCAATCCCAGGGACATGGTTTACAAGGCTATGCCCGATTGCTGCACACACGGATGTCACAGGAGCCTGACTAGGTGTAGTTGGCTCTGTACACAGGTGGGGTGGGGTGCCACAGGACCTGCCTTAAGAAGGGACCCTGCCTACTAAACTCGCCCTGGCCTAGGGGAACCCACAGCCCACCTCCCCACCCAGACACCTACAATGCACGCTGAATCAGCTGAATGAGAGTGTACTCACCCCCTTGTGGCTGCTGTGATACCCTTAAGCACCCATCCAACTCCGGTGATGCCACCGCCAGGATCTGGAACATCAGGGGGGTAATGGTGCGATGGGCACCCCTCCCACGTTGGGAGGCCATCCCCAGCTGGGCCTCCGCCGTCTTCTTGCTCCAGTGGCGAATGTCCTCCCATCTTTTCCGGCAGTGGGTGCTCCGTCTGTGGTAGACCCCCAGGGTCCCGACTTCCTTGGCGATGGCACGCCAAATATCCTTCTTCTGGTGGGCGCTGACCTACACGAATAATACAGGGGAAAAGAAAAAGATATAAGTGCCCGTACCGTCACAGTCATTGGCCCGCATCCCGACCCTTGTCATGTTGCACATGCACTCACCGTCGTTTCAAGCACGCCTCATTCTCCCCCCCTATTTTTCATCCACACCACTCCAAACAGACATTGCCCACACAGCATGCTCAGAGTGTACTCACCTGTTTGTCTGGAGGACCGTAGAGTACTGTGTACTGGGGGAGGACCCCATCCACTAGTTTCTCCAACTCCTCCGTGCTGAAGGCAGGAGCCCTTTCCCCAGACAAACGAGCCATTGTCTCTTCCAGACTGAGGTCACAGCAGCACTTGCAGTGTAGGTCCTCTCCTTTTGAAGATCAGGTATCAAGTGATTGAACAGAGAGAAAATGGCAGTCACGTCCGGGGCAGTGCGTACCGTCACCGCCGGCGTACATAGTCATTGGCTCCTGGGACCCATAGGGTCCAATGTTAACCAATGCAGGTTTGCGCAGCGTTCTTCGACTGCCTACCGTGACTGTGTACAACGCCAGCGCAATTACCTCATATCCCCTTGTCCCACCTTACAGGTCAGGCAGCCGCCATTTCAGGGAGCCACATGCCACATGCAATTAATTTTAAATGTGTCACACATATATAGGCCTTGATTGTACACTAAGACAGCCATATGTCGATTTTGAAAAATTTTCATATAAAGTTGTGTTTACGTACCTCAGTGTTGGTTGACTCTCGCTGTTCTCCTCCATAGAGCACGTCCCCTGGGGCAGGTGAGGAGATGGCGGCATCCTCCGGTGTCCAGACCGCTGGTGGACCTGTCGACAATGGAGGAGCGTCATGTGATTATCACCTACAGACTTGATTGTGCCACAATCCAGGAACTGTGTGCCCAGTTGGAGCCTGACCTGATGTCAGCTATCCGCCATCCCACAGGAATTCCCCTTCAAGTGCAGGTGCTGTCAGTACTCCATTTCCTGGCAAGTGGGTCTTTTCAAACAACAGTGGCCATAGCATCAGGGATGTCCCAGCCTATGTTTTCCAACGTGTTGTCCAGAGTGTTGTCTGCCCTGCTGAAACACATTCAGAGCTACATCATTTTCCCTCAGGTGGAGGATTTGCCTACAGTGAAAGGTGACTTCTATGCCCTGGGACATATCCTCAACATCATAGTTGCCATTGATGGGACACATGTGGCCTTGGTACCCCCCTGCAGGAGTGAACAGGTGTGCAGAAACCGGAAGAGTTACCATTCAAAAGAATGTGCAGATGGTGTGTTTGGCAGACCAGTACATCTCCCATGTGAATGCCAAATTTCCTGGATCAGTGCATGACGCTTACATTCTGAGGAATAGCAGCATCCCTTATGTGATGGGGCAACTCCAGAGGCACCGTGTGTGGCTATTAGGTGAGGACATGGACCCAATACAGTGTAACTAGGTGTCTGGGTCTGGGGATGTCCCTAAGAGTTAGTGTGTGTCTAACAGTTGTCCCGCGATATTTGCAGGTGACTCTGGTTACCCCAACCTGTCATGGCTACTGACCCCAGCGAGGAATCCCAGGACAAGGGCAGAGGAACGCTACAATGAGGCACATGGTCAAACTAGGAGGATTGTAGAGAGGACCTTCGGCCTCCTGAAGGCCAGGTTCAGGTGCCTTCATATGACAGGTGGTTCTCTATTCTACTCACCAAAGAAGGTGTGCCAGATCATCGTGGCCTGCTGTATGCTTCACAAATTGGCTTTGAGACGACAGGTACCTTTTCTGCAGAAGGATGGTCCAGATGGAGGTGTTGTGGCAGCTGTGAAGCCTGTGGACATTGAAGACAAGGAAGCAGAAGAAGAGGACATAGACAACAGGAACACTGTGATCCAACAATACTTCCAGTGAGACACAGGTAAGAAGACAACACTGCCTGCTACATCTGTTTGATCCTTCTACCTCCCATCTGTCTGTCATTTTCGCGCAGTGTATGGACCCTGAGTTGTCACTTTCCCTTTCGATTTCACAGATGTGGGTCCCACTGTGTGACATCTGCTTTGTTTCCTCATGGACTAGAGCTGTGTGACATAGGTATGTTGACAATACAATGGATAAAGCATTTTTCCACAGTTATTGCAAATACACATTTTCGAAAGCACAGACTGACTTCAGATGGTTTTGTGATTAAAGGATGTTTATTTAAGTGCTAAATAGTGGAGGGGGTTGTAAAATGGTCAGAGGTGATGGTGGAGGAATGTCCATGGCAAACTCCAGTCTATTAGTCTCACAGGTGCATTGTCCAAAGGGGCATAGGAAGTGGAGCTGGGGCAGTTTAAGGATGGACAGGGTGACAAAGTGGGACAGAAGGATGACAATCAGGGTGGTCTCATTTCTTGGCGGGGGTCTTGGTATTGTTCTCTGTCTTTGTTCTGGATCTCAGGGACCGCTTGCTCGGTGGTTCTCCATCTGCAGGGGGTGGGTTGCTGGTGTGGTGGTCCTGTGGCGGTGCCTCCTGTCCACTGGCGCCGGCAGAGGTGGTAGGCAGTTCATCGTCCAGGCTGGTTTCAGGGGCCCCTTGTTGTGCCACAGTATCCCTCCTGGCGTTGGCGAGTTCCTTCAGCACCCCTACAATGGTGCCCAGGGTGGAATTGATGGATTTGAGTTCCTCCCTGAACCCCAAATACTGTTCCTCCTGGAGCCGCTGGGTATCCTGAAACTTGGCCAGTGCCGTTGCCATCGTCTCCTGGGAATGGTGGTAGGCTCCCATGATGTTGGAAAGGGCCTCGTGGAGAGTGGGTTCCCTGGGTCTGTCCTCCCTCTGTCGCACAGAAGTCCTCCCAGGTCCCCTGTTTCCCTGGGCCTCTGTCCCCTGAACCGTGTGCCCACTGCGACTGCCCCCCAGGTCCCTGGGGTGGTGGGTTAGCCTGGGTTCCCTGTAGTGGTGGACACACTGCTGATTGACGTGTCCTGGGGCCAGAGGTATGGGCCCGCTGGGTGGGTGCTGTGCTGGTGTTTCCAGAGGGGGGAGGCTCTGTGGTGGCCTGTGCCAGTGTGAGGGGAACCGACTGTCCTGAGGTTCCAGATGGGCCGGGCTGGTCATCTAGATCCAGTTGGACAGAGCTGCTGTCATCACTGTGGGCCTCTTCTTTGGGTGGATGTCAGAGTCACCAGATCCTCGGGGTCTGCGTACGTTCCCAACACGTCCACCACTGAACAGCTCCTCCAACACGTCCACCACTGAACAGCTCCAAGACTCTGATAAATAAATCACAGAGGCTAAGAGAGTTCAAGAGGGGAAGAGGGGATTAGGAAGGGAACAGCTGTGAAGGAGACCTAGAGTAATAAAAAAGGTTAAAACTCACAATATCCAAAATTACCTCTCATGAAGTCAGTACTAGACTATGCCTCTAAGCATTGTCATTCTGAGAACATGAACAGCCTAAGAGATAGGCTTAAAATGACTTAGTTTCAAGATGACCAGATAGCTGTAAAGGAATTAAGATGGATTAAATGGAACTTTCAAATGCAAGTATTTTCCTTTACATGAGCTTGAAAGGTTTCAACACTAATTGTGCACATTGCGGATTTTCATATATACAATGAACAACATGAATTAAGCTCGAGGAGAGAATCTTGCGTCTTACCAATTTGGAGATCACCATGTAAATGTGCAGAAATGGTAACGTGCAATGAATAACAATATAAAATCAACATGAAATGAATCCCGCTTCTTGCCGATTCAGAAACCACCATTCAAATGTTCTGAAATGGCAGCGCGTAATGAATAACAATGTTAAATCAACGTGAAATGAATGGCGCTTCTTGCCGATTCGGAAACCACCATTTAAATGTCCAGAAATAGTAGCGCATAATAAAAAACAATGTTAAATAAACATGAAACGAATCGCGCTTCTTGCCGATTTGGAAACCATCATGTAAAAGTCCAGAAATGATAGCGCGTAATAGAAAACAATGTCAAATCAACATGAAATGAATCGCGCATCCTGCCAATTCGGAAACCACCATCTAAATGCCCTGAAATGATAGCGCGTAATAAATAACAATGTTAAATAAACATGAAATGAATCGCGCTTCTTGCCGACTCGGAAACCACCATTTAAATGTCACAAAACATTCAAATGTACATTTTACTCACGCAATGTAATCTGCCAAAAACAAAGAATTAGGCCCAAGAACATATGATGCCTCAACAACGGCGTCAGGGGTTTTAGCCCAACCACCGTCTTACCACCCAGAAACGAGGAACACCAATGAAGGATGAAAGGCAGAGGCTTGGAAGATCAAATAGGCCACCGGGACAGGAGCTCAAGAAGTAGCTGCTGCTCTGCACCGGGACCTCTGAATAGTGAGCACTTGGAGCTGGGCTGACTCCCTTTTTATAGAGTCTTGGCCCAGCCCACAACCACACCCAGGCATATTGCAGGGAAAGTCTCTAGAAGGCCCTGGAAAGCGACCACACCCTAACACACTCTGAAAACCTGCAGCAATACATTGCAAATGAACAGTATTTGTAAGCACATTAAAAATAAGTCTTCACGATTGAACTCTGCAATGCAAAAGGTTAAACAACAACATATCAACACAATGCATGAATTACGTAGTTTTGAGAGTGCTGGGTTTTTGTATTCTAGTTGCCAATAGAGCGCGCAATGCCCTGGTGTTGACAGTGGAGTGGACATGTCTGGACCCTCCTGTCCGGTGACGTTGGGTAGGGGTCCTGCAGGGGTTTAAAGGCATAATTATTGCATCTGTGTGTGCCATGGTGTGCAATGGGTGGGTGACCTTGTACCCCAGTGCTTGCATTCCTGTGTAGGACCTTGTGTGATAATGATTTAGGGGGGTGTATGGGTATGTGCAGTGGACATGCTTTGGTGATGGGTGTCCATGCTTTGGTGTTACATGCAGGGCTTGGGTTTGGGACGTGTGGTTTGTGATATTGGGACATACGTGAGGAGTTGGGGTGATGGGGGTGAGGGTGGTGGTATGTGATAGCATGCAGGTGGGTGGGGGACGAAGTAATGTAAGATTTGACTTACCAGAGTCCATTCCTCCAGCTACTCCTGCGAGGCCCTCAGGATGCAGTATAGCCAAGACCTGCTCCTCCCATGTTGTTAGTTGTGGGGGAGGAGGTGGGGGTCTGCCGCCGGTCCTCTGTACTGCAATGTGGTGTCTTGAGACCACGGAATGCACATTCCCCCGTAGGTTGTTCCACCTCTTCCTGATGTCATCCCGTGTTCTTGGGTGCTGGCCCACTGCGCTGACCCTGTCCACGATTCTGCGCCAGAGGTCCATCTTCCTAGTTATGGTGGTGTGCTGCATCTGTGATCCGAATAGCTGTGGCTCTACCTGGATGATTTCCACCACCATGACCCTGAGCTCCTCCTCAGAGAACCTGGGGTGTCTTTGCGGGGCCATGGGGTGGTGTGGGTGATGTGTGCGGTAGTGTGTGTTGTGATGTGTGCGGTGATATTTAAAGGTGTGTTGTGTGAGGTGCGTGGATGTTGTGTGAGTGATGGTGTAGGGTGCATGTGGATGCTATTGTTCTTTCAGGTGGTGTCTCTCTCTGGCCTTCTGTCGCAATTGTGGTTGGAAGGGTTTGTGGGTGATGTGGGTGTGTGTTTTATATTGTATTGGGTGTGTGGGGGTGGTGTGAGTATGTGTATCAGGTGTGTGTATTTGTAATTGTCCAATGTGGTAGTGTTTTGTAAGTGTGTGTGTATTTTGAGCACGGCGGTGTGTACCACCAATGGAATACCGCAGTTGAAAGACCGCCACATGGATTCATGGGTCGTGATAGTGTGGGCGTATTCCTGTTGGCGTGACGGTGGAGGTTTTGTTATCGCCAGTTTATCACTGACCTTTGGTGTGGCGGACTTGTGTGGGTGTCTGGATTTTGGCGGATTCCGAGCTGTGGGTCATAATGACCGTGGCAGAATTCAGCGGCAGTGTGTTGGCGGTCTTCTGCTCGGCGGTAAGCGGCTTTTACTGCCAATGTTGTAATGACCCCCAAAATCCCTCAGGTGCGTCTTGGCCTGGTCCTTCTTCTCAGGCCTCTGGAGGTAATCATCCTACGAACATTTCCCTCAACGTTCCTTCGGCCATTCCCCTAGCTCCTCCAGAAAGTTTCTCAGGCGACCCCTTGAAAGCGCAATCTTTGCTGGTTCCAGGTACATTTTACCTGCCGACCACACACTTTCCCTGATGACCAATCCAGAGTAGCTTTCTTGTTATCATACCTGTCTGGGGATGCAGCTACCTAGGCTATTCCTCTCGTGTGTAAAGACAGTCCCCTGCTTTACAATTGGAAACATTTTGTTCGTGAGTTTGAAAGAATATTTGATCGTAGAACTGTTTCATTGTCGGCAGATCATGAATTGTTAGACTTGCGACAAGGTAGCCAGGATCTAGTGTCATATTTAGCTAACGTTAATCAGCTGGTAGCTGAGACATCCTGGCCTGAAGAAAAGCAAGTGGCCTTGTTCTAGGGTCATTCTAGGGTCATTTTGCCAAATAATGTCCAATCAAACCAAAGAACAAATGAGGTCCTGTCAAGAAACTTGCAGCCAATGCACAAGTCGAGCCGGAAAACGAAATCACCCAAGATGTAAAGAAGGGTTGCTCTTGGGTGTTACCGTGGACCCTTCACAATTTAGACATCTCAAGCTGGGCATAAAAGTTCAAGTAAAGAAAAATAACTATTTCAAGAAGGCCCTCGTGGATCTTGGGGCTACCGGGAACTTTGTTGATGGTGCAAAACACTTCAAGTCACGTCCACACTATCTACTAGCCATCATCCTGAAACAGATGGTCAAACGGAATGACTAAATCAGAATTTGAAGCAATACCTGCGTGCTTACACTGAAAAAACACTTCATTCTTGGACATCAATGCTCTGGTTAGCTGAGTTAGCCTACAATAACTCATTTCACACTTCCACTGGTATTACAACCTTTTTTGGCTTGTTTGGCTATCATCCTGACACCTTGCCCATCACGATCCCTCAAGAAAGTTCTCTTACACCAGCTGTGTCAGAAACCACTCAACACCTTCACCAAACCCAGAAATTGATTCAACAACATTTAGAAAAGGCCAAACAAAAATACAAAAAGCATTACGACAAGAAACATTGTGAGGGACCTAAGTATCAACCAGTTGATAAAGTATGGCTTTCTACAAGACATATAGGGCCTGATTCCGAGGCCGGCGGGAACTGCCATATGGCTGCTCCGCGGTCGAAAGACCGCGGAGGCCATTCAGGCTTTCCTGCTGGGCTGGCGGGCGACCGCCAGGAGGCCGCCCGCCGGCCCAGCGGGAAACCCCTCCCCACGAGGAAGCCGGCTCCGAATGGAGCCGGCGGAGTGGGTATGTGCGACGGGTGCAGTTTGCATTGCAGACACTGAAATACACAGTGGGGCCCCCAGGGGCCCCGTGGCACCCCCTACCGCCATCCTGTTCCTGGCGGGCGAACCTCCAGGAACAGGATGGCGGTAGGGGGTGTCAGAATCCCCCATGGCGGCGCAGCAAGCTGCGCCGCCATGGGGGATACCAAGGGCAGCGGAAAACCGGCGGGAGACCGCCGGTTTTCCTTGTCTGACCGCGGCCAAACCGCCGCGGTCAGAATGCCCGGCGGGGCACCGCCAGCCTGTTGGCGGTGCTCCCGCATCCCCGGCCCCGGCGGTCGGAATGACCCCCATAGACTTCAAGAAAAAGCACATGTTTAATCTCAAATTCATCGGTCCCTACACTGTCCTTCAGCAAATCAATCCTGTGACCTATAAACTGCAATTACCAAGGTCACTACGTATTCATCCAGTATTCCACACTTCCCTCCTGAAAAAAGCAGTCCAGAAGGTCCGTCCTCATCCAGCTCCAGTTTTAGTACAGGGGGAAGTGGAATACGAAGTCAAGAAGGTGTTGGATTCCAAACTGAGAGGGCGTAACCTATGGTACTTGATCTCATGGAAAGGTTATGGCTCTGAAAGTAACTCATGGGTTTCCGCATCTGATGTTCATTCTCCATTACTTGTGAGGCGTTTTCATCGTCTCAATCCAGGCAAGCCAAGCCCTAGAGCGCGTCTGGGAGAGGGGAGTACTGTGATCATCAGTGCAGTGCGCGCTCCACGGGTGACTGGAATGCACAAATCTTGCACTTCCAAGATAACGTAATTCATGCATTATGCTGATGTGCTGTTGTTTAACCTTTTGCATTGCAAAGTTTAATCCTGAAGACTTATATTCAAGGTGTTTATAAATACTGTTAATTTGCAATGTATTGCTGTAGGCTTTCAGAGTGTGTCAGGGTGTGGTCCCTTTCCAGGGTCTTCTAGAAGCTTCCTCTGCAGCATGACTGGGTGTGGTTGTGGGCTGGGCCAAGACTCTATATAAGGGAGCCAGCCCAGCTCCACGTGCTCACTATTCAGAGGTCCTGGTGCAGAGCAGCAGCAACTTCCTGAGCTCCTGTTCCGGAGGCCTACTTTGATCTTCCAGGCCTTGCCCTTCACTTTGTTGGTGATTCTTGATCAGGGCGGTAAGACAGAGGTCGGGCTGGGCCCCCGATCCCGTTCTCGAAGGCTTTCGAGTTCTTGGGCCTAATTTTCATGATACATGATTTTACCTTGTGCATGTGAATGTGCGCTTGGCTTTTTCTGGCATTTGCATGCTAGCATTTGAATCGGCAAGATGCGTGATTCATTTCTCGTGCTTAACTCATGATATTCATTGTACGCTACCATTTCATGGCATTTACAAGGTAGCATTCGAATCGGTAAGAAGCGCGATTCATTTCTTGTGCTAAATCCTTGTTATTCATTGTGCGCTACCATTTCATGGCATTTACAAGGTAGCATTCGAATCGGCAAGACGAGCGATTCATTTCTTGTGCTTAACTCGTAATATTCATTGTGTGCTACCATTTCTTGGCATTCACATGGTGGCATTCGAATCGGCAAGACGCGTGAATCATTTCTTGTGCTTAACTTGTGATATTCATTGTGCGCTACCATTTCTTGGCATTCACATGGTGGCATTTGAATCGGCAAGACGCGCAATTCATTTCTTGTGTTGAACTCGTGATATTCAGTGTGTACTACTATTTCATAGCATTTACATGGTGGTTTTCGAATCGGCAAGACAAGCGATTCATTTCTTGTGCTTAACTCATGATATTCATTGTACGCTACAATTTCATGGCATTTACAAGGTAGCATTCGAATCGGCAAGACGAGCGATTCATTTCTTGTGCTTAATCCATGTAATTCATTGTGGGCTACCATTTCATGGCATTTCACAAGGTAGCATTCGAATCGGCAAGACGTGCAATTAATTTCTTGTGCTTAACTCATGATATTCATTGTACGCTACCATTTCATGGCATTTACAAGGTAGCATTCGAATCGGCAAGATGAGCGATTCATTTCTTGTGCTTAACTCGTAATATTCATTGTGCGCTACCATTTCTTGGCATTCACATGGTGGCATTCGAATCGGCAAGACGCGTGAATCATTTCTTGTGCTTAACTTGTGATATTCATTGTGCGCTACCATTTCTTGGCATTCACACGGTGGCATTTGAATCGGCAAGACGCGCGATTCATTTCTTGTGTTGAACTCGTGATATTCAGTGTGTACTACCATTTCATAGCATTTACATGGTGGTTTTCGAATCGGCAAGACGAGCGATTCATTGCTTGTGCTTAACTCATGATATTCATTGTACCCTACAATTTCATGGCATTTACAAGGTAGCATTCGAATCGGCAAGACGCGCGATTCATTTCTTGTGCTTAATCCATGTAATTCATTGTGGGCTACCATTTCATGGCATTTACAAGGTAGCATTCGAATCGGCAAGACCCGCGATTAATTTCTTGTGTTTAATCCATGTTATTCATTGTGCGCTACCATTTCATGGCATTTACAAGGTAGCATTCGAATCGGCAAGACGCGTTTCTTGTGCTTAATTCATGATATTCATTGTGTGCAACCATTTCATGGCGTTTACATATTCTTGTAGAAATCAGCAATGTGCGCAATTCATGTTTCTGCATTTAAAAACTAAGGTGGTCATTACAACCCTGGCGGACGGTGTTAAAGCGGCGGTAAGACCGCCAACAGGCCGGCGGTAAAACAATTGCCATTAAGACCGCAGCGGAAACCGCAAACATAGACAGCCACTTTAACACTCCGACCGCCACGGCGGTACAAACAAACAGCGCGGCGGTCACCGTCAACAGACAGGCGGGAGACAATGTACCGCCCACACTATTATGACAGGCCAATCCGCCACCTTTTCCGTGGCGGATTCACTGCGGATAAAAACACGGCAGAAATAGGAATCCCGAGGGAAAAACGCTCACATCTACACACCCCACGAGGAACGAGGACACCATGGAACCGGAACTCCAAATTCTACCTGCAATACTCTTCCTGCTCCTCTACCAGGAGCATGAACGCCGGCGGCGAAGACCACGGTGAGTACTGCACCTACGACACAGGGGATGAGGGAGGGGAAAAACAGGGACACGCAACACGCAACACCCCCACCCACTACCACACACACACTAATACATGTTGATACATTACAGTTACACCCCCCAAACCCCCAGAAGAATGCAAAGACAAAAGGAAATGATTGTAACGATTGTAATGTATTAAAATCCAGTACTCCAAAATATATATACACCATAAACAAATATATACACCAATAATACAAGTCCAGGTATCGCACCATTTATAGTCCGTGGACCACTGGGCCCAAAATGCATGGGCGAGGCCCACACTCGATACCAGGCACCTCAGGGGAAAAGGAAGGGGGGGCACCTCAGCCGGATGAGTGTACGACGCCAGATCCACGAGGGGGCTCAATGCCCACTGTTAAATCCTGGGGAGTGCAAAGCCACAGTCTCTCAAGTCTCACAAGTGGGTGGTTTGCCCACTGTTCAATCCTGGGGACTGCAAAGCCATAGTCTCTCAAGTCTCTACAGTGGGTGGGTTGCCCACTGTTCAATCCTGGGGAGTGCAAGCCACAGTCTCTCAAGTCTCTACAGTGGGTGGGTTGCCCACTGTTCAATCCTGGGGAGTGCAAAGCCACAGTCTCTCAAGTCTCTACAGTGGGTGGTTTGCCCACTGCCATATCCTGGGGAGTGCAAAGCCACAGTCTCTCAAATGGATAACAGTCTCCACTGGTTCTGGAGGGGGACTGGTACCCAGAGTGCTTCATCCTGCCAAGGACTGAGGTAGTGGATGGATGTCTCCACTGGTTCTGGAGGGGGACTGGTGCCCAGAGTTCTTCATCATGTGAAGGACAGAGGTAGTGGATGGATCTCTCCACTGGTTCTGGAGGGGGACTGGTGCCCAGAGTGCTTGATCCTGTGAAGGACAGAGGTAGTGGATGGATCTCTCCACTGGTTCTGGAGGGGGACTGGTGCCCAGAGTGCATCACTCACCCCGGGACGGACCCAGTTGCGTCAGTGCCCCTGCCGTTCATGGGCTAGCAGTGCTTGAGTTGGTGGTGCCCTGTTCAGCGGTGCTTGAGTTGGCGGTCCTTCATGGCCCAGCGGGGCTTGTGCTTGCGGTCCTTCATGGCCCAGCGGTGCTTGTGCTGGCGGTGCCCTGTTCAGCGGTGCTTGAGTTGGCGGTCCTTCATGGCCCAGCGGGGCTTGTGCTGGCGGTCCTTCATGGCCCAGGGGTGCTTGTGCTGGCGGTCCTTCATGGCCCAGGGGTGCTTGTGCTGGCCATGCCCTGTTCAGCGGTGCTTGTGTTGGTGGTCCTTCATGGCCCAGCGGGGCTTGTGCTGGCGGTGCCCTGTTCTGCGGTGCTTGAGTTGTCGGTCCTTCATGGCCCAGCGGGGCTTATGCTGGCAGTGCCCTGTTCAGCGGTGCTTGAGTTGGCTGTCCTTCACGGATCAGCTGGGCTGGGGCTGGTGGTGCCCTCCTGGGAAGCTGGGCTGGGGTTGGCGGTGCCCTCCTGGGCAGCTGGGCTGGGGCTAGCGGTGCCCTCCTGGGCAGCTGGGCTGGGGCTGGCAGTGGCCTCCTGGGCAGCTGGGCTGGGGCTGGCGGTGCCCTCCTGGGCAGCTGGGCTGGGGCTGGCGGTGGCCTCATAGACAGCGGGGATGATGGCGGTCTTCTCCGCCGTGCAGCTCTTCCCAGACTTGCCGGGTTTCTTGTGGCCCTTCCCCACCTTGGGAGATGTCACAGCTGACTCCACACTCCCACTGGGACCCCTGGGAGCGGCTTTGGTGTCTGGAGTCTTCCCCCTCTCCCGCCGGGCACTGGCCAACTTCTGATGCTTCACAGGCTGTGCTGTGGCTCCGTGCCACACTGGCTTCCTGGTGGCCGGTGCACTCCACATACCGGTGACTACAGGCACCACTGATCCCGGATATGTTTTGGCTGGGGTGCTACTTCGGGACCTATGAGATGGACGGGGTGGGGGAGGTGTGGGAAAGAGGTCAAGGGTGGTCAGGAAAAGTTTCTTGGACACATTGGGACGGGTAGCTGGAGGGGGTTTGGGAGTGGAGGAAGAGGTGGTGGTTGTAGGAGGTGTACGTTTGGTGACTTTGGGTGCAGGTGCATGCGCTGGAGGCTGTCGTGAGGTTGATGGCTTGGTGTGTGGCTGCGTCTGTGTACCTTGGGAGGGGGCGTCACAGACACACTGGGAGAGGACACAGGAGACGTGTGAATGGTAGTGGGGGTGGTGACTGCACGTGAGTGGGGTGTGCTGGTGGGTGTGCTGGTGAGGGACGTAGTGGCTGTAGAGGTAGTGCATGCAGGTGTGAGTGCAGACGAGACTGGGAGGGAGGAGGGGGACACAGTGGAGGCAGTGGATGTTGGTGTGTCTGCATGTGTGTGTTGCTTGTGTGAGTGCCTTTGGGATGTGTGGTGCTTATGTTTGCCTGAGCTTCCCTTGTGTGGTGAGGTGTGTGCAGGCTGGTCTGATGGTGTGCTTGGGATAGGCAGAGGTACAGGGGATTGGGTCTGGGTGGAGGAAGTTGGAGGGGGGAGGCTAGAGACGGGGACAATGGCTGCCATCAGTGCTGAGGCCAGAGTTTGAAAAGCTCGGTGAAGGGCCGCCTGACCAGAATGAATGCTCTCCAGGAATGTATTAGTTTGTTGCAACTGCCTTTCTACACCCTGGATGGCATTCAAAATGGTAGAATGCCCAACAGTGAGGGACCTGAGGAGGTCAATGGCCTTCTCACTGAGGGCAGCAGGGGTGACAGGGGCAGGGGCTGAGGTGCCTGGGGCAAAGGTGATGCCCACCCTCCTGGTTGAGCGGGCACGGGCAAAGGCAGAGGGGCTGCTGGGAGGGCGGTGCTGGTAGGGGGGTGGCGGCTGTACCTGTAGATGCGGGGGGCACAGATCTTGCCGCCACCACAAGGGAGCTCCCATCAGAGGACGTGTCCGTGTCGCTGGTGTCAGCTCCTGTCCCCGCCGTGAAGCTCCCCTCGCCCTCCGTCTCACTGATGAATTCCGAGTCCGTAGTCTCGCCCTCCAGGGCCATGTGGGATGCACCTCCCTCGTGCTCTGGTGCCACTGCTCCTCCGCCTGATGATGCTAATGCACACAAGAACAGGGAGAACACAAAAAGGGGGGGGACGACAGAAGAAAGACATGTTGAGTGCATGGATTACCGCTACCGTTGTCGGACAAGACAGACACAGAAGTCCTCTGCACTATACCACGCTCTTGGGCTCCACTGTTCAATTACTGAGAAATGGCCTACAAACCTATGGATTACATCTGCACACATAGATGACACAGGAGCATGACTAGCTGTACTTGGCACTCTACAGAGGTGGGCTGGGGTGCCACATGGCCTGCCTTACGGAGGGGCCTTGCCTATGGAACTCGCCTTGGCCTAGGGAAACCCACAGCCCTCCTCCCCCACCCAGACAACTCCACTGCGCGCAAAGTCAGCAGAATGAGAGTGTACTCACCCCCTTGTGTCTGCTGTGATGCCCTCAAGCGCCCATCCAACTCCGGGTAGGCCACCGCCAGGATCCTGAACATCAGGGGTGTCATGGTGCGACGGGCACCCCTCCCACGTTGGGAGGCCATCCCCAGGTGAGCCTCCGCCGTCTTCTTGCTCCAGCGG
Organism: Pleurodeles waltl; assembly: GCF_031143425.1. Lineage (NCBI taxonomy): Eukaryota > Metazoa > Chordata > Amphibia > Caudata > Salamandridae > Pleurodeles > Pleurodeles waltl. The sequence goes on along the minus strand of NC_090444.1, from coordinate 269,243,057 downwards.
CGAATGTCCTCCCATCTTTTCCGGCAGTGGGTGCTCCGTCTGTGGTAGACACCCAGGGTCCGGACGTCCTTGGCGATGGCACACCATATATCTTTCTTCGGGTGGGCGCTGACCTACATGAAATGTACAGGGGAAGAAGAGAAGTCATTACCAACTGCACCGTCAAAGTGATTGGCCCCCATCCCTACCCTTGCCATGTGTCACATGCATTCACTGTCTTTCATGCACGCAGCACTCTGCCCCATTCCTTCTTACATCCAGCCCTCTCCACACAGGCATAGCCCATAAAACATGCTCCCTGTGTACTTACCTGTTTGTCTGGAGGACCGTAGAGTAGCGTTTACTGGGGGAGGACCCATCCACGAGCTTCTCCAACTCCTTCAATGTGAAGGCAGAGGCCCTTTCCCCAGACGGACGAGCCATTGTCTCTTCCAGACCGAGGTCACAGCAGCACTTGCAGTGTAGGTCCTCTCCTGTCGAAGATCAAGTATCGAGTGATTGAACAGATAGAAAATGGCGGCCACATCCGCGGTGGTCACGTCTGCGGCGGTGCGTACCGTCACCGCCGGCGTACATCGTCATTGGCTCCTGGGACCCTTAGGGTCCAATGTTAACCAATGCAGCATTGCGCCGCGGTCTCCGACCGCCTACCACGACGGTGTACAACGCCAGCGCAGTTACCTCACAGCCCATAGTCCCAATTTAGAGGTCAGACAGCCGCCATTTCAGCGGCCCACATGGCCTCATTTTCAACTGCGTCACACATACCTAGGCCTAGTCTCAACACACATACAGGCCACTTTTTGTGTATGATTGGTGTTCTGTGTAAACTGTGGGTCCGTACCTCTGAGTTGTTTGACTCTGTGCTCACTGTTGTCCTTCATTGGCACCGTCCGCTGGGACATGTGAGGAGATGGCGGCACCCTCCAGTGTACCGACCGTTGGGGGACCTGTCGACAATGGAGGAGCGACATTTGATAATCACCTACAGGTTTGACCGTGCCACAATCCAGGAACTGTGTACCCAGTTGGTGCCAGACCTGATGTCAGCAATCCGCCATCCCACAGGAATCCCCCCTCAAGTGCAGGTGCTGTCAGTGCTCCATTTCCTTGCAAGTGGGTCTTTTCAAACAACTGTGGCCATAGCATCAGGGATGTCCCAGCCTATGTTTTACAACGTATTGTCCAGAGTGCTGTCTGCCCTTCTGAAACACATGCGGAGCTACATCGTTTTCCCTCAGGTGGAGGATTTGCCTACAGTGATAGGTGATTTCTATGCCCTGGGACATATCCCCAACATCATAGGTGCCATTGATGGGACCCATGTGGCTTTGGTCCCCCCCCCACAGGTGTGAACAGGTGTACAGAAACTGGAAGAGTTATCATTCTATGAATGTACAGATGGTATGTTTGGCCGACCAGTACATCTCCCATGTGAATGCCATGTTCCCTGGCTCAGTGCATGACGCCTACATCCTCCAGGATAGCAGCATCCCTTATGTGATGGGTCAACTCCAGAGGCACCGTGTGTGGCTATTAGGTGAGCACCTGGAAGCAAGACAGTGGGAATGGTTGTCTGGGTATATCCCTACAGGTTAGTGTATGTCTAACAGTTGTCCCTCACCATTTGCAGGTGACTCTGGTTACCCCAACCTGTCATGGCTACTGACCCCAGTGAGGAATCCCAGGACCAGGGCAGAGGAACGCTACAATGAGGCCCATGGGCGAACTAGGAGGGTGATCGAGCGGACCTTCGGCCTCCTGAAGGCCAGGTTCAGGTGCCTCCACATGACAGGTGGATCCCTATTCTACTCACCAAAGAAGGTGTGCCAGATCATTGTGGCCTGCTGTATGCTTCACAACTTGGCTTTGCGACAACAGGTGCCTTTTCTGCAGGAGGATGGCCCAGATGGCGGTGTTGTGGCAGCTGTGGAGCCTATGGACAGTGATGAGGATGAAGCAGAGGAAGAAGACATGCAGAACAGGGACTCAGTGATCCAGCAATATTTCCAGTGAAACACAGGTAAGAATACAATCCTGCCTACTACATGTACTTTTACACTACTACCTCTCTCCTGTCTGTCGTTTTCACCCAGTGTATGGTCACTGAGTTGTCACTTTCCCTTACGGTTTCACAGATGTGGGTCACACTGTGTGACATCTGCTTAAATTCCTCATGGACTAGAGCTGTGTGACATAGGTATGTTGACATTACTATTTCAAATACATTTTGTCATTGTAATTGCTAATACACTATTTCGAAATCACAGACAGACTCCAGATGATTTTGTGCTTTAGGTGTGTTTATTTAAATGCAAAATATTAGAGGGGGGAGTTAAATGGTGAGGGGTGATGGCGGAGCAGTGTCCATGACAGAGTCCAGTCTATTAGTCTCACAGGTGCATTGCCCATATGGGCATAGGAAGTGGAGCTGGGGCAGTTTAAGTATGGACAGGGTGACAAAGTGGGACAGTAGGATGACAATCAGGGTGGTCTCATTTCTTGGCGGGGGTCTTGGCTTCGTTCTCTGTCTTGTTCCTGGATCTCAGGGACTGTTTGAGAGGTGGTTCTCCGTCTGCAGGGGGTGGGGTGCTGGTGTGGTGGTCCTGTGGCGGGCATCCTGTCCACTAGCGCCGGCGGAGGTGGTGGGCAGTTCATCGTCCATGCTAGTGTCAGGGGCCCCTCGTAGTGCCACAGTGTCCCTCCTGGTGTTGAGTAGTTCCTTCAGCACCCCTACGATGGTGCCCAGGCTGGAGCTGATGGTTCTGAGTTCCTCCCTGAAGCCCATATACTGTTCCTCCTGCATGCGCTAGGTCTCCTGAAACTTGGCCAGTACCGTTGCCATTGTTTCCTGGGAGTGGTGGTATGCTCCCATGATGGAGGAAAGGGACTCGTTCCCTTGGCCTGTCCACCCCCTGTCGCACGGCAGCCCTCCCAGTTCCCCTGTGTTCCTGGGCCTCCGTCCCCTGGACCGTGTGCCCACTGCCACTGCCCCCAGGTCCCTGTTGTTGTTGGGGTGGTGGGTTATCCTGGGTTCCCTGTAGTGGTGGACTCACAGATGATTGACGTGTCCTGGGGACGGAGGTATGGGCCCGCCGGGTGGGTGCTGTGCTGGTGTTTCCAGAGGAGGGAAGGTCTGTGGTGGCCTGTGTCTGTGTGAGGGGAACCGACTGTCCAGAGGTCCCCGATGGTCCGGGCTGGTCATCTAGATCCAGTTGGACAGAGCTACTGTCATCACTGTGGGCATCTTCTGTCGGTGGAGTGGACATGTCTGGACCCTCCTGTCTGGTGACGTTGGGCAGGGGTCCTGCAGGGGTGGAAAGGCATGATTTTTGCATCTGTGTGTGGCATGGTGTGCAATGGGTGGGTCACCCTGTACCCCAGTGCTTCCATTCTTGTGTGGGACCTTCTGTGATAATGGTTTAGGGGGGTGTATGGGTATGTGCAGTGGGCATGCTTTGGTGATGGGTGTCCATGCTTTGGTGTTGCATGCAGGGCTTGGTGTTGGGATGGGTGGTTTGTGATATTGGGGCATTTGTGAGGAGGGGGAGTGATGGGGTGAGGGTGGGGGTATGTGATAGCATGCAGGTAGGGTGGGGGATGTAATAGTAAAGCTTTGACTTGCCAGAGTCCATTCCTCCACCTACTCCTGCGAGGCCCTCAGGATGCAGAATCGCCAAGACCTGCTCCTCCCATGTTGTTAGTTGTGGGGGAGGAGGTGGGGGTCCGCCGCCAGTCCGTTGAACCACCAGGTGGTGTCTTGAGACCACAGAACGCACCTTCCCCCGTAGGTCGTTCCACCTTTTCCTGATGTCCTCCCGATTTCTTGGGTGTAGTCCCACTGCGTTGAACCTGTCCACTATTCTTCGCCATAGCTCCATACTCCTTGCAATTGAGGTGTGCTGCACCTGTGCTCCGAATAGCTGTGGCTCTACCCGTATGATTTCCTCCACCATGACCCTGAGCTCCTCCTCCGAGAACCTGGGGTGTCTTTGCCGTGCAATGGGGTGGTGTAGGTGATGTGTGGGGTGGAGTGTGTGGTGATAAGTGTGGTGATATGTAGTGATGTGTTGTGTGAGGTGCGTGGAAGTTGTGTGGGTGATGGTGTTATGTGCCTGTGGATGCTGGTGGTGTCTCTCTCTGGCCTTCTTTCTGAACTTTTTGTCGTGGGGGTTTGTGGGTGATGTGGGTGTGTGTTTTATATTGTAATGGGTGTGTGGGAGTGGTGTGTGTATTTGTCTCAGGTGTGTGTGTTTTGAATCGTCCAATGTGGGGATGTTTTGTAGAAGTGTGTGTATTTTGAGCGCGGCGGTGTGTACCGCCAATAGAATACCACGGTTGAAAGACCGCCGCATGGATTCGTGTGTCGTGATAGTGTGGGCGTATTTCTGTTGGCGTGACGGTGGAGGTTTTGTTATCGCCAGTTTATCACTGTCCTTTGGTGTGGCGGACTTGTGTGGGTGTCTGAATTTTGGCGGGTTCCGAGATGTGGGTCATAATAGCTGTGGTGGAATTCCGCAGCTGTGTGTTGGCGGTCTTCTGCACGGCGGTAAGTGGCTTTTACCGCCAATGTTGTAATTACCCCCTAAGTGTTAGAATTCTAGATGTTACATTATATGTGCATAATAAGCCCCTTAATACAACTCCTATGGTTCAGATTATTTCCTTGTTCTCATGCAAAAATACTGTGTTTGATTCTGAAGACATAATTCTAGAGGGTGCTTATGTTTCTAGTCAATGTGTAACAATTCATTAAGAGGTTTTATTGAGAAGTTGTATTAATCAGTCTTAATTTCTTCCCAGGTAACCAGACATCTTGAGGCCTAGTTAATTAGTCCATGCTTAAGTTATCCATGGTTACAATATGAAAATGCTTCGAATCATAGTCTAGTAAAGATTAATATGATATCATTTTGATAATTGTGTGTTTTAACCTTTTGCTTCCTACAGGTCTCCTTCCCAGCCGTTCCCTACCTAATCCCCTTTTCCCCACTTGGACTCTCTTAGACTCTGTGACATTCTACTCAGTATTGGAGCTGTCTTGTGGTGGACATGTTGGGAATGTGTGCAGATCCCGAGGATCTGGTGACTCTGACACTCACTGACAGTCACCACCCCTACATCCAGGCACACAACCCCTGTGTCTGTGCCCCCTCCTCCCAAAGTACACAAATGCAAGCACTCAGACACCCAACAGCCATCCACCTCACAACAGCATCCAACCCATGCACCTGCACCCAAACACAGCAGACAGACACCTCCTACAACCCCTTCCTCTTCCTCCACTCCCAAACCTTCACCCTCCTCCTGCCCTAGTGTCCCTAAGAAGCTTTTCCTCTCCATCATTGACCTCTTCCATACCCCTCCCTACGTCCTTCACGCCAGGCCAGGATGGTCAGAACCCAGGCTAGCACCTCAGCCACCCATTCCACAGCCACAGTAGTGTCAGCAGCTACTGCAGGTGTGAGAGGCTTGAAGGAACCACCCATCAGCACTGGCAGTGTGCCTGCACCAGCTGCCAAGGGGAAGGGCAAGGATGCACCACCAGCTGGCAAGGGCAAGGAGGCACCACCAGATGGCAAGGAGGCACCACCAGATGGCAAGGGAAGGGCAAGGAGGCACCACCAGCTTTTAAGGGGAAGGGCAAAGGGCCTGCACCTGCAGACAGGAAGGTCAGGAGGCCTGGTGCTGGGACTGATTCTGAGCCCCCACCATCAACCACGGCAGTTCAGCTGTCCAAAGCTGCAAGGGAAGGGCTGGAGCCGACCCCCACCAATGGCATCACCGCCACCAGCACTGCCACCTGCACCGCCACCAGCACCGCTTCCAGCAGCAGCAGCCCCAGTGGGCAGCTGTCCGAGGCTGCAGGGGAAGGGCTGGAGCCTACCCCACCACTTCAAGCAGTAGCAGCCCCAGTGGGCAGTTGCCCGAGGCTGTAGGGGAAGGGCTGGAGCCTACCCCCACTACTGCCAGCCCCGACACCAGCCCCGCCATTGCCACCACTGAGCAGCCATCACTGCCAGCGGGCAGTGTCTAGTCCTGCCTCCATGGGCAATAGTGCCTCCTGCACCCTGCAAATCCTGTAGGTGTGACACCCAGATGAGAGATTGTGACCTTGCACTCCCCAAGATCTGCATCGCAGGGCACAGTGCCCCCTTCCAGAACCAGTGAAAGAAGCCATCCACTCACCCCCTCCTTGCCAGGATGAAGCACACTGGGCACAATGGCCCCCTCCAGAACCAGTGGAAGAAGCCATCCACTCACCCCCTCCTTGCCAGGATGAAGCACACTGGGCACAATGGCCCCCTCCAGAACCAGTGGAAGAAGCCATCCACTCACCCCCTCCTTGCCAGGATGAAGCACACTGGGCACAAGGCCCCCTCCAGAACCAGTGGAAGAAGCCATCCACTCACCCCATCCTTGCCAGGATGAAGCACACTGGGCACAAAGCCCCCTCCAGAACCAGTGGAGAAGCCATCCACTTGAAAGACTATGGCCTTGCACTCCCCAGGACCAAGCAGTGGGCAAACCACCCACTTGAGAGACTGTGGCTTTGCACTCCCCAGGACCAAGCAGTGGGCAGAACACCCACTTGAGAGACTGTGCCCTTGCACTCCCCAGGACCAAGCAGTGGGCAAACCATCCACTTGAGAGACTGTGGCTTTGTATTCCCCAGGACATCGTACAGGGCATGTAGCCCCCTCCACGACCAGCGGTGTTGTACCATCTTCCGGCTGAGGTGCCCCCCGTTCTCCGCCCCCCTGAGGTACCTGTGTATTTTCGATCTGATGCCCCTGCATTGTTGTGTCCATGTTGATCAAGGAGTGAAGTGTGGCCTTGGCCTATGTGTTGCGGCCCTGTGGCCCACGGACATTGCGGTTTTGATTTTTGAGGACGTATGTCTAGTATTTTATCTTATTACACTCACTTTAATCACTTCCTTTTGTCCTTGCATTATTTCTGAGGGGTACGGGTGGATATGTAATGTTGTTACATCTGTTTGTGTGTATGTTTTGGGTGTGTGTGTTGCGTGTGTGTGTGTGTCACTCCCTTTTTCCTGCCCCCTCCCTTGTGTGCTAGGCAGCAGTACTCACTGTGGTCGTCTTCACCGGCATTGGTATTCATGGTGTAGGAGGAGGTAGACCAGCATGGGGAACACCTGCAGTTCGGGCTCCATGGCGGCATGGTTCTTCCCTGAGTGTCCAGAGGTGGCAGATAGGCCTGTTGTAATAGTGTGGGCGGAATATTGTCTTCCGCCTGGCTGTTGGCGGTTACCGCCGTGGTGCTTGTTGCTACTGCCGTGGTGGTCGGTGTGTTAAAGTGGCTGTCTGTGTGAGCAGTTTCCGCCGTGGTCATAATTCAATTTTTTTACCGCCGGCTTGTTGGCGGTGTTACCGCCACTTTATCACCGACCGCCAGGGTTGCAATGATGGCCTAAGAGTTTTGTACACCTCTGTCATTGGGCTATATTTGGGCTACATTCTGGTGATATCTCTGCTGCATTTGGATTTTTGTTTTCTCTGATGGCCATCTTGGGAGACTTATTTGTTATGAAGCTCCCTAATTTCCTCATGTACTGCAGTATACTCAGCAGAAAATAATTTCAGTGTTCCACTGCGATTCCATCAAGATGGCGTTCAGATGTGCCACACCTTTGACATAAATTTAGAATGTTAGCACTCTAGTTGCTCATTAGAACACTTTAGTAAAGCTGCTGATCACCAGGGAGTTAACTGGCAGTCTGCTGCTGATGTTAAAAGTGCATGTTTCAGTCTGCATGTCAGAATGTTTTAATGAAATAGAAGAGGAGGATATTTGGGAAATCACTTAGAACGTGCCCTATTTTTTCTTTCTACAGCACTAATCATAATTTCTATGACAAAATGAACCTGCTCATTTTGTTCCTTTCGAAATTAAACATTTTAAGTTTGATTCAATCAAGATGGCTTCAGATGTGCCACACTTTTGTCATAAGTAAAACTGTTAGCGCTCTAGTTGTTCTTTAGAACACTCTGGGAGGCTGCAGCAGAAGACAAGGGAATCAACTGACAGTCTGCTCCTGTTGGAAGTGCATGTTTTACTGAGAATGTCAGAATTCTATTTCAGGACCGGAGGCTCAGATTATGCTTCTCTTTCTTTACTACTCATAAAACAGCAGCCAATCACAAAACAGAAAAATATAAACTACATTTCCCATGTTGCACATCTCAATGTCACCACCAATCATGTCTCTCCAGGCCCTATTAGAGCCCTGAACAACATCCTGAAGTCCTCTTTCTTTGCTGCTCCAGCATAAGATAAGTGCCTTTCACGTTGTTCTCTTAACGGTTTTTCCTTTAGCGCCCGGTTTTGTGCCACACTCAGGATTTTTTCCTGCCAGAGCATTGCAGTTTTGGTGGGCTTTGTTGGTTTCCTTAGCAACATTCCTTACTGATCAGCGTGCGCCGCGCTGGCTTCTTCTTCAGCGCGGGGAGCGCTGATTGTTTTTCTCAGCGCACTGAGTATCCATTCCTTATCAGCGTGCGGCGCACAGAGAGTGCATTTCTCTTCAGCGCACAGCACGCTGTTTTCTTCTTCAGTGCGGGTAGAGCTGATTGCTTTCTCAGCGCGTGCCGTCAATCGGGTGCAGGTCAGTAATTATTCTCAGGTATGGCGCGGCGCGCTGAAAGGTTAAATTTTAATATTTACTTACCTTGCAAGTTATTCCTTCCCCTCTCCCGTGTTGGGCGCGGGCGGAGAGCCGGACATGAACACGTAGCCCTATTGGGCTCTTTTTTAGTAGGATTGGGCTACGCGCTGTCCTACTTTCGTTTCTCCTCCTCTGACACTGACAGGACGCCGGGAATTGCATGCATTTTTCGAATTTCCTGGCTTCCTGTCAGTGTTCTTGATGCCATTTCAGGCTGCAATAATCGAGTTGGCCCTGAAAAGGAGCAGAGTGCATGCTCGTCTATTAATTGAATTTTACTCAATACTTGTGGCTTTCAGGACATCCTCCATGTTGGGGGGCTGTAATAATTAGTGGACAGCTTTTGCTGAGGAGTCATTTATTCTTTTCTCTTGCACTAGGGGTGTCTCCCCTCTTGAGTCCTGAGTGACCTCTGTTTCTGGGGTACTCTCTGTGCATACTGTTTGTGGCAGTTTGCAAAAATGACCGATTGGGTGCCCTTTGAGGAGGAGGAGTATGGGCGTTATGAGGGAGACGGTCAATTTCTGGGCGACGGTCTGTCCGAGGCGATCAATGCTTCGGTTCAGCAGTCGGTCAGCAGGGCCTTGGAGGTTTCTGTTCCTCAACAGATCAGTCAAGCGTTGGTGGTGGCGCTAAAGCCTTTCACGCAGCAGTTGGAGGCCTTAGCTAAGAAGCGAAATCTTGTTCCCTTCCAAGAGGGTAATTCCGCGGAAGGGAGTCCTTCACTTCCTAGTACTTCAAAGGATTCTCCTTCCGCTTGGCCTCATGATGGATTCATGGCCACACTACAACAGCCCTTGGCTGAGGACCATCAGTATTGCTCTGTTCCATCCGCTTCCAGTGTTTTCCCTAGAGGGATTCGAGTTTCATTGGACTCTGATCCCAGTGGGTCAGATTCATCTCACTCCGGCAGTCCTTTGCGCAAGCGCAAAAAATCAAAGACATCTGTTTCTTCTAAAGCGCAAATGGACCTTGCGCCTCCTTCTAACCCCTTTCAGTTCAATCCCGGGGACATAGTAAATCCCCGTTCTGCAAACTGGGCTCCTGCACAGGAGGTGGCGGAATATTTGCATGGTAAGCTGCGCAGGAGTTTTGACGCCTGAGATCGATGCCAGCATGCTGACATTCTTAAAAAAAATTGCAAAAGATCCAAAGAAGGGGATTGACCGGGCCTGGTGCTCCTGCCAGGACAAGCTTCTTGATCTGACGGGTCCCCTGGCAAAAATACTTGAAATGGCGTTGAAGGCCAGGGAGACTAGTGTTCCTATTGACCCCCACATTTTGGCCGAGTGGACTCAGAGAGCAATATGTCTGTTGGGTAATGCCAACTGCGCCATCTTGATGGAGAGGCGCAAGTCCCTCCTTATGAGGATAGACTCCAACTTGACAGAGCTGGCCTCAGCAGATGCGGGTCCCCTGGCAGAGGTTTGCCTTTTTGATGACAAGTTTGTGAAGGATATGGCCAAATATGTGACAATATTTACAACACTGGATAAAGCGCAGTTTGAAAAAGGTGTTTCACTCAGGCCTTTTTGGTCGGGCCAGACGAGACAGGGACCGCTCGTCAGGCCGAGGACACTATCAAGGACCCCAGAGGGGAGCCTTCACGCGAGACCAAGACTACACTCGAGGTGGTACCTTTTTCCCCTTCCGTTCCCGTTTTCAACGGCGCAGAGGACTATGGGGAGGTTCACTGGCTAACACCCCTACCGGCTACTCAGCAGTTAAGGCTTTTGCATTCTACATTAATTCAGCTGGGGGTCGAGTGCAATTCTTCCTTCACAATTGGCTTTTGGTAACTCAAGATGCGTGGGTGTTGCAGACTGTCCAGGGATTTCGTCTGGTTTCTATCAAACTCCATGTCAAATGTTTCTACCTCCTCCTCTCTGTTTTTCCCTACCAGAGACCAATTTGATAGATAGAGAGATAGAGATTTTGCTACAGAAATGAGCAGTGGCTTTTTGCCATCCTCATCCAGCTGGTTTCTGCAGCAATGTTTTTCTGGTGCAGGAGCGGGGAGGAGGGCACCGGTTGGAGCTAAACCTCAAGGAGTTCAATTTGTTCTTTGTTTATCTGCATTTCAAGATGGAAGGCCTTCATCTTCTTCCCGATTTACTCCTGACGGGAGATTGGATGATGCATCTGGAGCTGAAGGACGCGTATCTGACAATTCCTATTTGGGATCCTCTTCAACGGTTCCTCCAATCCAGGCGGAAGGACAAATGGCTGGAGTATGTGGTCCTGCCTTTCGAGCTTTCTTCAGCATCCTGGTGCTTCACCAAACTGCTCAGGCCGGTGGTAGCTCACTTGGGGGAGAAAGGGATTCAGCTGATAATATACCTAGACAATATAATGATCATGGCTCAATCCCTAGAGTTGGTGAAACAGCACGGTGCCATGACAGTTTCTCTTTTGCAAAACCTCGGTTTTGTCATAAAAGAGGCCAAGTCGATTTTGATGCCCACCAGATCAGTAGAGTTCCTGGGCTTTGTGATCAACTCGAAGACTTCTCAATTGATCCTTCCCCGAGCCAAACTTCAGGACATCAAGAAGGAGTTGAGGGTGGCCCTGACTCAAATGTCACTGTCCTTGAGGGAGATTGCTCGCTTGGTGGGCCTTTGGCTTCTTCGATTCAAGCGTTTTTTCCAGGACCCTTGCATTACCGAGCTTTACAGAGGCTCAAGATTCAACACTTGTAAAAGAGTTTGACGTATTCGGAGCAAGTTCCTCTGACAGAGCTCAGCTGGTGGCTGATGCAAGTAGACGCTTGAAATGGCAGGGCAATCTTCAGTTCTCACCCGGAAGCTGTTATAGAATCAGATGCCAGTCGGTGGGGCTGGGGAGCCAGGTGCGAGGATGTCGCTACGGGGGGCCGTTGGTCCCAACAAGAGCTCCAGCTGCACATCAATTGTTTGGAGCTACTAGCAGGCTCTTTTGCAATCAAAACCTTGTCCCCACAGAAAGTCTTATGCACCATTCCCTTGCGGATGGACAACATCTCGGCAGTTCGTTATATCAACAAGTTGGGGGGTACGAGATCCCCTCTTTTAGCTGAGATAGCCAAAGATTTCTGGCATTATTGCCTGTCTCACAGAATGATTGTGGTGGCAGAGTACATTTTGGGGCAATCCAATGTGATTTGCCTCCTGTCTGAATCGGCAGCTGGAGAATTTCTTCAGTTGGAGGCCGGACCTTCTCGTGAGGGCCACGGATGCTTTCTGCCAGGATTGGTCGGGGAGCCTCAATTATGCCTTTCCTCCCTTCGCGATGATTCCAAGGGTGGCATCCCACATCAAGAAGCAGGAGGTGGAGGTGATTCTGATCACTCCGGTCTGGAAGGCGCAACCATGGTTTCCACTGCTGGAGTTAGCCTGCGACTTTCCCCTTCTCCTTCCTTGGTCTCAGGACATGCTGATGGGGCCCCAAAGGGAATTTCATCCTCTTGTGATGGAGAGACAATTGCAGTGCATAGCATGGAGGCTTTCAGGCAACAATGGTGTTTGCCAGGATTTTCAGGCTCAACTACGAGTTCTATCAGTAAAGCGTGGGCTCCCTCTACCAGGAAACGTTACTCATTAGCATGGAGGGCTTGGCGGAGTTCGTGCATTGGAAGGCACGTGGATCCTGTGGAAGCGGGAATAGCGGGAAATAGTAAGTTTTTTATCACAAATAGCAATGGAAGGCATGTCCTATAGGACAATCAACAATTTTCGTTCTGCCATTTCAGAAGGTCATGTCACAGTCCACAATAATCCAGTGGGTATGCATCCGATTATTTCTACGCTTCTTAAAGGAATTAGAGTCTCTAACTCCCCGAAGCCTAAATATACATTTCTGTGGGACGTTAGCCTTGTGCTTAAGTTGTTTGAAAGATGGTCTGATAATGAGCTTTTGTCAAGAAAACAGTTATCGGGGAAACTGGCCATGTTGTTATGCCTTGCGGCATGTCGTCGATCCTCGGATGTGAAAGCTCTGGACCTTGCAGGTAGAGTGTTTACACCGGAAGGTGTTTCCTTTTCTATTACTAAAAGAACAAAAACAATGTCAACTAGTATTGAATATGTTGCATTTCCTTTCAATTAAAAACTGTGCGTTGTGAAGTGTTTGAAGCAATATGGAGAATGTACAAGGGTTTTCTGATCAAATAGCGAGGGACAATTACTGATTTCATTGAGGAAGCCTTTCAATCCGGTTTCTGCTGCGACCATTGCAAGATGGTTAAAGGACGTGATGGTCGAGGCAGGGATTGCCGTTACTCAGTTCGGCGCTCATTCAGTTAGAGGAGCCATGGCCTCCAGGTCTTTTGAATTGGGAGTAACTATCCAAGATATTATGAAATCAGCTGATTGGTCCTCCGATTCTACTTTCAAGCAGTTTTATTATAAACCGGTGGGTGATATTGCGACAAGAGTGTTTCTATCAGCTTTGAACTAGCATAATCTGAGCCTCCAGTCCTAAAATAGAATAAAAAGTTTGCTAGCTATCGCGCCAAGAATTTTCAATTCTATTAAGGACACGGAGGCGAGGATTATCCCACCCTGTTGAGGATTTGATACTGTATGGGTATCATATATGATTATGTCAGCACTTAACTTTCTGTATATATATAATGCTTCTATACTTTGTTTTCCCTCCCTGATATTGTAAAGGTGGAATTTTGGAAGTTTATCTGATATTTTGTCTGGTTATCCTAGACGCAGAGCAGAAAGCAGAACGAAATAGGCATTCGCCTGTCGAGAGGTTGAAATTCCCAAGACTTTTCAGCATTTTGAGATACTACAAGTGTTATCGGAGAAGGTTGCTCCAAGTTGTGTTCCCGCGCAAAGAAAGACGACTTCAGGATGTTGTTCAGGACTCTAATAGGGCCTGGAGAGACATGATTGGTGGTGACATTGAGATGTTCAACATGGGAAATGTGGTTTATATTTTTCTCTTTTGTGACTGGCTACTGTTTTATGAGTAGTAAAGAAAGAGAAGCCTAATCCTCGCCTCCGTGTCCTTAATAGAATTGAAAATTCTTGGTGCGATAGCTAGAAAATATTTTATTCATTCTCACATGGCTGAGATAGATAGCATGAATTTACAGAAAATATGCTCTCATTTTAGCTTCTGGAGCACCTTCCTTAACCTCTATGAGAGAATCATGGGAAAACTGTTTTCTCTGAAACATGATTCATGAAATCAAGGCAGAAGGCTTTTTTACAGGGTAAAATCACCTTAGAACACACCACAATTCCTAAAATTAGTATGGTACCATCAACAAATGATTTATAGTGTGACTAAAATCTGCTATCATCCTATATACCTTCTCCTTTTTGTGACCCTCAAAACCTGCCATTCACTACAATTCATTTCAACTTCCTGGTTGAAGTGCTGACAGCCAATCAGATCTCACCATGAGATTTGTGCTTAGGCTCCGTCCAGATATCCAATTTTCTTTTTCCTTTAATAACTCAAAATCTACTGAATGGATTTATACCAAATAACAAAAAGCACAATCTGAGCACTAAGATCTAGCTTCCTGCCAAATTTGGTGTAATTCCGTTCAGTGGTTTGGGCGGTAGTCGTGTCTAAAGACTCTATGGTAAAATGCATGGGGAAAAAGCGTTTTGGGACCCCACCTTTTTCTTGGCCAACGCCTGATGAATCATCCCAAAATTTTCAAGACAGCAGCTGAAGTAAGTGGCATACTAGTTTTGAAAAATTAGTGAGGATTCCTCAAATTGTGCTAAAGTTATTGCCAAAACAAAAAACAATTTTCCGATGGTAACTACCTACGTCAGTAGGTCATCTATAATCCATATTTATAAATATATATATATACACACTAAAAGAACCAAAGGTTACAGGGACTTTATAGTTAGGTTCTGAATTTACTTGTGAAAAACACAGAAATTCAGCAGTTATAATTAGAGTTATTTCAAGTAACTATTACTCCCGCCCTTAAGAACTATAATTCATGCCCTCATCATGCAGTTTTCTCATCAATAATTTGATTGCAAATGTTGCAGTGATAATATCAAAGATGCCATAGAAGGTGTCATCCATGATATTACATGTGGAGTAATTAGTTGTGCATGGCGAAGGCGCGAGTTATAGTTATATATATATGTAAATATATATATATAAAACTGCTGAATTTCTATGGTTTTGTACGAGTAAGTTCAAAACCTAACTATAACATCCCTCTAACCTTTGTTTTTTGAGTGAATTTCAGTTTTGTTTTAACGAAAAGTAATTTTAATTACTATACATTAATCCAACCACTGCTGTGCATGGCCTTTGGCACTGAACACTGGGGTTTGGCTGCCTGGCCTGCAGCCAAGCCCTTAAAACCACACAACCCTGCACTGAACACGGCCTCTGGCCATATGCAGCAGGGGTTGGCACAGGGCCTGCCTCTGTCAGTGAATCTGTGAGTGGGTGTGTGAGTCTATGAGTGGCTGGGTGAGTGTGTGAGTGGGCGCATGAGTTTCTGATTGCATGTATGAGTGAATAAATTAGATCTTTAATGAGTCTGTGAATATGTTTTTAGTTTTTTTTGCTCATTTGCGATTAATCTTGAATATTCAAGATTATGGCGCATGGTGATAAAAAATCATTTTAAACCCATGATTTGACCCTCATGCACCTCTATATCACATTGCTGGGATCAGGGTATCTTCACCTTGACCCCTTATGCTACTTTTCATTTTGTTTTAAAGCCCCATGCACCGTCTCCTGGAACCTTAAAATGGCAGCCACAAATTTCTGTTCAGGTTGTAGTCAGTCAATTACAGCACTTCTATTCACGTACCCATTCGCGAACAAATCTGTGAATATTCACAAATTATTCGCAACCTCAGAGATACAAATTTGGATTTACTTTCATTTCTTATAAACTACTGAATGGATTTACACCAAATAACCAAAAGCACAATCTGCGGAACAAAATCTAGCTTTCTGCCAAATTTGGTGGAATTCCGTCCAGCGCTCCAGGCTGTAGTCATGTTCCTACGATAATTAACAAAGGAAACGCATGTTTTTTGGTGCCACCTTTTCTCGCCCCCGCTTGATGGATCACCCCCAAAACTTTGCATGCGCAACAAGAATCACTGGCACACTTTTGTTCGTGAAGATTCGTCACACAACACCAAAGATATAGGCAAGTCAAAAATGCTTTTTCCATGGAAACATAGTCTATAACTACATAGTGGCAACTGCCATTAGGATATATATGTTTATTATTATATATATATAAATATACTTCACTTTGGTTCTTCATGGAAAGTATTATTTGGATCCCTCAGGTGGGTGGGAGGCAACAAAATGGGGAGTCCCAAAAGTGCTGATCTCATATTCATTTCTATATAAGTGTTTCCTCCTCGATACAGGAAAAATAGTTGAATGGAATTAAACTAATTTTGACATGAATGTAGAGCTTTACTCATCCTTTGCTTTGTATGTTGGAAATCAGTCCAATTGTTTTTGAAGAATTACGGCCAGATTCATCATCATTTCACCCAGCGCAACACAGCAAGACAAACTGCTGTGCTGCATCAAATGGAGGGGGCAGGAATGTGCCATATCTTTGTCAAGTCTCCCTGCGCTGTTGCACCTTCCAGCACAAACATAATCTATAGAGGTGTTTTCCTCTTTCTAAGGGTGCTGCAGAATTCCGCTGACTTAGAAAGAGGAAACAATGAGGAGAAATAAAGATATTCTCCTAGTAGCACCTCCTTTGGGAAGGCGTGCGGTTTTGGCACATTGCCACTTTTACCAGTCTCAGTAAATCTGGGAATGTTCCAAAAACCATTAATGGATCTGTAGGAATACCCACGCTCCACCAATGTAACAACTTCTTGGTGCAGAGTAACACAAGGCAGTGACTTGCACTACCTTGTGTTACTTCAGATTTACCAAGCCATGCAGGACAGTGCAAGGCGGCCTTCGTGGCTTGGCAAAGCAATCTATTGGTGCATTTGACCCTAAGGGGCAAATTTGCAAAATTTTCACGCAGCGCAGCATGTCACATTGCTGTGCTGAACTGCATGACAGGGAAAGGGCAGGAATACACTGTATTTAATTTACATGTTGCATTCCTGCCTTGTCCTCTGCGCTAGTGTCCTTCTGACAGCCTAGTACCAATGCAGACAACCTTGCACCATGGTGAAACGGTGCCTTTGTTCAATGAAGGATTGTTTTTGTGCAGGAAAAGGCACCTTCCTGCAGAAACATAATGTCCTGAGGCACATTCCCTTATCTATGTGTGCTGTGCAGAATGCAGTGCACATAGAAAGAGTAAGTAAAAAGAAGAAATAAAGATACTTCTCCTCATTACTCCTCTCTTGGGAAGGCAGAGCATTTGGATGCATTCCCGGATGTTCTGATGTTGGTAAGTCTGGGAATGCCTCAAATTCCATGGGAACGTCTTCCCAGGGCAGAGAAAGTCAATTCTCGCTGCGTTGTTTTAATTCTGAATCATGGAGACACTCAGGGCCAAACAAAGTGGCTCGCATGGCATAATAAAGTGCATTTAAGGTTTGTGTCACACATGTACCACAGTGCATGAGGCAAATGCAACACAAACCGGCTCATAAATATGCCCCTTAGTGTTTAGAAAGAAGATTGGGTTGGGTATAAACAGGTTCAGTTTTGGAGATATCTGAACTGTTAAGTCACAGACTTCAGTAAGCCCCAGTTCGTGGAACTCCATAGGTTGAAAAAATTACAAAACTTCTCCAATGTAATTGTCAGAAGAAGCTTTTCCTCCTGTCGCCCATTTTGGATTTAGGGATCCAGAGCCAGATCTATTAAACCAGAACAATCTGATCGGCTGCCTGAAACATCAGAAAAAATGTTACACCTGCCATTAAAGGGCAAGGGGACTCGGCCCCAGGGTCTTGTAGATAATGTGAAAAAAAGACAGTTTGAGTACCTTAATCCCTAAGCCCAAGTGGGAGAACCTCAAAATGACTTCACAGTGTTTAAAATAAAAGAAATCTATGTTGCCACATAGATCCCCTCACTGACTTCATGATCTTCAGCACATACCCATGTTTGTATAGATTCTACTGTATACCATGAACCCATTGCAAGCTGCATGGGAGTGCTTCCCCAGAGCATGCTTAATGGATGCATGCTGGCCTCTTGTTGGATTTGCAGATCTGGTTCCAGAACCACAGATGTGACAAACGTCCATGAAGCTCACAGGGGACCATGAATCCAATTTTGAGATCTGCTGACCTTAAAAGAGACTAAAAAAACCAGGGCATGGCTGTAGACTAGACACTGTGACCAATACTCAGTGCACATTCTAAGCTGGGGTACACAGGTAGGCTATCAGCTGTAGGTGGGGTGAAGGACCTGGTCAGAGACCAGACCCTGTAGGTGGGTGGTTGTCTGCCCACTGAACGTTGGGCACAGACTGCTCCTATGTGTGGTAGATAATCAGAAACAAATCCTGAAAACAAACAAAGGTTAAAGTGAAGTTGTAGTCGTCTTAGTTATGACACGTCATCATATGTTTAAAACAACTCAGTAATTCACCTAAAGCAAACAATTATATAGTTATAGTTACGAACTACATTGGAAATCTCTGAATTCCAAAATGTATGGTTAGGACTACAAGCCATAGCTTGAACAATAGCCATGCAATCAACAACTCACATACCAAATCGTGTTTTCTATTATAAACAGGCCTGACCTAAAAACTGACCTCTCTCCCAATTTAAAATGTCTCTGCAGCTCCTGCGTTTCTCTTCTACTACTGCATGTGATTCAAAATAGTCCCTTTAGCTTCTACACTACCTTCCTCTCCCTGACCCCTTCTAAAAATGTTCTTTGGTACATCCCATTTAGTGCTCCCTCTTCCTGCTGCACTATTTACAAAAAATGCCACCTAGAGCTTCTGTTTCTCTCATAGTCTCACCAAATATAAAAATGATTCCTACTCTCCACCACAGCTCCCATGCCAGTCTCTATCTCACAAGCCCACATTTGCGTAGGTCTGTGTTTGTTTGTGAGTGTGCACAGCATGTATGCTCTAGCTCACTAACCCACTTTGTGCACTCCTGATACTCTGCTAAATGTGATATTGTCCGGCTGTATTTACAAGAATGTTGGCATGCTAGATGTGGGTTTAACTTGCAAACTGCCTGTGCACCTTATGGTTGCCTCATGGACTAGTTGCCTCCAAAACCACGGATGCACACAAGTGAAGGTTATTTGCAGTGATGATTAATTGCGTGGTGGAATTTCTCGTGGCCTACCCTATAGCCTGGCCCTGCAGTCAATCCACGCTGCGCACAGCTGAAGTCAGTTCAAAAACAGGGTATTATAAAAAGGCGTCATCACTCACCTTAACACCTACTGGACACATCATATATCAACACAACCATCAGTAAAACACTTACATTTCCAGCTGAAAACTACATAGCAAATATGAAGTCGTAGTTAGTTTTGTTCATATCACCCTAATACATATTTTTCACAGAAGTTGGTTTTGCTCATAGCACCCTAATACATATTTTTCACTGCACTATGGTTTGCACAGCTAACCATAGCTGGAGAATTTCATAGAGTTTGTGGATTCATTTCACAGTCATTCTCATAATTTGAATCTGTTAGCGCGTTGGACCTTAAGAAATAAACTTACAAGGGGACGCAAATAGGTCGATAAACCTTTTGACTCGCATTTAAGATGTTCCCACCATAGATCCAGAACATGCAGATCAATAATCAATAACCAATCAATAATCAATGATAATCAATAACATATATAATCAATTAGAGTCAGTAATTATCACACACAATGATCTTTCAGTCATGAATAAACACACCTTTTAGTAAAAGTTAAAATATTTATTTCCCTTTATTAACAATGCTAATGCCACATAAAATAATCTCAAAATCAAATGATAAACATATAGAAACATCACTGGCTGCCCAAAGTGGCGAAAGAAACATAATCTAATCAAAGCTTAAACAATTACACATTCTACGGTTACGGTGCAAATTAATAACAAGAAAAATTGCGCAAACAATATCACATACATTTAGATTCAGCAAAGGAAAGACATCGAATGTTACTCCATATATGAAAATTTCTTTAGTGACGATCCTTATCTAACACCAGATTCGCATTAGCATGTTGGGCTTCATGCAAAACAATTTAGTCAACACAAATTTGGAAAATATTTAACTATGGCTCTATCAAATAGTGTGGTTGGTACCTAGAAGGAACAAGCAAATGGGCATAACAAAACACATGCGTAAGAGTATACCTCTCCTCAATTGGATTGGCAAACTAAGATAGTCTTCGTCATCAGGACATCAGTTTGGTCAGCAAGGCATCAGGATTCAGCATCAAAGTTCAGAAAACGAAAAGTCTTTAAACATTAAAGTGAAGCATGTCTCTAGACGCTCAGTAAAGTAATGGCCTTTCGGCAAGAAGAAAAATGGGCAAATGCGCTGTCTTCCATCAGTGCACTCTGGCTAAGTTAGATTTCCTAAAATTACTTCCCAATACCCTATTGGTCAAGGGATCACATGTTTGCACTTTGTCCAATATAACTAAAATATCAAACCTATAATTTCTACTAGTACTCTGTTCACATGTCGCTGATTGGCTCCTTTTGTCCGGTTCTCATCATCCGGCTTGTCAGGCAACAATATTGTTGCAGCTTACACTCCAGTAAGTATCTCTATTATTCTCCTCCTGAGAAAGCCAGTCTTACACACATTACTCTTATACTGTTACATTTTACAAGAACATCATCTTCTAGCAAGCAGTTCTCATGAGAAAGACTTTTAGCTACGAGCACATTTGGTCTGCACAGTGAAAATTACAATTTAACTCTCTATGCAAACATTTTATCAATCGGTTCACAAATACAACTTGACATGAGGCCATGCAACCAGGCCAAGACTTCCGCTAAGTAAAGGCCTACAATTAATAAAGCTAAGACATAGGGCCATATGTACGAACACATTTTCCCATTGACACAGAATGGGAAAAACCCTTTTCTACATCTGGCCCATAATGCATAACCCTTAATATGATGTACTACTACACTAATCAAACATAAGCTCCATATTTCATATTAATAAGCCATTAATAAGTAAACTTCTGGAACATTGGCGGCCACTCACGTGGACACATTTTCAAATGTGTGCATTATTTTTCTCTATATTATTACATTTTCTACTCAAATCCATTACTAAGAATACATGAATATTCATTAATATTTTTATTAAAACACCTGCTCTAGCAAATGTCTGCATACAAATACCAAGGCAACGAAAGCACCTCTCCAGTTATGTTGAAGTCTAACTTTTTTTTTAAAAGGTGGTTTGTGTTCTGCTGCTCAACAAATCTGATCTGCATGGAATGTTCCACAAACATATTTATCATATTTGGATTCAGAATGGCAGGTTTCATGTGGACTTTACAAGAATCCACACATGTGGCATTTCTTAATGACGTTGAATATCGTGAACCCTGGAGTGCCTCTTAACGGAACAAGTGGAGAATAAGTATGAAATGTACTACACTGTTCCTCCCTATTATGTTAACACAAGGAAACACAGGGTATACCCAAAAAAAGGAAAGGTTTAGGAACATGTGCTGAATATACGAGGCAAATGTTTATTACAAGAAACCTGTACTTGTATGTTATTTTATGCTGAGTACTTCATTATATCTCTTATTGGCAATCTAATTTACTTTGGGAGGTAGAACAGGCAGTGCCAATAAATTCATGATCTTCTAATCCTAAACAATACAGAATTCTTAATATTTGGAGATTAACATTTTGATTAGAACTGGTGAATGCTATATCTATTGCTTTCTTCAGAATCAATCTCTATTTATATAGCACTGGCCGCTCCTACAGCACTGTGATAAAATATCAAAATAGCTACACACTAATGCTACAGAATGTGTTGCACATTTTGCATTTAATTAACATAATATGCCATACAATTTGCTTTTCCTTACAGAATTATAGTCAACCTTGATACATTATTTTGTACCTCAAAGCAGGAAAATGTAGATTTTCCTAGTTTTAATGATGGAAAGTCTTATTTTAATAAAGACACGGAGGCGAGTATTATGGGTTTCTTTCCTTGCTTAACTTTAATAGCAGCAGTCAAAATAAACAAGCTACAAATCCCAAGTTGCGAAGAAAAAGAGACAATTAGAAGAAAAACGTAATCCAAACATGGTAACCAGTCAGAATACATCTATAGTATTATTACGTCACTTAACTGCGAACAGACCTCTTTTCTTGCTTGATAAGTCAATCAGAACAAAATAAAAGGAAAATTTAAAATAAAATAAGAACAGCCACGATGAAGGGCAATAGATCAGAACAAAAGTTCATAAATCCAGGAAACTGAAAATGATCCGGAACAACAGAACCGGCAGGCATAACAACTCTTCCTGAAGACAAAGAATTCGATAGTCTGGATTTGTAAGAGATTGATGCTAATTTATGTGGAAGGTTGAGTAGTAGACGTTGTCGCAGAAAGGGTGGTAGAAAACAACAGTTAAACAATGTGGTGGGATAATAGTCGCCTCTGTGTCTTTAATAAATTTAAGACTTTCAGTCATTAAAACTAGGAAAATCTAAATTTTATGTCAAGACCGGAGGCTCCTATTATACTTGTTTAAAGCATATTAATTACATTCATTGAAACATTATCAAGAGGTTTGCAATAAAATACTTTAAATACATTATCATTATACCAATCTGCAGATCTAAGAATGTCCTCTAGACGGGAACCCGCCCAAAAGGCTTTGGATGCCATTGCTCCTCTGGAAGAATGCACCCCAAACATGGGTGTATCAATAGCCGCCAAGGACATGATCCATTTTACCCAGTGAGCTAGAGTAGTGACAGATACAGGACTATAGGGATAAGTAGTTGGGATACAGAGAGCACTCTTAAATCTGCAGTCTTTTGTTCATAAACTTTAAAACATTGTCCAATACATAACTTAGGATGATCTGGGAAATAAGGATAAAATACTGAAGTTAAATTGGTTTTAGTTTGACAGAGCACTGTGAACAGCACCCCTGATGGAGTAAACTGGCAAGATGAAATGTCTAAAGCTTTAACATGAGATAGGCGCTTAATAGATATAAGACAAAACAACATTGTCAATTTGGCAGATAACATGTTCAGGGAAAGCATAGTATTATCAGGCCAAGACAAAAGAAAATTTAAAACTACATTAACGTCCCACAATTGCCTATATTTGGGCAGCGGAGGATTAGAACATTTTACTCCCTTCAAAAGTCAGCAAACAAGAAGATGTTCTCCCACTGGTTTCCAGTTCAAATAAACATGGTTGGATGAAATAGCAGATCTATACAGATTAATAGTACGGAAGGCTTTGCCTTTGCTGGCTTCTGAAGCTAGGAAATTAATGATGAAAGTCACATCTGCTGAAAGAAAATTCATGTATTTTCCCAAACACCAGCTGTGCCATAAAGACCAAGTTGATTTGTAAAGCTTTCCTTGTCCCTGAAGCCCAGGATTCTTAGATATATTCTGAAGCCTCTGATGAAATGAAAGGGAGAGGCTGGGAATTCCCAAACTTTTCGACACTGAAAGAGTCAGGAGATTGTCTAGGATGAGTTTGTGAGGATGGTTCAGAGTGTCCAACAAGAGGTTCGAAAAGGAAGGAAGATGGAATGGAAAATCTATTGAAAGTTCCAAAAGGGTTCGGAACCAAATCTGGGATTGCCAAAATGGAGCTAGATCACTAAAGTGGCTTCCTATCATCTCGCTTGTGCAAGTACCCTGCTGATCATGAGGAAAGGGGGAAAGGCATAATTCAGAGACTTTGACCAATCCTATAAAAATGCATCTGAGGCCAAGGCCAACAGATCTGGCTGTCAGCTGTAGAATTGAGGAAGTTGAGAATTGAGGCGAGATGCGAACAAGTCGATTATCAAAGAGCCCCATTTGTTCTGAACTGATTGAAAAATTGAGGGATGAAGTTTCCAATCGATTGAGTCCCGAAGATGGCGCGAATGCCAATCTGCTATCGAGCTGAGAGCTCCTGGAAGATACTCTGTAGAACCGAAATTTGGTTCAAAAGGCAAAATTCCCAAAAGCCTTTTGCCAGTTCTGCTAAGGGTTTGGATTTTGCACCCCCAAGATTATTTATGTACCAGACAACTGAAATATTGTCCATCCTGAGAAGGTTAGCACAACAAACTTTTTTCAAATGAGCCAGCAAGCATCTCTAAACAATTGATATGCAATTTGGACTCTTCTAAAGAACATGTACCTTCAGGCAATATTGTCCCACATCGGGCCCCCCAACCTGTGCGGCTTGCATCTGATTCCAACACAAGATCTGGGGCTTATGCAAAGATAGTTCTTCCATTCCAGGCATCTAAATAGTCTATCCACCATTGGAGTTCTATACTTGATTCGAGATCTAGCGGGTTAGTGTCGGCATATGATAGGCCTTTTCTTAAATGTTGAATCTTAAGTCTCTGTAGAGCCCAATAGTGAAGAGGACCTGGGAATATTGCTTGAATAGAGGAAGAAAGAAGTCCAATTATTCGAGCCAGTGATGTTAGAGAAATCAATGAGCTGTGTAGGATCTAAAGAATCTCTGATTTTATGGATTTTGTTTTTGCCGAAGGAAGAAGGAGAGTGGCAGAAACTGAATGTATTTCGAAACCTAAGAATTCTATAAGTTGAGTTGGAAGCAGAAAGGATTTTTCTTTGTTGAGGATAAAACCTAGATTGTATAGGAGAGAACATGTTAGTGTCAAGTGAGACATGAGGGACTGAGGAGACTGGCTCATTATAAGAATGTCATCTAAATGAATGATGAGTCTCACTCCTTGAGCGCTGAGGAAAGCTACCACCGGTTTCATGAGCTTGGTGAAGCACTATGGAGCTGACAAGAGAGCGAAGGGTAGAGAGGTAAAGTGAAAGTGTAGGTCTAACCACTGAAATTGGAGACATTTCTTGAAATCTGGATGAATTGGAACAACTAGGTATGCGTCTTGTAGATCTAACCGAACCATCCAATCGTGTTGGAGGAGAGTATCTCTGAGATGAAGAATCGTTTCCATTTTGAAATGTCGATAGCCCACAAAATGGTTGAAGTACTTGAGATTGATTACTAGACGCATCCTTTTGTTCTTCTTTTGAACTAAGAAGATGGAGGTGGTAAAACCTGATGGATCAGGCTGGGTAAAAGAAATTGCTTGCTTATGTATGAGAGACTGTACTTCTGAAGAAATTAGATCAGACATTTCCGTCGAAAAACGTGGGGGCGGAGGTAAAACTGTTTGGACAGGGTTTGAGTAAAGTTCGATAATATAACCTTGTACCGTGTTTTATACCCAAGGGTCTGAGGTGATTGACAACCATTTTGGTAGAAAAAAATGAAGACGACCCCCTACAGGAAGAGGGCCAAAAGGGAGGATTACCTGATTGATTGGAAGATCTGGAATTCTTGTAACCTCTGCTGCCGAAACCTCTGCCTCTTTGCGGGTAGAATTGGGGTCAATATTCTTGGTAAGGTGTATTGTAGTAGCCTCAGGAACCTTGGTTGGAATATCTGCGGCCGGCAAAGCGGTTCCTGCTTCTGCCAAACCGGGCAAAAACATGTTGCGTCAACATTTTCTTTAAAGATTGTTGAGCCTTGTCCAAAGATGTAAACATGGCAACATATTTGCTCAGTTCCTTAATGAACGTCTCCCCAAAAAGTAAACCTTCCATTTTGACATCCGGATGTACTGTCGCCAAATTAACCAATTTGAGATTGAGTTTAAGTAAGAGGCCTTTTCTTCTTTCATGAGGCAGCGTGAAGTTAGCATTTCCCAGGAGGCAGACTGTCCGCTGAACCCATAACAAAAGTTCTTCTGGGTCAATAAAAGTGCCATCTATCCTGGCAGCCTTCGCAAGATCAAAAATGCATGTAAGGGGACCAACCACATCCAAAGGTTTATCCTGGCAAGAGGACCATGCTTTGTCCACCCCTTTTCAAAGATCTTTACCGAATTTAGTAAAAAATGTTAGAAGAGCTTATTCAATAGTAGGAGTAATTGTGGCTTTTTGAGAAAGGGAATGGCGAGGGCATTCAGATTTTAATTTGGCCCTAGTCTGCTTGTCTAGAGGACAATTCAGTTTGGCGGATACTTACTCCTCTACATGATCCCCAGGCACCCACTCTTTAGAGTTGAGGTGGAGAATGTGACATGGATCGCACATTGGTAGCCCTTCAGAATCCATGAGTGGCTTAGGTTTAGAAGCCTCCAAAGAGAATAACTTGGTTTTTTTTGAAGGAGGGGGAGATAAAGAAACTCTGTCATCCTTGTCAAACAGGGTATTATCTGAGTCCATATCAGGCAAATCGCCATCCGTATCAGGAATGGAAGTAATGACCATGGAGCCATAATATATTTTGATTTTGATTTGCATTTTAAAGACTATTTCAAGTTGTCCTGATTTTTATTCTCCATTGTAGGAACCTTGTGGGGAACCGCGTCCTCTGCTATGTGTGCGCCAATACTCATAAGATAGGGTCAACAGGAATTAATTTACAAAGAAGCTAACATTAGGGAGACTTAGAGGGCAAGGATAGAAAAAGAAACACCGAATAAGCAGGAATTCCACCTAAAAGTGTATGAGAAGTGATGGAAATGAGATAAGATCTTGTCATGGAAGTGCAAAAACAACAAAACTAGAGCCTAATCACTCGGACTGATTATTTTCAAACTGTCAGGCTGAAATCAGACACTAAAGATATTTCTAAAATATTAGACTACTTTTCTGAAGTATGTACAACAGGTTGCACAACAGGTGAAGATGAGGTTGATGTTTTCCTAAGTATGTTACAGTTTCCGGAGATTTCCTCGCAAGACCCAAAGATGCTAGCAAATAAAAATGTGGAAAAATACACTGCAAATGATCAACATTGTCCTGGGGAGCAACTTTTATGGTGAAAGTGGATCGATAAAATGGAATTCCTAAGATGTCCTTAGATCTCTTTGTGTGCACATTATCAATCTGATAAACTGCAATATGTAGAAATGTCCCCTCCTTTCAACCAAGTTTCCTCAGTAGTTTAACCAAAGCCAAATAACCAATAGAAAATGCGTGGCTTATGTCATCCTACTCTGTTCCTCAACAAAGATTACACAACTTTGGGGGGGTCGGGATCGAAGCAAGCAATATGGTGAATGTTTAGTCTAAGAGCTCCAGATACCTGCCCCATAATCCAGCACAATCTTGACACACGGAGTGATCCCCACCCACATGTCTCATGAGGAGAGGAGTCAGAACAACCCCAGAGGCTCCTAAGCGATTTGCATTAGTGTGGGGAACATCCCTGACATGGAAAGTTGCTACAGACTGGGCATGGCGAGGCAGAGTGCGGCTGTAAGGCCGGGAGATTGGGGAGCCTACCCCGTTGATGTGGCTCGAGTGGCCTGAAGCGGGAGCCCTGAGTGGTGAGGAGTGGGCCCAAGGTTCCCATAGACATCACACTAGCAGCGGACCTGGGAGAAGAGGGCTGCCTGTACTGCCCGAGCTGTATCAGCATATAGTGCATGTAATTCACCCTCACGCAGCGACCATAACAGCTGCTGTTGACAAGGGCTCAGGGGCCTACCATCGTACAAACCTCCCCTTTCCCCACGTGAGAATGCATCTGGATAGTGACGGCCCTTAGGGAGAAGCCAAGGGAGGAAAGCCCATAGGCGGTGAGCCGCATAATTTTCGTAAACCTGCCTGGGGCACCGTTATTACACCTGGTTGCCCTTCCTGCCTGCAAGTGCCACCCAGAGACAAAGGGAGCATAGGACCCTACTTCCCCTTGGAGGCTACAGGTGGGGCTCCATTGCTGACACAGGAGTGCGAGGAGGACACCGGCCCCCAGGGACAGATTTGTGGGGGTTGTCACTGCTTGGTGGAGTTGCTTGTGCTGCCTTGCCTGGGACCCCCTCCTGAGAGGCAAGGCAAGCGGGCCCTACACTGTGGAAGAGAGAGGAAACAAAGTGGGGAGCCTCCCTATGCATGTTTTCTCTCGGCTGACGGCTACCCCCTCTGAGGCATGGGCTGGCTGTGATGGACTATTCCATAGATCTTGCGTGGGCCCCATGAAAAGAGAAGGCCCCACCAGAATTTTAGATTTGATTCTCACCAGCCCTCTAACTCAAGTGATGGGGTGCACACAACCTGCCAAATCGAGGACGCAGTCATGAGATTCCCAGGGCACCACTCGGTGGATGCACAGGATCTGCCTTGACAAGATAAACTATGGCCCTCATTACAAACCTGGCGGTCGGTGCTAAAGTGGCAGTAGCACCGCCAACAGGCCGGCGGTAAAATAAATTGAATCATGACAACAGCGGAAATCGCCAACACATACAGCCACTTTAACACCCCGACCTCCACGGCGGTAGCAACAACACCACAGCGGTAACCGATAACTGCCATGCGGAAGACAATGTACCACCCTCTCCATTACAACCCGCCCAACCGCCGGCTTTTCCGGGACAGTATCTACACCATCAAAAGCACAGGGGAAACAGTACTCTGAAGGGAAACAACTCACCTCTCGACACTCAAGGAAGAACCAGGACACCATGGAGCCCAGGCTGCAGGTGTTCCCCATGCTGGTGTATCTTCTAATACACCAGGAACATGAACGCCGGCGACGACCACCACGGTGAGTACTGCACCTAGCACACAATGGAGGTGAGGAGGAAAAGGAGAGTGACACACACATGCAACACACAACACCCCCAACCCCACCCTCACTCACAACACTAAACACACAAACACATGCAACAACATTACATATACACCCCGTAACCCTCAGGAATAACACAAGGACAAAAGGAATGAAGTCAAATTAGTGTAATATTAGTAATACTTAGAAATACGTTCCTAAAGAAAAAACAGTATGTACAATATATACAATATATACAAAAGGCGGGACAATGCCCACTCAAAAATTGTCCGCGGCCCACTGGGCCACAACACATAGGCCAAGGCCACACTTGACTCCTGCCTCAATACGGACAGAACACTGCAGGGGCATCAGGTCGAAAACACACAGGCAGCTCAGGGGGACGGGGAACGGGGGGCACCTTAGCCGGAAGATTGTGCAATGCCACTGCTCCTGGAGGGGGATCCATGCCCACAGCTTGGTCCTGGGGAGTACAAGGCCACAGTCTCTCAAGTGGGTGGTTTGCCCACTGCTTGGTCCTGGGGAGTGCAAAGCCACAGTCTCTCAAGTGGGTGGTTTGCCCACTGCTTGGTCCTGGGGAGTGCAAAGCCACAGTCTCTCAAGTGGGTGGTTTGCCAACTGCTTGGTCCTGGGAGTGCAAAGCCACAGTCTTGCAAGTGGGTGGTTTGCCCACTGCTTGGTCTTGGGGAGTGCAAGACCACAGTCTCTCAAGTGGATGGCTTCTTCCACTGGTTCTGTAGGGGGTCTTGTGCCCAGTGTGCTTCATCCTGGCAAGGAGGGGCTGAGTGGATGCCTTCTTCCACTGGTTCTGGAGGGGGCATTGCGCCCTGTGATGCAGATGTTTTGGAGAGCAAGGTCACAGTTTCTCACCTGGGTGTCACAACGACAGCTTTTGCAGGGGCCAGGACGCACTGCAGCCCATGTAGTCACCACTACACACTGCTCTCCGGCGGTGACGGCTGCTCAGTGAATCGCAGTTGCGCTGCAGGTGGTGGTGCTGGCAGTGGTGGTGGTAGCCTCCAGGCCTTCACCTGCAGGCTCGGATGGCTGCCCACTGGGGCTGCTGCTGCTGGCAGTGGTGCTGCTTGCGGCGGTGCAGGTGGCGGTGCTGGTGGCTGTGGTGGTAGCCTCCAGGCCTTCACCTACAGCCTCAGATGGCTGAAGTGCCATGGCTGGTGTTCTGTGCCCCTTCCTGACCTTGGCAGATGGTGGTGCCTCCATGCTTCTGCCAGCTGGAGTCTTTGACTTGGCCTTGCTGGCTGGTTGTGCCTCCTTCCCCTTTCTGGATGCTGTCCCCTTCTTACCCTTGCCATGTGGCGGACCCTTCTTGGCCTTGGCAGGTGTTGGTGGCACACTGGCTGGGCTGACGTTTGCCTCCTTGGAGCCTCTCACAGCTGCAGAAACCACAGTGGACTGGGTGGCTGAGGTGCTGGGCTGGGTTCTGGCCACCCTGGGCCGAGGTGAAGGACGGGGGGAGGAAGGGGTAGGGAAGAGGTCAATGTTTGTGAGGAAAAGCTTCTTAGGGACACTGGGGCGGGAAGAAGGTGAAGGTTTGGGAGTGGAGGAAGAGGGAGTGGGTGTAGGAGGTATCAGTCTGCTGTGTTTGGGTGCAGGTGAATGAGCTGGATGCTGTTGTGAGGTGGATGGCTGTTGGGTGGGTGTGTGCTTGCGTTTGTGTACTTTGGGAGGAGGGGTCAGAGACACAGTGCGAAAGGACACAGGGGACGTGTGCATGGATGTGGGGGTGGTGACTGCAAGTGAGGATTCGGCCTCCAGGCCCATGTGGGATGCAGCTCCCACCGTCGCGGGTGCCTCTGCTCCTCCGCCAGATGATGCTAATGCACACAAGGACAGGGTGACAAAACAAGAAGGGGGGAGAGACACACTTGGTCAATGCCAGCAACAACACTACCGTTGGTGTACACATCACACAGGGATCAGCCCTATGCACTAGGCAATGCACTACCAGTTACAAAGCTAGTCACCAGCCCATGGGGTACATTGCAGAACACCATTAGCTGCACACCTGAAACCCACAGGACTCTGCCCAGTAGTAGATGCCCACTAACACTATTGGGGTTGGAGTGCCTCAGAGCCTACCCAACAAGGGACCTACCCTGCCATGTTCGCCCTGGCATAGGGGCACCGACAGCCCACATCCCGCACCCAGGTAAAACCTTAAAGCGCGACAACTCATGAATCAGAATTTTTACTCACCCCCTTGTGGCTGCTGTGATGCCCTCAAGCGCCCATCCAACTCCGGATAGTCCACTGCCAGGATGCGGAACATCAGGGGGGTCAGGGTACGACAGGCACCCCTTCCTCGTTGGGAGGCCAGCCCCAGCCGGGCCTCCGCCATCTTCCTTGCCCAGCAGTGCAGGTCCTCCCACCATTTGCGGCAGTGGGTGCTCCGCCTGTCAAAGACCCCCAGAGTCCGCACCTCCTTGGCAATGGCACGCCAAATACCCATTTTCCGATGTCCGCTGACCTGCAGAAATATATGCATAGAAAAAGGAATTAGTCATACCATCCGGACTGTCACACTCATGGCTCACAATATCCCTCCCAGTCCCTTACGTACAGACATTGACCACCAGACATGCAGCACTCTGCCCAGGACCCCTCAGCCCCCCCTAAACGAGGCTTACCAACACAGCAATCCATACTTTCATGGCCCACGCATCATGCTCACAGTCTACTCACCTGTTTGTCTGGAGGACCATAGAGTAAAGTGTACTGGGGTAGGACCCCATCAACCAGTCTCTCCAACTCCTCCGAAGTGAAGGCGGGTGCCCTTTCCCCAGACACTCGAGCCATTGTCACTTCCAGACACAGGTCACAGCAGCACTTGCAGTGTAGGTCCTCTCCTGTTGAAGGTCAGGTAGCAAGTGAGTGAACAGATAGAAAATGGCGGTCACATCCGCGGCGGTGCGTACCGACACCGCTGGCGTACATGGCCATTGGCTCCTGGAACCCGTAGGGCCCAATGATAACCAATGCGAAGTTGCGCTGCGGTCGTTGACCGCCGACCGCAATGGCACACAACGCCAGCGGAATTACCTCATTTCCACTTGTCTCTCCTCACAGGTTAGGCAGCTGCCATTTCAGGTGGGCACAGGCAATGGCACCTAACTGCATCACAGCAGACATTGGCATATCAACTGACTCGAATTCACATACTGTTTCTGTAAAGCAAGAAATGCATTTTTATTTTCACATATGTGTGAATATGACCCTCTGCTCACATTTTTTCACCCTAGAATTCAACCGCTGAGCATGAATAGGAGATGGAGACATCCGCCGTGTACAGACCCATGGTGGACCTGGCGACAATGGAGGACAGGCACATTATCCTGACCTACAGACTTGATAGGGCCACAATCCAAGAACTGTGGATCCCAATTGGAGCCAGACCTGATTTCAGCTATCCACCACCCCACAGGTATTCCCCCTCTAGTGTAGGTCCTGTCAGTGCTCCATTTCCTGACAAGTGGTTCCTTCCAAGCGACAGTGGCCATGGCATCAGGGATGTCTCAGCCAATGCTCTCCAACGTGCTGACCAGAGTGTTGTCTGCCCTGCTGAAACACATGCGCAGCTACATCGTATTCCCCCAGGTGGATGATTTGGCCACAGTGAAGGCTGACTTTTATGCCCTGGGACATATCCCCAACATCATTGGTGCCATTGATGGTACACATATTGCATTTGTCCCCCCCCCAGAGAAATGAACAAGTGTTCAGGAATAGAAAAAGCTTTCACTCTCTGAATGTGCAGATGGTGTGTTTGGCGGACCAGTACATCTCCCATGTCAATGCCAAGTATCCGGGCTCTGTGCATGATGCCTTTATCCTGAGGAATAGCAGCATTCCATATGTGATGTCTCAACTCCAGAGGCACCGGGTGTGGCTAATAGGTGAGCCCATGGTCCCCACCCAGTTGATGTAGGTATATGGGTTTGGCCCTAAGGGTGAGTGTGTGGCTAACAGGTATCCCTCGATATTTACAGGTGACTCTGGTTAACCCAACCTCTCATGGCTACAGACCCCAGTGAGGTATGCCAGGACAAGGGCAGAGGAACATTACAATGAGGCACATGGGCGAACAAGGAGGATAATTGAGAGAAGCTTTGGCCTCCTGAAGGCCAGATTCCGGTGCTTCCATCTGGCAGGTGGATCCCTGTACTACTCACCCAAGAAGGTGTGCCAGATCATCGTTGCATGTTGCACAACTTGGCCTTGAGACGCCAGGTGCCTTGTCTGCAGGAGGATGAGCCTGGAGATGGTCGTGTGGCAGCAGTGGAGCCTGTGGACAGTGACGAAGAGGAGGCAGAGGAAGAAGATGTGATAAACAGAAGTACACTCATTCAACAGTACTTCCAGTGACACACAGGTAAGACACTGTAACTTTACCTTCCATTGCAGTTTTGTGTTTGACATTGAACATGGCAGACTGATTTCCCTATGTCTATGGCCACTTACTGTACCCTTTGGCATCTCTATTTTCAAATCCCTGTGCCCGACTCTGGTTTTTGGTGTGTTTACTGCTGTCCACTACAGGTTATACATATGTTTATATTACAGTAGATTAGAAATGTAATGTTTACAGTTTGTGAAACTAATACATGTGTCATATAATTCACAGACTCCATACTTGAATTTGTTCAAAGGCTGTTTATTTTGGTGCTAATAAGTGGAGGGGGTATTGCAATGGGCTGGGTTGCTGATGGAGGAAAGTCCAGGGTAGAGTTCAGTCTATTTGTATCACAGATGCATTGCCAAGGGGGCATAGGAAGTGGAGCAATGGCAGTTCAAGGTGGACAGGTGATGGAGTGGGACAGAAGGGTGACAATCAGAAGAGTCTTATTTCCTGGTGGGGGTCTTGGCAATGTTCTCTGGCTTCTGCCTGGATCGCAGGGACTGTTTGCGGGGTGGTTCTCCTTCTGCAGGGGGGTGGGGTGCTGGTGGCCTGTTGGTCCTGTGGCGGGGCCTCCTGTCCACTAGCGCCAGAGGAGGTGGAGGGCTGTTCCTCGGTGCGGCTCCTGTCAGGGGCCCGTTGGTGTGCCACTGCCTCCCTCATGGTGTTGGCCATGTCTGCCAGCACCCCTGCAATTGTGACCAGGGTGGTGTGGATGTCTTTCAGGTCCTCTCTGATCCCCAGGTACTGTCCCTCCTGCAGCCACTGGGTCTCCTGAAACTTGTACAGTATCTGGCCCATGGTCTCCTGGGAATGGCGGTATGCTCCCAGGATCCCTGCAAGTGCCTCACGGAGAGTGGGTTCCCTGGGCCTGTCCTCCCTCTGTCGCACAGCAGTCCTCCCAGCTTCCCTCTTGTCCTGTGCCTCTGTCCCCTGAACCATGTGCCCACTGCCACTGACCCCAGGTCCCTGATCATCCTGTGTTTGTGGGGTTGCCTGGTGTCCCTGTAGTGGTGGACTCACTGCTGATTGGTGTGTCCTGGGGACAGAGGTATGGGCCCGCTGGGTGGGTGCTGTGCTGGTGTTTCCTGAGGGGGGAGGTTCTGTGGTGGTTTGGGACTGTGGCAGGGTCACTGACTGTCCGGAGGTCCTTGATGGGTCAGGTTGGTCACCGTGATCCAAGCGTGCAGAACTGCTGTCATCACTGTGGGCCTCTTCGTGGGGGAACTGGATGTGGCTGGCACCTCCTCTCCGGTGACGTTGAGTGGGGGTCCTGTGGGGATGTCAATGCAGTGTTATTGTATCTGCATGCGCCATCTTGTGCATGGATATGTTTCCCTCTACATTTGTTATTAGCAAGGCAGCTTTGACTTGTGTGTGTTGTGCTTGGTTTGGCTTGCTAGTGTGCATGCGGGTATCATGCAGGTCTGTGATGGGTGTCCATGCATTGGTGTTGCATGCAGGCTTGGTATTGGGATGGGGGGG
The DNA here is from genome assembly GCF_031143425.1 of Pleurodeles waltl. Lineage (NCBI taxonomy): Eukaryota > Metazoa > Chordata > Amphibia > Caudata > Salamandridae > Pleurodeles > Pleurodeles waltl. The sequence goes on along the minus strand of NC_090444.1, from coordinate 269,208,756 downwards.
TTGTGATGGTGGGGTATATGTGAGGTGGTGGAGTGATGGGGGTGAGGGTAGGGGTAGGAGTTTGTGATGGCATGCAGGTATGGTGGTGGATATATTAGTAAAGATTTGACTTACCAAAGTCCATTCCTCCTGTTACTCCTGCGAGGCCCTCAGGATGCATGATCACCAAGACTTGCTCCTCCCATGTTGTTAGTTGTGGGGGAGGAGGTGGGGTCCACCGCCAGTCCTCTGTACAGCTTCATGGTGTCTTGCTAACACAGAACGCACCTTCCCCCATAGGTCGTTCCACCTCTTCCTGATGTCATCCCTTGTTCTGGGGTGCTGTCCCACAGCGTTTACCCTGTCCACGGCTCTCCGCCATAGCTCCATCTTCCTAGCAATGGACGTCTGCTGCACCTGTGATCCGAATAGCTGTGGCTCTACCCAGATGATTTCCTCCACCATGACCCTTAGCTCCTCTTCAGAGAACCTGGGGTGTCTTTGTGGTGCCATGGGTGTAGTGTGAGTGGTATGTGTGAGTGTGTGTGGGGTGATGTGTTGGGGTGTGTGCTGTGAGGTGTGTGGATGGTGTAGGGTGATGGTGTTTTATGGCTCAGATTGAGTGGGTGTTCCTGGCTTGTCTCTCCCTCAGTTGGCAATATTTATTTTCGTTCTAAGGGGTTGTGGGTATTGTGGGTGTGTGTTTTATATTGGATTGAGTGTGTGGTGTGTGTATGTGTGTCAGGTGTGTGTAGTTTGAATTGTCCAATGTGGTGTAGTTTTGTTAGTGTGTGTATTTTGAGCATGTGTACCGCCAATGGTTTACCGCAGTTGAATGTCCACCCATGATTCGTGGGTCATGATGCTGTGGGCGTATTTCTGTTGGCATAACGGTGTGGGTTTTGGTACCACCAGTTTATCACTGACCTTTGGGCTGGCGGACTTGTGTGGGTGTCTGTATGGTGCGGATTTCTCTGTGTGGGTCATAATACCCGTAACGGTATACCGCGCAGTCATGGTATGTTGGCGGCCGTCAGCACGGCGGTAGGTGGCATTTACCGCCAATGTTGCAATGAGGGCCTATATGCGCTATTGGCGGCGATCAAGACGTCCAAGATGCTGTCACAGAGGACATTAATCTACTCCAGCATGATCTTTCCAAACTGTCTGAGCAGGTCAACCTCACTGTGAGGTCCTTACCTGATCTTCAACCCCAGATGTCGGACTTTCAGAAACAACTGCAGCGTGTAATTCCCCAAGGTGCGGATGCGGAGGGCAGGGCCAGATTGCATCAAGGGACACAACATGGTAGACCACCTGGAACAGTGGTTCAGAAAGTTGGCACTGACAGAAAACCTCATCTCTTTTTTCTCAGTTGAGCATACCCACCAAGTCCTACCAAGATACCCCATACCAGGGACCCGCCACACCCAATTGTAGCTAATCCCCTACATTTTAAGGACCATGACGCGATAATCAAGGTGGCCCGCCCCTCCACTCTGATACTCTGCGACAACTACCATATGCTCCTATTTCCATATTAAACCTTGACGGTGCAACTTCAACGGGTGTCCTTTTTAAGGATAAAAAGCAAACTGAGAGACTTAAGCCTTAAATATGATCTACATTTCCCTTTCAAGCTGAATGTGATGAACAACAAGTCATACTTTTTCTTGGAACCATCCAAGGCGTGGGACTGGCTAGAAGCTATCATCCCAAGCACTATCAAGCCAGGAGACAGAACGAGGCTCAGATCCATAGAAGCAACCACCGATGACATACATGACAATGTCACTCCAGACACGGAATGGCCCAAAGGAGCCGTCACTGGAACAAGAAAACAATGGCTGTCAATCTGTGCTGGAGGCAGGGTGACCTTCGCAACGCCCTGGGACTCGACTCAGACCACACATTGAAGGAGCTCTCGCACTTCTTCCATACTGGACTTGGGCTTACCACCAAAAGTGACTACCCAAACAGCAGATGATATTATATTATATATTATATATTAAGTTGGCTGCAGCCCGTGCTGGGTCCCTGACGGGGCCCACTTTCTTTCTGCCAGCCCGGTGTAGCTCTAGACCCAACCGCCTCCATATACGGGATAAGGGACGCTCCTTTCTTTCCTGTAGCTCTGCCAGTGACCTTGTCATGGGGCAAACCTAGATGACTTTCCTTTCATTCCAACCCTCCTACAAGATGGAGTGGACAAGTTGTTTGGGTGGCAGGCCGTTGCGTAGCTGCCCGCTGAACTGTTATTTTTTTCCTGTGATGTTACATGGACACTCGAGAAGCTACAGCTTTTGCTTCCCATTTAGAGGGGCACCCTTCCTCTGCCGCACCCTTTCCCAACTTCCTACCATAATCACCTCCACATGGGATGGGATAAGAGGGATTTCCACCTTGCATCAATGACAGTTCAGACTTACAATCTAATATCCTGGAATATTCACAGTATACACACTTCAGTTAAATTCTACCTCATTCATTCTTTCCACAAGTGGAAGCGGGTGCACATCGCCTTCATCCAAGAGTCACATATCACACAAACAGAGGGGTCCCAGCTGCAGAAGAGGTGGAGGGGTCAGGTATACATGACTAACTGCTCCGCGTATGACAGAAGCGCACTCATATGAACAAGGGAGGGGACTCTGGTTGAAGTATTGTCGCAAGAAATAGATCTGGAGTGGAGATTCACCATCCTCAACACACTCCTGAATGGTAACCCTATACTAATTGGAAGAATATATGACCCTAATACAGAGCACTCTCACATTTTGCACCAACTATCCCTCAACCTAGCTTAATAGGTCCACATCTCATGGCTCATGGACAGCAACATAGATCTTGACCTGATACAGGACCAATCTCATTCACCACTCCCCGGGGCCCCTATAGCCCCACAGTTTTAACAGCCAGGAACGTTCGGCTATGGCTACAGCAGTGGTCCATGAATGACACATGGAACATCTCAACACAGGTGTCAGGCTCTACTCCTTTTATTCTGCAGTCCACCAGGTCTATGTATGCCTGGTGCAAGTGGTCTGCTCACAATGTATTTGCCCCGCATTACCTCCCCGGAATACCTAGACAGGGAGTTCTCTGATAACAACCTTGTACTGCTGAGCCTACAGTGGGGGAGAAAAGCCTCCCCAATTCCAACCTGGAAACTACAGTCTTCAGCCCTGGAGGACTCGCCCTTTAGAGACACCTTGGCATGTACGATCCAGGATATTTCTGACCCCAATAAAGACATGGCTTCCTCTCTAGCCAGGGAGTGGAGGCCTTCAAGGTGGTGCTCCAGGGAGAATGCATGCAAACATTAGTCAGAGTAAAGCTTACACTCCTCCGAGAGCTGGACATGGTCGAGCTGGAGTACCTAGAAGCCAAATGACAAGCAGCTGTGGACCTCATATCTCCTCCCTACTTTGAGCCCCCTCTGAGAGAGGGAGGTACAACCTCTGAAGCACTTCCACTTAGATTACGCAGCTTGTTCATCAAAATCCACTTAGAGGAGGACTACTTAAGAAGATTAGTAGCATGGTTGGCCAACAGGGAGGACAGACTACCTTCAGTGACTACACTTTGAGCCCCTGGTGGGGGTCTACTCAATGCGCAGCAGGCAACACACGAGTCTTTTACCTTTTACTATGCAGATTTAAACAGATCCCGAACAGCTCTTCCCAGACTCTTTCTGATGGACAGGGAGGACCTCAATGACCCCCCCTAATGGTCCAAGAGGTAAAAGCGGCAATAACAGCCTTGTCTGTCAGCACATTGCCAGGGATGGATGGCCTACCAGCAGAATTCTATAAAACCTTTCAGCAAAAGCTAGCTCCCAGGCTGCTCAAATTGTATGAAACTGCACTGTTGGTTGAGAGCCTCCCCACCACAATGAGGGAGACCTCCATGGTGTCCTTATTAAAACCTAGGGAAAACCCTCTAGATATTGCTTCCTATCGTCCCACTGCAATGCTAAATATTGACTACAAAATTGCAAGCATCCCCCTTTCATTCAACAGATAATACCACAACTAATTTGCAAAGACCAAAATGGCTTACTCCCGGGGAGGAGCACCTCACTGTGTATCATGCACCTGTACAGGATAATGTAGGGGGCACACAATCCATGGCTCAACACCACTACCCTGGTGCTCAACATTCATAAAGCTTTTGATTCCCTTGACTAGAAGTATCTATTTGCAGTCCTGGCAGAATTTGGCTTTGGCCTTTACATTACCAAAATTATCCACTTATTGTACACCTGCGCCACCACATGAACCCACTTTGGTGGGTGCCTGTCTAAGTCTAGCCTGTTCATGTGGTGCACCAGGCAGGGATGCCTTCTTTCACCCCTCCACTTCGCCCTGGCAATGAAACCTCTGGTGGCTAGGGTGCAAGTCAAGGGAGAGGGGTGGGGCATTCCTCTGACGGATAGCACTGTATGCAGATTATGTTCTTTTATACCTAAAAGCCATCACCTCTGACCTCACGACCATAGCCTCTCTACTGACGAAGTTTAATTCAGCATTGCAACTTATAGTCAGCTGGGACAAAACATACCTTTTCCCATTGAAACATGGGCCTGCCCCATGGGGAGTTGACCTGGGGGCCTATTCACTGAGAGCCCACTGCAGTCCGTACCTGGGAATTCAGGTGTTTCATGTCTGATACCTGGGAATTCAGGTGTTTCATGTACCTTCATGATAGTAACTTGTGGACTGCAGTTACTGCAGTAAGGGTGCACCTGACCTTCTGGAATCCCTCTCTTTGTCGTTTGCAAGCTGATTAGCAATAGTTAAAATCATGATACTTCCCCACCTCATCTACTATTTCAGGAATCTCCCAGTAATTCTTCCCCACACCTTGTTCCAGGAGCTGCATGCCCTGCTAAGAGAACCAGCTTGGCACAATTTATGGAGACAATTTGCCCTGCACAAACTCGGGCTCCCACCAGATCAGGGAGGACTGGGGGCTTCCAATTCTGAATACTTTTAATTGGATGCTGAGTTGCACAAGTGCATCAGGAGCACCATTGACCCTTGAGTCACTCTTAAGACTTTTACACCTTAATGTCCGATCCCCTCGAGATGTCCCTAATCAATTGAGGGTGGACTTCTCTCACTTCCTGAAGGCGTTCCTCCTTAAAGGCCCTCAACTGCCTTATGCTCCCACGGTTTCACTGCTCTGGGATGCACCGTGTTGGCCAGCAGCTACAGGTGACGGGAGGAGAAGAGATTGTCTACTGTAGAGGACAGTTTAAAAATGGACAGTTAATGTAATTTGGGACGCTAATTGAACAACATGACCTCCCCGAGGACCAGTCGACGAGCTGATCAGTTGGCTTAATAGACCTTTCATTGTACACACACCAACATTGCTGTATTTCCTAAGGCACACCTGGAAAAGAGTCTTTGATAGGCCACTCAATTATAAAGAATGGGATAGGGCCTTGGCATACCCCAAGAAAGTCTCTAGAAATACTCGGTTGAAATTATTCCAATACTAAATTTTACACAGGGCATACCTATCCTCGGAGCGCTTAGGCCCTCATTATGACATTGGCAGTAAGTCCCGCTTACTGCAATGCTGACAGCTGCCAACATACCGCCGGCGCGACGGATTACCGCTACCCATATTATGACACACACATGGGAATCCTCCACTATACAGCCACACTCACAAGTCCGCCAGCCCAAAGGTGGGTGATAAACTGGCGGTACCAAAACCCACACCGTTACCCCAACAGAACTACGCCCACAGCATTATGACCCACGAATCACAGCTGTGCTGAAAATACATACACATACAAAACAACACCACATTGGACAATTCAATCTACACACACCTGACACCCATACACACACCACACACTCACACCACTATAAAACACACAACCACAATACCCCCAACCCTTCACAAATACATAAAATTGCTAACTGAGAGAGATAGACCAAGAGCACCCACAGAAACAGAGCCACATAACACCATCACCCATACACCATCCACGCACCTTACAGCACACACCCCACACACACCCTCACACACACCACACACACTACTCACACTACACCCATGGCACCCCAAAGAAGCCCCTGGTTTTCAGAGGAGAAGATAAGGGTCATGGTGGAGTAAATCATCCAGGTAGAGCCACAGCTATTCGGATCAAAGGTGCAGCAGACATCCATCACTAGGAATATGGAGCTATGGTGGAGAACCGTGGACAAGGTCAACGCCTTGGGACAGCACCCCAGAACAAGGGATGACATCAGGAAGAGGTGGAACGACTTATGGGGGAAGGTGCGTCCCATAGTAGCAAGACACCAAATAGCAGTACAGAGGACTGGCGGTGTACCCCCACCTCCTCCCCCACAACTAACAACATGGGAGGAGCAAGTCTTGGCAATCATGCATCCTGAGGGCCTGGCAGGAGTAGCAGGAGGACTGGACTCTGGTAAGTCAAATCTTTATTACGAACACCCCGCCTACCTGCATGCCATCACAAACCCCCACCTGTACCCTCACCCCATCACTCCATCACCTCACATGCACCCTACCATCACAACCCACCAATCCCAATACCAAGCACTGCACGTAACACTAATGCACGGACCCCCATCACAGACCTGCATGGACACCCATCACTAAAGCATGCACACTAGAGACAATCACCTTGCCCACCAAATGACTACTCACACAAGTCAAAGCTGCCAGTGCAATAACAACCATATAGGATAACACACCCATGCACAAGATGCCACACGCAGAAACAATAACACTGCATTTACATCCCTGCAGGTCCCCCAGTTCATGTCACCGGCGAGGAGAAGCCAGCAACATCCACTCCCCCCCTAGAAGAGACCCACAGTGATGACAGCAGCTCTGGACACCTGGATCTGGATGACCAACCTGGCACATCAGGGACCTCCGGACAGTCGGTTACACAGGCACAGTCCCATACCACCATAGAGCCTCCCCCTCAGGAAACACCAGCACAGCACCCACCCAGCCAGCCCATACCTCTGCCCCCAGGACATGTCAATCAGCAGTGTGTCCACCACTACAGGGACCCCAGGACAACCCACAAACACAGGACAATCAGGGACCTGGGATCAGTTCAGTGGGCACAGGCTTCAGGGGACAGAGGCACAGGACAACAGGGAAGCTGGGAGGACTGCTGTGTGACAAGGGGAGGACAGGCCAAGGGAACCCACTCCCCAGAAGGCACTTGCAGGGATCCTGGGAGCATACCACCATTCCTAGGAGACAATGGGCCAGATATTGTACAAGGTGCAGGAGACCCAGCGGCTGCAGGAGGGACGGTACCTGGGTTCAGGGAGGACCGGAAGGACATCAACACCACCCTGGTCACCATTGCAGGGGTCCTGGCAGACATGGCCAACACCAACGGGCCCCTGACACTGGCAACACCGAGGAACAGCCCTCCACCTCCTCTGCCGCTAGTGGGCAGGAGGCCCCGCCACAGGACCAACAGGCCACCAGCACCCCCCCCCCCCCTGCAGGAGAACCACCCTGCAAATGGTCTCTGCGATCCAGGCAGAAGCCAGAGACTATTGCCAAGACCCCTCCAGGAAATAAGACTCTCCTGATTGTCACCCTTGTGTCCCACTCTGTCATCCTGTCCACCTTGAACTGCCATTGCTCCACTTCCAATGCCCCCTTGACAATGCACCTGTGATACAAATAGACTGGACTCTATCCTGGACTTTCCTCCACCATCACCCCATCCCATTGCACATCCCCTCTACTTATTGCCACTTAAATAAACACCATTTAAAAAAATACAAGTATGGAGTCTGGCAAATGATTGAACTATGTGTTTGTTTACCAAGCTTTAAACACTGCATTACAACTGTACAGTAATGTATACATAGGAATGATCTATAGTAGGCTGCAGTCAACACACCAGGAGCCAGAGCGGGCACAGATATCTGAAAATAGAGATGCCAAAGGGTACAGTGAGTGGCCATAGAAGTGGGGGAATCAGCCTGCCATGTACAATGTCAAACACAAAACCATCAATGTAAAGTGAAGTTACAGTGTCTTACATGTGTGTCACTGGAAGTATTGTTGTATTATTGCAGTTCTGTTGTCCTCATCCTTTGCCTCCTCATCTTCACTGTCAATAGGGTCCACTGCTGCCACACGGACATCTCGAGCCTCATCCTCCTACAGAAAAGGCACATGGCGTCTCAAGGCAAGGTTATGCAACATGCAGCATGCCACAATCATCTGGCAGACCTTCTTGAGTGAGTTCAGGGATCCATCAGTTAGATGAAGGCAACGAAACCTGGCCTTCAGGAGGCCAAAAGTCCTCTTGATAATCCTTCTTGTCCGCCCATGTGCCTCATTGTAATGTTCCTCTGCCCTTGTCCTGGCATTCCTCACTGGGGTTAGTAGCCATCAGAGGTTGGGGTAACCAGAATCACCTGCAAATATCAAGGGACAAATGTTATCCATACACTAAACCCTTAGGGCCCACACCATACCCATACACCAACATCCACTGGGTGGGAACCAGGGCTCACCTATTAGCCACTCCCTATGCCTCTGGAGTTGAGCCATCATATATGGGATGCTGCTATTCCACAGGATAAAGCATCATGCACAGACCCAGGATACTTTGCATTGACATGGGAGATGTACTGGTCCGCCAGGCACACTATCTACACATTCATTGAGTGAAAGCTCTTTCGATTCCTGAACACCTGTTCATTTCTCCGGGGGGAGGGAGGGACAAATGCAATATGTGTACCATCAATAGCCCCAATAATGTTGGGGATATGTCCCATTGCATAGAAGTCAGCTTTCACTGTGGCCAAATCCTCCACATGGGGGAATACGATGTAGCTGTGCATGTGTTTAATTAATCAGGGCTGACAACACTCTTGTTAGCACTATTGAGAACATTGGCTGTGACATTCCTGCTGCCAAGCCCACTGTCACTTGGAAGGAGCCAGTTGCCAAGAAATGGAGCACTGATAGGACTTGCACAAGAGGGGGGATCCCGGTGGGGTGGCGGATAGCAGATATCAGGTCAGGGTGCAATTGGGCACACAGCTCTGTGATTGTGGCCCTGTCAAGTCCATAGGTGAGGATGATGTGATTGTCCTCCATTGTTGCAAAGTCCACCAGGAGTCTGTACACGGGGGGATGTCTCCATCTCCTATTCATCTGCAGTGGTTGTAATCTAGGGGGCAAAACGGTGAGCAGCTGGTCAGTATTCCACATTTCCAAACACTACAATGCATTGCATGTTGTGACTGTAACAGTATATTGTTGTATAGGCCCAAAAGGTGCATATGTGTACTGTGACGCAGTTAGGTGCCATGGCCTGCCCTGCTCTGAAATGGCGTCCGCCTGTCCTGTATGGAGGGACATGTGGAAATAAGGTCATTCCGCTGATGTTGTGCACCGTTGCAGGAGGCGGTCGAGTACCGCCATGCAACTCCTCATTGGTTAACATTGGACCCTATGCGTACAGTGGCCAATGGTGATGTATGCCTGCGACAACGGTACGCACCACCATGGACGTGACCGCCATTTTCTATCTGTTCACTCACTTGCTACCTGACCTTCAACAGGAGAGGATCTACACTGCAAGTGCTGCTGTGACCTGTGTCTGGAACCGAACATGGCTCGAGTCACTGGGCAAAGGGCCCCTGCCTTCACCGCTGCAGAGTTGGAGAGACTGGTGGATGGGGTCCTACCCCAGTACCGAATGCTGTATGGGCCTCCAGACCAACAGATGAGTACACTGTGAGCACGATGCATGGGGCATGAATGCATGGAGTGCTGTGTGTGAGGGCCTTGTGTAAGGGAGGGTTGGTGGAAAGGTCCTGGGCAGCGTGCTGCATGTATGGTGGGCAATGTCTGTGCATAAGGGCATGTGAGGGCTATGGTGGGACATGAGTGTAACAGGCCGGATGGTCTGACTGCTACCTTTTTCTATGTGTATTTTTCTGCAGGTCAGCGCCCATCAGAAAAAGGGTATATGGTGTGCTATCGCCAGGGACACGAGGACCCTGGGGGTCTATGGCAGGCAGTGCACTCACTGTCACAAACATTAGGAGGACCTGAGATGCTGGGCAAGGAAAACAGCGGAGGCCCAGCTGGGGATGGAAGGAAGGGGTGCCCATCGAACCCTGACCCCCCTGATGGCCCGCATACTGGCAGTGGCCTATCCAGAGCTGGATGGGCGCTTGAGGGCATCATAGCAGCCACAAGGGGGTGAGTACAGTTTCCCAATATACTACTTGCGCTTAGTGGCGTGGTCTGGAGGTGGAGGATGTGGGCCCGTGGTTGCCCCTAGGTCAGGCCAGACATTGCAGGGTAGGACCAATGTTGGGCAGGGTATGATGTGAACCACCTCCAACCAAGCTAGTAGGCATCCACTACTGGGCAGGGATCTGTGGGTCTCAGGTATGCTGCTAATGGCGTTAGGTATTCCTGTCCATGGCCTGGTGACTAGCATTGTGCTTGTTAGTGCATTGCCTAATGCATAGGGCTGTTACCTGTGTGTGGGTGTATCATGTACGCCAACGGTGGTGTTGGTGCCGCCATTGACCAAGTGTATCTTTTGTCACTTCTCCCCTTTTTGTTTAGTCACCCTGTCCTTCTGTGCATTAGCATCATCTGGCAAAGGAGCAGAGTCACCAGCGACGGAGGGAGCTGCATCCCACATGGCCCAGGAGGCCGAATCCACTGACGGTGAGGGCACCAGTGGGTCAGAGGGTGAGGAGAGCACTACAGCGGAGACAGGAGGGGACAGTTTGGACAATGATAGCTCCTCTGATGGAAGCTCCCTGGTGGTGGCGAGCCCCTCTGTGCCCACCCCAACTACAGGTACAGCCGCCACCCACTGTACCAGCACCGCCCACCCAGAAGCCCCTCAGCGTGTTTCCCGTGCCCGCTCACCCAGGAGGGTGGGCATCTCCTTTGCCCCAGGCACTTCAGGCCCTGCCCCAGTTAGCCCTGCTGCCCTGAGTGAGGAGGCTATGACCTCCTGCGATCCATCTCTGTTAGGCAGTCAACCATTGTGAATGCCATCCAGGGGCTGGCAGCCCACTTGCAACAAACAAATGCATCCCTGGAGGGCATTCACTCTGGCGTGGCAGCCCAACAGGGATCAATCCAGGCTCTGGCATCCTCTCTGATGGCAGCCATTGTCCCCGTTTCTACCTTCCCCCCTCCAACTTCCTTTACCCAGTCCCATTTCCCTCAACCCCAACATATCCCAAGCACACAGGCAGATGAGCATGCACACAGGACAAAACACAAGAGTGGACATGGCAAACACAAGCCCCAAATATCATCCCACAGGCACTCACACAAACACCATCCAGATGCAGACATACCAACATCCACTGCCTCCACTGTGGCCCCCCCACCTCCTCGTCCCCCTCCCTCCCAGTAGCGTCTCCACTCACACCTTCTTGCACTACATCCTCATCCACTACCTCCATCACCAGAACGCCTATCACTACACACCCCTCACTGGCAGTCACCACCCCCACATCCATGCACACGTCCCCTGTGTCCTCTACCACTGTGTCTGTGTCCCCTCCTCCAAAGGTACACAAACGCAAGCACTCAGACATCACAACAGCATCCAGCCCATGCACCTACACCCAAACACAGCAGACTGACACCTCCTACAAACACTTCCTGTTCCTCCACTCCCAAACCTTCACCCTCTTCTGCCCCAATATCCCTAAGAAGCTTTTCCTCTCCACCGTTGACCTCTTCCCTACCACTCCCCACCCCGTCCTTCACGTCGGGCCAGGGTGGTCAGAACCCAGGCGAGCACCTCAGCCACCCAGTCCGCAGCCACAGTAGTGTCGACAGCTACTGCAGGTGGGAGAGAATCCCAGGCACCAGGCAGCAGCACTGAAAGTATGCCTGCACCAGGTGCATCAAGGAAGGAGAAGGAGGCACCTGCAGCAACGTCTAGGAAAGGCAAGGTGGCACCAGCAGCTGCGACAAGGAAGGGCAAGGAGGCACTTGTAGCAGCGTCTAGGAAGGGTAAGGTGCCACCAGAAGCTGTGACAGGGAAGGGCAAGGAGGCACCACCACCAGCATCTAGGAAGGGCAAGGAGGCACCACCAGCTGCAACAGGGAAGGGCAAGGGGCCTGCACCTGCAGGCAGGAAGGACAGGAGGCCTGGTGCTGGGACTCAATCAGAGCCCCCACCACCAACCATGGCGGTTCAGCCATCCGAGGCTGCAAGGGAAGGGCTGGAGACTCCCCCCACCACTGCCAGCCCCGTCACCAGCACCACTGCCAGCAGCAGCAGCCCCAGTGGGCAGCCGTCAGAGGCTGCAGGGGATGGGCTAGAGCATAGGTACTCGCAAACATTTTCCCAGGGGCCACAAAGTTTGGTCTGTGGTGCGACCGAGGGCTGCACTGATGCTAGCAGTGTAGCGATCAAGGGGAGGAGGAGCTCTGGGTGGGGAGGGGTTGTGGCGTTATGGTGGGGACAGGGGCAGCAAAGCATATAGATCTAGTGGCTGAATCGCACAATGTGAAACCAGAAAACCTGGCATTAATCTCAGCTTCCCCACTTTACCAAATTGTGTGATCCTAGGCAATTGTTTTATTTCACGTTCCCTTCTTTTTCTTCATTATTGTAAGTAGGAGGACCTCACAATGCATGACTTCGGTGTGTGTGCTGTGCAAACCCTTGTCCTGTGTTTGATTTAATAAACTATGAAGTTATTCATGTACAATACCAAATCAGGCCAATCAAAGAGTGCAGATAACAAATGACTTGCCTCTTAGTTCAATATTGCCAAGGCAGTGGTAAGAATGAATGTTTCTGAATTTATGTTTGAAATCTATCGTTCTAAAAAAATACTTCTCCATGCACTGTTATAACCTTATGTACTAAGATGAAATGGTTCTGCGTGTAAATGAAATACACTTTTTGAATTTTTAAGAACAGTTATCATAGTTGTAGACATTTGCTGCAAGATTTCTGAAAGAATGAAAGTGTTCTTGCAGTTAAAGCGGTGCAGGACAACTTCCTTGTTTCCTTTCTTTATCTTCAATAATGCTTAAATAAAGTATCCCATGTTGAGTCGAGTATCCCTTGTTGAGTCGAGTAAACAGCAGCCTAGTGCTACTGCTGCCCTGAGGGCCGCATGTAAAGGTCAAAAGGGCCGCATGCGGCCACCGGGCCGTACCTTGAGTATCACTGGGCTAGAGCCTCCCCCCACCCATTGGCAGCCAGGACACCAGCACCGCCATCAGCACCACTGCCTGCAGCAGCAGCCCCAGTGGGCAGCAGTCCGAGGCTGCATGGGAAGGGCTGGAGCCTCCCCCCACCACTGCCAGCCCCGACACCAGCCCCGCCACTGCCACCACTGAGCAGCCATCACTGGTGGTGGGCAGTGTGGAGTCCTGCCTCCATGGGCTGTAGTGCGTGCTGGCTCCTGCAAATCCTGTAGGTGTGACACCCAGCTGAGAGACTGTGACCTTGCACTCCCCAAGATCTGCATCACAAGGCACAGTGCCCCACTCCAGAACCAGTGGAAGTAGCCATCCACTCACCCCATCCTTCCCTGGATGAAGCACACTGGGCACAAGGCCCCCTCCAGAACCAGTGGAAGTAGTCACCCATTTGAGAGACTGTGGCCTTGCACCCCCCAGGACCAAGCAGTGGCCCAACCACCCACTTGAGAGACTGTGGCCTTGCACTCCCCAGGACCAAGCAGTGGGCAAACCACCCACTTGAGAGACTGTGACCTTGCACTCCATAGGACCAAGCAGTGGGCAAACCACCCACTTGAGAGACTGTGGCCTTGCACTCCCGAGGACAGCGCACAGGGCATGTAGCCCCCTCCAAGACCAGTGGCTTTGTACCATCTTCCGGCTGAAGTGCCCCCCCATTCCCGTCCCCCTGAGGTGCCTGTGTATTTTCAACCTGATACCCCTGCAGTGTCCTCTTCGTGTTGTTGCAGGACTGAGGTTGGGCCTTGACCTATGTGATGTGGCCCTGTGGCCCACGGACATTGAGGACTGGGCAGTGTCCCTACATTTGTAAATGGTATATACGTTTGTATTTGGATGCACTTATTCATGTTATTTTATCATATTACACACACTTTCTTCCAATCATTTTGTCCTTGCATTATTCCTGAGGGGTACGGGATGTATATGTAATGTTACTGCATCTGGTTGTGTGTATGGTGTTGGGGGTGGGGGTGTTGCGTGTTACGTGTGTGTGTTACTCTCTTTTTCCTTCCCCCTCCCTTGTGTGCTAGGCGGGAGTACTCACCGTGGTCGTCTCCGCCGGCGTTGGTGTTCATAATGCTGGAGACAGTAGATGAGCATCGGAAAAATGTGCAACTCGGGCTCCATGGCGTCGTGATTGTTCCCTGAGGTGAGTCGTTTCCCTTCTGTGTTCTGTTTCCGCCAGGCTTTTGATGTCGTTGGTACCGCCCCTGAAAAAGTGGCGGATAGGTGAGTCATATTACTGTGGGTGGAACATTGTCTTCCGCATGGCTGTTGGCGGTTACCGACATGGAACTTGTTGATACCGCCGTGGCGGTCAGTGTGTTAAAGTGGCTGCCTGCGCGGTTTCTGCCGTGATCATAATTCCATTTTTGTTACCGCCGGCCTGTTGGCGGTATTACCGCCGCTTTATCACCAACCGAGAGTGTTGTAATGAGGGCCTAGTCTGCTATTTCCCCATAGCTGCTGACACTTGTAACACATGTGGCACCCCTGGGGCTGGACCTGAGTCATGTGCTTTGGGACCGCCCCAGACACCAAGAATTTTTGAGCACCATCCTATTCACAATGAATCGAGTCAAAGGGATCACAGGCATATCAACGTGGAGTCAGGAGCTCTGGGCATTTACACACGATCATGCTTACAAAAAACAGTAACACGGTTCCTGGATCTGGCCCTCATCATAGCCAGTGAGGAGGCCAGAGGCCTATGATGCTGCCGATGGCTTAGGAATGGGAGACATTACTTTCCTGACTAATTGACATCCCCTCAAAAACCCTCAAATCCATTGCCATAGAAACCGAGCCTCTGCTCCAAGCCCAAGATAATCACTCCTTCCCAGAAAGCAACTAAAAGGGCCATTCGAATACTTTTTTTTATATAGGCTACCATTGGTACATAGTGCTTTTTGCCACAATTTTTACTTGCAACTTTGATAAATCCCATCTCTGGTTCCCCTTTCTGGATTTTTGATGTTTTAGTATAATTTTATTTTGTCGCTGTTACTCTAATTTTCTCATATGATTTGGAAGTTTTATTGTTTGATGTTTTGATTTTATTGCTATATTTATACTGCATAAATAATTTACCCATTGCCCCGAGTTATGCCTGTATGCTCCATGCCATAGCAAACAGAAGGTTGAGCTCAGGGTAATTTAGTGAAGTGAGCCGCCCACCCCAATTAATAATCTGCTTTCCTACAACTATGTTGAGCGTTCCTCCCAAACTCACCAGATTCCCCTGTTAGGTGTATATGGGTGCAAGGAAAGCATTCATTTTAAATTGAGAGTGTGGGGATGTTTTTATATTATAAAGGGAATGAGTCGGGGTTGACCACTCTCCCGGTTCTCCATGGTCTACATCAACGACTGGCATTCGGTATCAGGCAAGACACCACATTGCAAGGTGTCCCTTATTTAACTGAAGACCTAAGAAATGCTTGCTCATAAGTGATGTAGCAGTAATCTTGAAAATACTAAAATGTCTTATGATGCAAATAACTTTTGAAGTGGAATTAGGACTTTGCTATGCTAACGTTAATCATGAATCTTCAAAATTGTGGTTTCAGGATCAAAGTCCTATAACTGGAAGACATGGTTGCAGCCAAAGTTAATCAGTGGGACAATCTTAACTATCAGAATCTTTTGAAACAAATGAAAGAATCACTAAAGGCCAGATTTATGCTGGCCTTGCACCGTTCCAAAGCCATTATATTTTTTACACTAATGAGACGCTGGAAGGGGAAAAAACACCACATTTAAAAAGTGGTGCAATGCCACTTTGTAACCCCTTGCGCCACATTATAACTGCACCAGGCATAATGTATGCAAGGGGGGCATTCCGGCGCTAGGAGGGGGCATAAAAATGATTTTAATCTTCATTTTTTAATGCCTGCTAAGTGCAGGCGTTAAACAGAGGCTCCCATTGATTACAATGGGCCTCTGTGTGTTTTGCAGGATTAGCATCATCATTTTTTACCCTAATCCTGCAAAGCCCCGGACTAGCATAAAAAATTATGATGCTAGTCACCGTAACTACTGCCATAGTGCGCCATATTTTAAATACGATGCTACCATGGTGGCGTTAGAGAGGCGCTAAGGGGCGCGAGAAAAGTGGCACTGCACTAGGTGCAGCGCCA
The DNA here is from genome assembly GCF_031143425.1 of Pleurodeles waltl. Taxonomy (NCBI): domain Eukaryota; kingdom Metazoa; phylum Chordata; class Amphibia; order Caudata; family Salamandridae; genus Pleurodeles; species Pleurodeles waltl. The sequence goes on along the minus strand of NC_090444.1, from coordinate 269,192,383 downwards.
CTCTTCATAAATCTGCCCCTAAGCCTGTTGGCTAATATTTGTCGTTAGTAAGCAGTGGGAACTAAAAACGGTAATCCTACAACAATCTATATTTTTATTCCAGACTCCTACATTTGATTTAGACCTCCCTTAATGAAAGGAATACATGTGTCATCTGGTAACTGAAAGCAAATAGGGTTAGCCATAACATGCTAATTCAGGGAGAATCTGCCAATTTTAAGTGATTGGCGGCTGATGGTGCGTACAAGAAATGTCAATCCCTCAGTTTTCCAAATTCTATAGCATTGTAATCATAATAAGAATGATAGGGAAATATGCCTGGTTTGAATTTGAAAAGGAACGTATCTGGGCCAGATAAGTTTATCTTTTTAATTTAAATGAGAGATGATGGAAAGGAACAGGAAGACTGTAAGAAAGTGAATTATTAACTGGGAAAATGTTAGTCACCACATGCAATAAGGCAACAAACCTGTTATGGTATAACAGTTGCAAAACTTTAAACATGGGCTCAACCCCCTGGTAACTATTTCACAGAGCAGACTGGCTTAATTTAAGAAAATGTGTAAAGTATTTAGCATAACAAAGCAGTTAAAACACCACAATAAAAATTCCACAACCAATTTAGAAAAGTAGATACAAAATAATGACAAAAATGGCAACAAAATTACTTTTGTATTTTTGTTGTTATTTTACTCATAAACCAGGGAGACCAAAGATATGATTTTTTAAAGAGTAAAGAGCCAATGAGCAGACAGTTCATGGGCGAGCATGACCTGGGGATGATTCCAGGCCACTGTGATGCAACATGAGTTGGCTACACCATGCAGGTTTGTCCCAGTCAACGAGTTTACTGACTTAAGGCCTGCTTTAGAGTTTGGTAGATGGGTTACTCTTTCATAAACATGACAGATATCCTGTCTGCCATATTATGATTTCCAGAGGATATAACTGAATTATAAAATGGTGGACAGTAGATTGGTCATGGTTGTGATGGAGTAACCCCATTTCACAGTTCTCACACGTTGGTAAGGGGGAAACACAGACAGGCTAGCTGCTGAAAAGCTAGGCTCCTGAAAAGCTAATGCTTACGGAGGTTTAGGCAGATAAAAACAAACTTTTTAAAATGTCTCTTTTCCTAATAAAAGTATGACTTTACCAGTGAATTGGGTGTTTAATGAACACTGAAAATAAAGTAAAAATATCCCAAGCAGAGATAGCTGAATTTTAATTTTATCCTGAACTTGGACCCATATTTATACTTTTTTTGTGCCACATTTGTGTCATTTTTTTGACGCAAAAGCAGCGCAAACTTACAAAATATAATTGTATTTTGTAAGTTTGCACCACTTTTGTGTCACAAAATGACGTAAACGCAGCACAAAAAAGCATTAATATGGGCCTCGTCTTTTTCTCACAAGACAGCAAAAGCCCTTGAAGGGGAACATAGTTTTAAGGGCTAGTCACTGTGGGTACTTGACAACATTCTAGCAGACACCAGTTTTAAATACTAGGCACCCTGCATGTGGACTGAAAGGCCTTCTTAGGGCTGACTTATTTAATATTTAAAAGTAGGGTTCTTTCCAGTCAAAAAGAGCTATTTTGACAGGTTTGTCTATAGGTTTAAAAGTTGCAGAAGTCAGGCTACACAGGTAGGCCTGAAGCCATGTTTCCATGGTCAGCAGGGGTAATAGAATAATGTGTTACAGTCCATGGCTGTTACTGAACTTTTCCATGCCACTGGTGTATTGTCTGAACCATATACTATGGTCCTAATGGAAAGGAATTAGCCATTTTCACCATGTTTTAGTGGTCAGAGCACATAGAGTAGGTAATGGACAGCAGTGTTCCATTGTGCAGAGATCACAAACAAGCTGCACCAGTCTACAAGAAAATGGGGATGACCATGCAAAAAGAGGCACTTTCTCACAAAAAACAAAAGATGGATTCTAAGGCATCGAGAAGAGAATTTAGATGCAGAGGAGAAAGATGGGGTTAAATATCAGCTCTCCCTGTTGCCAGAACAACCGTTTGTGCCTCTTCCCTGACTGCCTGCCTGCCGCTAGTACCCTGCTCTGTGCCCCCACTGCTTAGTTTGTTCAGGCTGTAGCATTTCTGTATATTTTTGTGCTCTCACTTTCTGGTCTTGTAAAGTAACTGAATTGTATTGCTTTTGCCTCTGTCGCAGTTTTTGTTGCTTTTCCTCCTTCATTGCCCTACGCAGCTCTCCTACCCATTTCTCCCATTGTTATTCCCTCTTGCAGAATCAAGTACAGCCATGTCATCGAGCTCACTTGGACAGACTATGCTTTGGTCCACTTCACTATTCCAGGATCCCCCGTTACCACCAGCATGCCACAGAGTTCCTTCCACCACAGCTGGAACAAAGTATGAGAGAGCTAGTAGACCAATGCCTCAACACCTCCTAGCCTGAAACCCCAACAACAGGTGATCAAGAACTTCTCTACCTGGATCACTGACTGCACCAATAGAGTTTTCCTCATCAAACACAACAGATCCTCCAAACAGGCATGCTGGCACACCGCGGAACTGAGAACCTCAAAACACAACTGCAAGTGACTCAAAAGGAAATGGCACACCAGCAAGGAGACCACATACTGAACCACCTTCATAACATCCCTCAACCAATACCACCAACTCCTTAAAGAAATGAAAAAGAGTGCCCTTGCTGACTGCATCGAAGCCAGCCTCAACCACAGGAAAGAACTCTTCAACATCGTTCTCCAACCCCACAGCCACAGAAAACATCATCACCCCTTCCCATGAACTCTGCAACACCATAGGTGAGCTTCTTCCACAACAGGATCTCCATCAATTACAAAGACTTTGAACAACAACCCACTACTGACAGCATCTTCAGCCTCCCACAGATGCTAACCCCGACCACCTGCTCACCACCTTGGATCAGCTTACCACACAACACACCACAGCCATCATGAAGTCCGTCCAATCAGGAGCTCCCTCGGACCCATGCCTCCACCACATATTCTACCTCTGGAGCAAGATAATCAGCCCTGGGCTCATTGTCATCTTCAAAGCAGCCATCACCTTGGCCACTTTCCCTGAAGAATGGAATCATGCAGTAGTGAAACCCCTTGTCAAGAAACCTTCTGCCGTCCCCCAGCAAACTCAAGAACTACTGTCAACTTTCTGCTCCACTTCCCCACCAAAGTCCTAGAGAAGGCCATTAACTGCCAACTTACAGAATATTTGTGTGGTGGGTTCATTTTAGCTCCTTGCTTGAGCACACTTAATTTAGCTTAGGCCTGTGCCCTTTTACCTAGTTACATGTTTCATTTCATGCATTCATTTTAATTCATTTTAGCAGGATATGCTTTTAGAGGGGATGCATTATTGTTTCGAATCAGCTGCTGTTCTGTGAAAGTGTTGTTGTTAGTTCCTTTGCACAACATTTCCCAATGTGTCTCTGCTCAAGGCTGTACCTGTTTATCAAGTATTACCGCCAGAAGAGTGCAGAGCCAGCCTTTCACACTTAGACCCATTATCACGACAGGCCTGTTCTCAAAACTCAACACGTTTTGCTATAAAAACACCACACAGTCCAAAGAAAGCTAGAGAGGTCATTCCAGCCAGAGAAGCCATCCTATGCTGAGTGCCACTTCAATGCACCCTTGCTGACCTCAGCCCTGTCTCTACAGCTAACCGAGGAGATGAAAGGCAGATCCCTGTTTTCTGGTATGGGGCGGGAGTTCCTTCCAGGGACTGGTACGGGCAGAAAGGGTTACCACTGCTATGCTCTCACATAGATGCTAGAAGTGTAGGTCGGCATCCTTAGGTACATGTTTATTACAGGATGCTGAGACTGTAATTGTTTCCCACTAATGGTCACGATTAGCACGGTTATATGTCTCATCATCCTAACAATCACACCTCATATATTTGAGCATATAATGCAGTAATTACAATAAACACATTGAAAACGGGCCTGCATCTCTTTGTCTGCCTTTGCTTGTGTGAGACATGTGCAAATGAGATAAAAGGGCAAGATCTGCCAACCGTGACTTCCCTGAGAAGCCAGTATCATGTTTTCTAGGCTGCCACAAATCACTTTTACTTCCTATGTTTGGATGAGGTACTGCAAACTAGCCAAAGTGTTAAGGCTGACAGTCTCCAACCAGTGAGCGAACAACTCAGTCACCCACACATGGTGGTGCTGCCACCCGAAAATCAGCAGTCTTACCCCCATGGTAAGAGTCCTACAACATCTGGAGATGAACAATATTCTGGAAACCTCTGAATCCAGATTCTGCACCAACCACAGCACAGAAACCAACCTGATCACTGCCACCGACGACATCAGAACCCTCCTCAACTGGGAAGAAATGGTGGCCCTGATTCTCCTCGACCTCTCAGCAGCATTTGACACTGTACCCCACCACACTGTTATCAAAAGGCTTCACCACATTGGAATACGAGAAGACACCATCAAATGTATCGCCTCCTTCTTCACTAGAAGAACCCAAAGAATCTGCTTACCACCTTTCACCTCAGAACCTAACATCATCATCTGCTGCGTCCCTGAAGGCTCATCCCTCAGCCATACACTTTTCAACACCTACATAACCCACCTTGCCAATATCATCAGAGCCCATAAACTTAACACTTCACATCCCACGCCGAAAACACCCAGCTCATCCTCTCCCTAGCTGAAGACCCCTCCATCATGATGGCCAACTACCATGGGTGCATGATGAGAGTCGCCGCCTGAATGAAAGACGAGTGCCTAAAACTTAGCATGGACAAAATGGAAGTAATGATCTTCGGGGACAACACTTCCCCTTGGAATGATTCCTCATGGCCATCCCAACTAGGACCCACCCCCACTGCTCACAATCTTGGCATCATCCAAACTCACCCGAGAAGCCTCATCAATGCAGTCTCCTCTTCCTACTTCATCAGTCTCCTCATGCTTTGCAAGGTCTTCAAATGGCTCCTGGTCAGAATCAGATGTGCAATTACTCAAGCGCTAGTCACCAACTGGCCGGACAACAGCAACACACACTATGTAGGAATCACCTTGCACCTTCTGAAGAGACTGCAGACCATACAGAATGCTGCGGCCAGACTCATCCTGGGCCTCCTAAAGCAGACACACATCAGCCACCACTTCAAGAAGCTAGACTGGCTCTCCATTCAGAAGAGATGTCAATTCAAGATGCTGATCCACACCTACAAAGCCCTATACAACCACAGACCAACATACATCAGCCACCACCAGAACTTCTTCCAACCCTCCAGACATGTGCGCTCCACCTCCCTCTCCCTAGCTCACACTCCCGGCATCCACTGAAGCAACAGTAGAGGACGCTCCTTGTCCTACCTCGCTGCAAAGTCAAAGAACGAACTTCCCTTCACCTCCAGACCTCATCTTCTCTGCTGGAATTCCAGAAAGAACTCAAGACCTGCCTTTTCAACTGAACCCTCCCTGCAGCAGGTTTTTTACAGCACCTGGATACCCTCATAGGTGATTAGCTGCACTTTACAAGTACTGATTGATTGATTGACAGTAACTGTTTTGGGGAGAACATTAAAATATTACAGAGATGTCAAGAGGAATCACAGAAGGCATTGTTGGAAAAAGACTGAATGAATTGGAAACTAATCAAAAAATGTATGTCAAGGAGATAATTCAGGTGAACCTTAATCTCCCCAGTATTGTGACAGAGAATAGATGTGACCCTTGTAACAATGCAGGAGTTCAGGAAGTGGATCAATTAAGGACACAAGAAACAATCTTTTCCTTCCAGGAACACCAATGAAACTTTGGTTTAAATTGGAACAGAAAGACTCTGGAATGTTCGAAGATGGTTAGATTGTATGTCACAATATTTAGGAGTAGGAGTGAAAAATGTGACAACACCAAAAAGTAAAGAAACATTAGAATGTTCAGTGCACTGGGAAGAAAATATTGCATTGTAAAGTAAAATGTCGAAAATGCCTTCCACCATGGGAATTATAAAAGGCAAGGCATGCTACTCGCCAGGGATGGTAGAAATTGAAGAAGAACATGTTCATGAGATATCCATAATCTTCATGAAAATGTACAGTGCTGGTGTCACTCATGGAAAATGTACATGAGGGCATACCTCCAATACAGAATTCAATTGAGATGCTAGCAGGGCAATGGTTCAATCAGGAAATGTCTCTTGCCTGGGAATTACTGTTCCTAATAGACATGTGACATGTTCACCAGTCTTCTGGAGGGAAACATTTCATAAGATAACAGGACAGTGAAATGGAAAGTAATTTCATTAAGTCATGCTGGGATTAGAATTTGCATGACAATCCACCTTCGTTACATTTTGGGACCTACACTCCTTTATTACAAGATCTTAGGCTGTGAGGTTGTGCAAGGTGGCTCCATAACATACAGTCAATTGTGGCCTGAATAAAAAACAGCAATATGTTTTAAAGGGGTGACTGAATCTAAGACACTAATTATCCATTTATTAATTTCCTCTGTGAGTGGGCTTACATTTGAATTCTTGATGAGGCAGGGAGAGTAAGTTAGCATCAATCTTTGCCCAGGCTCAAAACAATGTATTGGTGGAAGACTTCTATTTTGTTATGAAGGGAACTCTAATGTGATTGCTCCACATCATGCAAATTACAAGGGCAACAGCTTAATCTTTACTATTAAAAAAGATATGGTCATGAAGATGGCTTGCTTTGTGAGCCGCTTCCTTTGTTAGCAAGTCAAAGTCAAGTGCTTTCGAGAATTGATAAAAAAGGCCTTAGTTTGCTTTATGTGATCAATCCATGAATTTAGATCACCCACAATAGTGAACACAGAGTAACCGAGAAAATAGGGTGCAATATAAGGAGAACAGTTTGCTAAACAAAATATCCCATTAAATGAGTAGATGTGGAGAGTGTCAGCTAAAAAAGCAGTAAGTCAGTAGAGCCAAAATGAGGAGTGGAAAAATGACTAACATGGGCAGAGGAGGTGGAAATAATTGCCACACCATCTTCTATATTAGCTTAATAATCCACTTGTATAACATTACAGTTAGCAGGAATGTCTAAGGCCAAATCAGGGCTTTAGGTATCACAAAGCCATAAATAATGCTATTCAGTTAAAAGGCTAGGTAATGATCCCATAGTGCAGAGACGAAAACTAATAATCATTAAGACGGTTAAAGAGAAAATAGGAAAGGGAACCCTGTGGATCAGCACAAGCCCTGTTGTGTGTATCATATAGGGTTTGAGGTGGGAGGGCATACTTCCAGGTATCTCTCCCTCACTACTAGTTCTTGATATAATAGGACATTATGGCCCTCATTACAGGTTTGGCACGTGACGGAGGCCACCCGCCAAATTCTTTCCGTCTTCAGGCCACCTGTGTGATTCCCGCCGGCCCTATTAGGAGTTTACCGCAGGTGGTGAACAGGGCCTTAACATTGACGCTGGCTCCTAATGGAGCTGGTGCCACTGTGGCGGTGTGGTGGGTCCAGCAGCTCCCGTCACGCATGCCACTGCCCGTAATTCAGGCAGTGGAATGCGCAACGGAGCTGTGCATGGGGGCTCCTGCACTACCCATGCTAAGTGCATGGGCAGTGCAGGGGCACCCATGGGCCACCCGATGCCCCCATTTTACCAGCCTTTCCATGGCAGTGTAAACCTCCATGGAAAGGTTGGTGGAATGGGGACTTGTGGTCACCAGGGCGGCGCTGCAAGCAGCGCTGCCCTGGCAGATTAAAACCACTGGGACCACCAGGCTGCCGCTGGTGGCAGCCTGGCGGTGTCAGTGGTCTGACTGTGGCTGCTCCGCCATGGTCATAATGTGGCGGTCCCACCACCAGCCTGTTGGTGGTGGGTCTGCCACCGGGAGTCTGGCGGTCATGAGACCGCCAGACTCATAATGAGGGACAATATTTTTAAATGTAAATTAACCAACACCAAAAGTTGTTTAATGTTGTTTAACTTGTAGTCAGGCAACCAGTTTATGCCACAGTTGTTGTGATGATTTTCTGTCCGAATATATTTGACATGAGACTATTGTATCCGCAAACATGTCAGACCCAGACCCACCAACCATGCGCTGACAACTTCTCGGCTTTCTTTCTCAATCCTAACTGAGACATGTCCCCAAAAAAAAGTTTTAAGAAAATATTTTTTGCTACTATGTAAGTGTGCTAAAAGGAAATAACAGTAAGGCATTACAAATATGTGTTCACAAGCATCACTAATAGTTTAAATCAAAAAAAGATTTAAGTTTTAATGAAGCATGCTGTGAAAAAATGCCACTATTCACGTGGTCATCCTCATTTCTTGCTGAATTCTATTGCTAGTTTTAAGGCTCTGCACACTGGCGCACTGCTGTCCAGTACCCAGTGTATGTGCTCTAACCCCCCAAAACATGTAGAAATTGGCTAAGCCCTGATTGGTGTATATTAGTTATTACAAATCTAATTCAATGAGGAAGTCATGGTTTAATAAATATTAAGGAAAGGTAATAGTCTCTTTCAGACATTCCTGGAGGCTAGTTTGCATTAACTCCCCAGCTTCTACCAGCCTGTGGTCAGCGCAGGAAGAGGTAACAAGTAGGTGTGAAATGCCCTCCAGGAGCAAATAATAGACTGACCTGAATGATCAGAGATCACTGCTTTGAACTCCACATAATATTCAAATTGGGCATCTGGACACCCTGTAACACCACACTGTCAAATCCTGCTTGAAGGATCCGATGAGACACAGGTAACACTTGAAATTGAGAAAACAGGATACCAAGACAATTCTTGTGTATGCCCTGTCTAGTTGATGAAAGACCTTGCTTTTGTCTATCAGTATCCTGTCTCAGGGTTTATTCTTGGTATGGTGCCTGCTTCAAACTGGATGTTAGTGTTGGATGTGTAAGGACACTGGTGATTTCATTTCCCTATGACACGTGCACACACCCCCGGCCTTCAAAGCCCAAGTTTAGTGTTGCCGAAGGCTTCTGCCATCTTGAAAGTGTTCTGGGCCATGATATTTTAGGCTTGTTTATGGTAAGACAAGGAGCAACTGCTGAAAAAGGGGGCAGTGTTGCTCCTTGGAATTTTTACCCAATTGGTTGGGGAGTACCCAGGAGTCATCTCCACTCACTAGTTTGTGCCAATAAATAAATGTGACACCCCATAATATCCTATTAGAATGCTGCTGGACTTGCAAAAGGAGATCAGGCAGACTGAGCCTGCTGTACTTGGCATCTGTGACCTGTGAGAAGGACTTGAGGGGATTAGACCCCCCCCCCCCTCCACTTGAAACCCAAGGACCAGAATATTTCCAAGGATTATAGGGCTGGTCCTCTGAGTTGCTCAGGAACATAAAAAGCTGAACAGGTAATTCCTGTGAAGAATACCAACAGACCAGTGGCAAATGGACCTGGACTTGACTTTGTTGTTGATCTCTGCCTGACACCCTGAGAGTCTTTAAGTGTTCCCCCTGAGGTCCTAGGGGCTTTAGAAGTTTACTCCTGTGGTTGTTTGGGCACCAAAAGAAGTTTGGGGATTTTTTCACAACTTTTGCTCTAGAGCTTCAAGTGGACCATCCGCAAAAAGTGGCAGTTCCAAACAGTCAGAGTGGATTTCAGGTTTTTCCCCTGCAGCATAGAGTTTTACTTCAGGAAGAAATTTTTTTTAGATTCTGACCACTCTACTTGTTGTATTTGACCCACGCTCCATTGTGGTTAGCTGCAAATCACACCGAGGTCCAGATTTACCTTGACTATTGACCACAATTGGTCCTTTGCACTTTTCACACTATTTTCACCTAAATCTTTGAAAGTTGACATCTTCGGTTCCAATTGGATTTTCGTCATTTTGTTAATTACATTTTACTCTATTTTCATAAATTGGCATGACATTTTTATGGTGTTGTGATTTCAACTTTTCAACTGTTTTGCTACTTCTAAATGTTTTACATATTTTCCTTAAGTTAAGCTTGTATGCCCTGTGCAATAGCTACAAGAAAGCTGAGCACAGGTTTAAATGACAGAAACCTTTGACTGGACCTAGCAAGTTAGTGACTTTGGGCTATATGTATGAAGCACCACATTAGCGATTACCAAATAGCAATTTTTACAGAATCGCTATTTGAAAATCACTAAATGTGATGTAACATACAATTTGCTAAATTATTTGTGATTACCTAAAATTCGCAATCACAAATAGCGATCACCAAATAGCGATCTGGTACAACAGTGAATCGCTATTTGGTAATCACAATTTGCAAATGTTACATTCTGGAGCAGCTTGATTACCTCACAACCAGGAAGTGGGTCGGTCCATGCTGTTTCCAGAAGCCTGAGCCACAGGAGGAGGCAGACTCTGTGAGCAAAGCATCAGGGAGCCAGTTTGAAGTGTCACTCAGGACCAAAACACACCATGGCTACTGAAGGGAATGCAAAGGGTGCTAGAGGCAGAAAAAGGAAACTGAAGTTCAGTGAGCAGGAACTTGAGGTGCTCACTGAAGAGGTTGTAAAGAGCCATGAAAGGCTCTTTAGGAAAAACTCACTCCATGTTCCAGAGAGTGAGAAGAGTAAAATATGGTGTGCCATATAGACAAAGATCAGTGCGGTGGGTGTGACACAACTCTCCATTGAGGCTATACGTAAGCGGTGGTACAATTTACGTACATGTGCAAAGGAGAGGGTAGCAAACAGGCTTGTAGAGGCAAGGAGTACTGACAAAGGACCATCCATCCAGACACCATCCTCCCCCTTGGAGGACATGGTAGAGGCGACTCTGCAGCCAGAAGCCATCATTGTGGTCACTGACAGACACCTCAGCCACAGCAGGCACCAGCAAAGGTAAGGACAACAATTATTTGAATTACCATATGTGCAGGGACAATTTGCCCCTAGAGGAAGTCAATGTTAACACTCACTGACAAAAATAGTCCATGCCACTCATTCCATGCAAACCAAAAATGCCTTATGGGAGTGGTAGTCTATACTTCAACAGTGAACTAAGATCAAACATTGCAGCATTGTGAATCCCCATACAGTTAGACAAGACAAATGGCAATCAGAAACACTATGTTAGGGGAAACTGTTTACTTCAAAATGAAATTTTTAACTGAGACATGCAAACGTAATTAGAAACTGAAATATTGCTCATTGATGTTGCAGATGTCCCTGTACCACATGCAGTAGAACCAGAACATGGGGGGAATGAGGAATGCCAGCCACTGTCCGAGGTAGAAACTGTCATGTCCATACCACCCACAACACATGCAAAACCCAGGCGCAGGGCAACAGTGGCACCACTCCCTGAATTCGACCTGGAGTCTGATGACATGACACAAGACGTGCATACACCACCTTCAGAGGATAAACGCAACCACAGACTTAAGTCCCTTTTCCAATGCCAATACACTCCCCTCAGGAGACGTAGAGCATTTGTCAGGCAGACTTCAGAGGAAGGTGAGGGCTCATCTATGTTATGAGGTCTGGAGGCATCAATGTTGAAGGTGCAGCACCTACAATGTAACCAACATGAAATCAATGCACGAACAGTTGGTGTCTCTATATCACAACATGTGCCAGCTGAAAGCAACAGTATTGGAAAGACAGAAAGCAACAGCAGACAATCTAACGGAGATGGTGAATGCCATTAAGAAACTCAGCACAGTAATGCACCAGGACCCCATCACCCACCATAAGCATCATCACCAACTGATAGGTAGATTGGATGGGTTTAGCAGATCTGTTCATCGCCTCACAAATGCAATTGCTTCACTGTCACGGTATGCCGTGGGCATGCAAGTGAAGATGGCACATTGAAGTGGAGATGTTCCACGGGGATTGGTGCAGGTTACCAATGCACTAGACAACATGCAGTCAACCCGGATCGCTAGGAACAGAGACCTAGGTGCTGGGGATAGTGAAGAGCTCTCTAGCCTCAGTAGTGTGGCTGCCCTTGTGATGGAGAATAGGTGCCGCAGTTCCAGGCACAGTGCTGTCTCAGAAGCCTCAACAAGAGATGCCGCTGAGCCCACTGACCATTCTAGTGGAGTGCGTGGACACAAAATATAATGGAGCCATGTTCTAGGGCTTGTTGTTTAGTGACATTGCAATACCATTGTCGTGTTAATGGTGAAGCATGTAATTTAAGAACAGATTGTGTTTTTGTACTACCTATGTAGCATGCCCACATATTTGGCCTGAAGTTAAGGCAAAAAATGTCATAACTGCATCAATGAGGATCAATATGTGCCCTCTTCATTGCTTACATCAAAAATAATGGTGCATGATTAAAGCACATATTTGTCTGCCTTCTACTGTTCCCGATCTCTGCTAGGTGACAGGGTGGTAATGGGTCGTCATCCTCATCAGACTCCATATCAGAGGGTTGCAGGGGTATGCCGCTCAATGTTGCAATGTTGTGTCACATAGCACATGTAGCCACAATCTTGCAGCAGGTCTCAGGATTGCATTGTAGTCCCCTGCCACTTTTGTGCAGGCGTCGAAAGCGACTCTTCAGCAGGCCAAATGTCCTCTTGATCACACTTTGCATCCTCCTATGAGCAGCACTGTAATGCGTTCACTTGATGTGGCTGGATTGAGGTATGGTGTGAGGATGAAAGACCACACTGCATATGCACTGTCTCCTACAATAATAGGAGTGAATATTTAGTCATTGTCATCTCTAACTACAACTATAAACTATGTTCCAATGCTCTGTGAGAAATTACCAAGTAGGTATCCTTCTCTACACTCTCCACCAAGTAGTCGTGTTGAGATTCCACTATGTCTAAATATAAAGGAGTTATTTGTGCTACTAGGGAATCTGGTCACGAAATCAGTGACGATGTTTGAGGCATTGCACATGACCTATATTTTCATGGAAAGGCTACATTTAAAATGTATATATATATATATATATATATATATATATATATATATATATATATTCATTGGCAGGTGCTGGACAGATTGAGACATGTGCCCCGTCAATGCAGCCAATGACGTGTGGGAATTGGACTACCTGATAGAAATGTAATTTTGTGAGCTGCAATTCCTGTGGGATGTTGTGGAATTTGACATACTCATTTATTTTTGTTAACATTGCATTCAGGAATGCATGAAAGAAACATGAGAGCGCACTTTGAGACCCAGCTGCTGCTATTACCCCTTGATAGCTTCCTGAGACTAAGAGGTGCAGGGGACATAACATCTGCATATGAGTGGGTATTGCATTGCTTCTTTGTGTGTGTCGCTGAAATTGTGTTTGCAAATCTGCTATTAGGGCTAAAATCAGGGCTGAATTTATCCTATACTTTTCAGAGATCTCCACCTCTGTTTGTTCAAACAATGTTATGGGCACTCTGAAAATGTGCTTCTGTCTCCTCCTCCCTCTTCTCGAATCTGCCAGGACCCTCATCCTACTCGTCATGACATAGAATGCAGCCATTGTTAAAGAAGCAGATGAACTTTGGGCCTCTTTATATAGGTTTCACCTGTTTACCACTGGATTTGAGTTTGTGGTAAATTTCACATACAAAATCCCCATTTTGTGACCCTTCGCAATATGCGAATGGTTTACACATTGGATTTGCGATTACCTATTTGCGAATCGCAATTCACAATTCATAAAATTAAGTCACAATTTTAGAGAATGGCTAATTTTGCAATTCCTTAAATTTCACTGTGAATGCCTTTCATACATTGTGGAAGGCAATTTTGCATTTTCAAACAGCCTATTTTTGCGATTTGCACCGTTTGCGAATGCAAAATGGTTTGATACATCTGGCCCTTTATTACTTTTGGAGGACTAACATTCACCCCAACTAATAATTCACTTTCTCACACATACATTCACTTACATATTTGAAACCCCCTAATTCAATACTTCAAAATGTTTGAGCCACTGATTTATCCTCATACATATAGTAAATCATGGATATCAGATAGGAAGCAGAGAAGGGGCAAAATAATTAGGTAGATGAGTTACAGAGTTAGGGGAAAGCCCTGAACACATAGGTACACGACAAGGGGACAATAACATATCAAATAAACAATACACAGTACTTAAATCTGAGAAGCCAAGCAGGAATTTGAATGAGGAGATGGCCTAATTTATCAAACTAACCTGAGGCTTTCAAATTATTCTTTAAATTGGTAACACACAAAAAGATTTTCAGGAGACCATTTACCATTGTAATTTGCAAATTGTGTTGCAACCCCTACAAGATTTATTTCTAAGCCGTGTATTTTGCAGGAAATGTCCCACCAGATAGTAAATATAATTGTGTTACTACTATCCGAGCACTCTGTAAAGGTTGTAAATGTAAGCCAGGGACGTTTTGATTTTCTACTGAATTAAAGTCCTAGTCAATAGCCAAAATGAATCCAAGCTGAATGAATGTTTTTGTATTTTCACAATACTACATCTCATTTTGCAACAACCATAAGAAACAGGCTTGCTGCATTGAACTTCAGTAACCCTTCTTATGTATATATTTTGGCACCAAAACTTCCTGGTTTTGATCTATGGCAAATGATGCAGAAAGTACTTAAGTACAACTATTTGAAAACATACGGTAAGCCAGAATTTTAAAGTGGAAAAAACAATCAATTTTTGCATTTAAAAAATGTTACATCTACTATTCTAGGACGTCAGCTGTAAATGTGCATTGCAATGATCCACAGCTACTTATGGAGCTATTCACAAAGAAATTTACTCTTACACTTTTGAGTACCTTTTCTACTTTTGCTATTCACAAACTGTAAGTGTGAATGTGCTAAAACGTTTACACTTACACATTTCCAACCCCTGAAAAAGATAGTAAAGCCTAAATTATAAGTGTCCATTACTACTAAAAAAATAGTAAGTCTAGCACCACACAAAGCCAACTCCTGATACTGCAATACCCTCCCAGAGAAAAATAATGTATGTAGTAACTTAAAGTAAAACCTGATAGGAAACATTGGTAAATTAAATTATGTAAAATGTTTAAGCCTATAAATACATATAATTTATTGTTAAGACTAATTTATAAAAATGTTTAATTTTGTTATAAAATATTATAAGAACTGTTTTGCATTTACAAATTTATGTAACAGTAACATTTGTTAAAATATGATTACATTTATTTTAATAAATACTATGGGAGGGGCTTGCAATACCTGTGGTTGGCCATGTGCAGTTCTAGACTTATCACCAGCTTTGAGATGAAATACTTTATTACCCTTTTGAGTACCTTTCTGGCTGTAGTAACTGCCGACCTGCAGTTTGTAAATAGCTAACCTCTGACTCTTGTGGACGGGTTGCGGTCCCTCCCTAAACGTCTGCCTCACCCTCCATGACTCTCCCTAAACCTCTTTTTATTCCTCCTTTAAACCCTCTTCTTTATTCATAAGTGTTCCCCATTTTCCCTCTCACATTTACTTCAAAAAATGTATACTTACATGTGCAGAGACTCACAGTTGGGGCAGGGATTGCTGCACATACAGGTATAGGAGAGGCAGTGGCATAAATTCTGCACCTAGGTTTGTGAATAGCAGTTTCTATTACTTTTTGTAGTTTACTACAAACTACAAAATGTACTACAAAATGCAGTTTGTGAATAGCCATCAGGGTCTTCAAATCTAAAAAGTAAAATGTTTTTCTGCGTGCAAGCGAAACGCTGCCATGGGCTTAGAAACATGTTCATGCTCCTGCCTAATGTTTTACCAGTCAAGGCGTGTGGCTTAATCTCTTTCTTCCAATGAATAGTTCGTCGCTCAGGGATAATTGCTATCTTTCACACAGTATCATCTCTGAAGTGAGGTGGCCAAATGACAAAACTTTATCCCTCACAGAACAACTGCCTTCATATATGTCAGTCGATTCCAAGGCCAAATCTGCCTGCCAGTAGGTTCATTTCAGAGAAAAGGGCTTTGCAGACAAAGAGGGCTCCAAGGACTGGGTGGATATAAGTCCAAGGTTCAGAGCTTAACTGCCCTTGACCAGATTTTGGGCATCGAAAAAAAGAAGCTGACGCACGGCTGGGAATCTCATCTTGAGGGACTGAACCAAAAGGCACTGTGGGGCTGTGTCTACAGTAAACACAGTTGTGAAACATGAATTGGGTCACTCCGTTGTAAAACTTAAGCTGGAAAGTGTGTGAACTACAGCTTGATTTGCCATAAAAATGGTCAATAATCAAAGCTGTGATTTTCCAGTAATAAATCTTTAAACCATGTGAAAGGGGAGATCTTATTTACAAAGAGAAAGAGACCAAACTACCTGGCACAGGACTGTGGCGTCGGAGTCTACAATTTTCATCTGGAGCTCTGGAAGACATAGCCAATGCCGAAGATGCACAGCTTCTTCAGGATCAACAAGAAGAAGCCCAGGTCCTGGCCAAAAGGCACCCGTGGCTCTGCTTTAGAGCTTCTCTTTCAAGGTGAAAGACAGTGAAAGCTCCTGTAGGCAGCAGAAACGGAGCTCATCAGCGAGAGGACCAGTGTGTCACCTTTATGACAGGGTGTGTTGTTGCTGCAGGCACCAGTTGCAACCGGACAGTCTGCTGTGGGACTTGTTTAGGAGTTCCTCCTATTCCTGGGAAATAAGGGTCTCATTTCATTTTACTCAGCTATATTTTAATCACAAAAACAACATTATCTGCTTTAAGCAAGTAGGACTGTAGCTTTACATAACAGACATATTTCAGGAACCTGTCATCTGCTTGTGCCACGGACCAAACATGAGTGAGGCACTTCTCACAGAAAGCAGTTTACCTACTAGGAGCTGCATTGTTTCACGTGTGCGGGAGGCCGGTACAAGACGGTAGCCTCGCACCTACACCAGGTCTCGCCCACCCATACCTAGTTTAGGGATACAGTTTCCTACAGTCCGTTCCTCTACGGCTCTCATAGTTTACATATACACAGACCTCTTGTTCCACCACCAACCTGCTAAAGGTTTGAACTGGCATTTGGCCCACCATCATAATTAATTTTCCTAATTCCAACCAATTGGTTAACGTATCTGTAAGCCTTATTCCAGAGTTATTCGAATCATCTCACCTTTTATATCATCTCAACTCTCCACATCTCCAATGTAATCTTTCATGCAAGTGCCATCGCATCGATGCTATTGAGAAATCTACGGGCATCAATATGTCTATGTTTATGCAAATGTACGTAACCGGATCTCTCTCTGTCTTCCAGCCATGATGGGGATTGTATGGAGAAACAACAGATTAAACCAACGTTGTTTCTGTTTTACCAAAACGATCTCGTCCTATTTGACAAAGTCCTGGCCTGAGTCACATAGCAATTTGTGCACCAACATTTAACATACACTTGAAATAAAGCAAGGTCATGTGTATTTCGAGGGAGATATTGAGTTGAGAATGGAACCCATTTGTGTTTAATGGAGAGTGAAGAAAACGGTTACACCCCCTACCACAAACAAAATGCTGTCCCTATGGAGTTAAAAGGAAGACTTCATATACATGTTTGCCAGATTTATGGATGCCTTTAACCTGATGGAAATTCTGTGCAGACACAATTTACACTTTGGAGTGAATTAGGAAATCTGTGACTAGTTTATAACTCCAGGAACTCCCCTGTATATTTGTGTTTATTTTACAAAACACCCTTTTGTTTCAGAACAGCGTAGAATGTTTAAATTGTTAAAAGTGCACTTACTACCTCTGACGAGGTGTTGAAGCACTTTACAGTGAGCGGTACGCTACCCGGGAGCCCAAAGTTAGAGGTCGATCCTTTTGTTATTGGAATTACTTCTGCATGCTCATTCCAGGCATCCACTACAGTTTGTCATACATTATTGACATAGATGTGATCATTAGAGGCTCCTATATGAGAAGCAATTGTTTGCCTGAAGTATTAGCTATTGGTATGGTTTCCAAAAGAGCTTAGGACAGATAGGCATGAGATTTAAAATAAACTGTATCCAAGATAGACAGGTAGAAGGGATGCAGATGTGCATTTTAAAAAATCGGGGCTGGAAGTAAGTGAAAGTTTAATTGAAGGTCGATTTTTCATGCAGGGTCTTAAGGAATATATTAGGTTGAGAATATTTGTATGCAATTTGTGGATGTAAACCTTTTGAAAGAAACAGTTTCAAATACTGCTCCCAAGGAATGTATCTTAAACAATCATTCTAGCAGTACTTACGAGGTGATACAGATACTTCCCACGGTGAAAAACAGAAGCCCAGTGCTTGTTGTAAAGCCCCCTTAAGAGTGACTGTCAAGCAGGGTAACACCTAAGCACATTTCTTTACCTGTAATTCCAATTTGAGAACACCCCAGAGAGACTCCTTTCACATACCTGATACAGCAATAGATTCAAAACTATAAAGTATTGTTACAGTTTATGCAAATCATATGCACCGTACCTAAACTATACATATAAAACATATGCTTTGTAAATACACACCAACTTAAAAATATAACAAGACAATCGATGAACTCATTGCAGCAATCACTAGTATAGACAGTGCATGTTTGTGACCCATTCAATACCTGGTTTGGAAGGTGTTGTCCCCTGAGTCCACCTGAAGAGCTCCCGCCCTGAACAGATACCATGTACAGCAGAATGGATGTCTGCGAGGTCACCGTCACCTTCCAAGATTCACCTTGCCTCATCACGAATGGCAAAGAACTCAATAGCACAAAACGTACAAATACTAAACTTTAAAATCTGTATTAAAAGAATTATAAGAATATTTCAGAAGGTCTTATATCTAGCACTGTGTGTCTACTCCATGGTGTGTGAACTCATAGGTAGATTCCCTTCTTCTATGTACAACCAAATAATTTTACACACCAATGGAAAAATAAATTAGAAAAAATAACAATTTGTAGGAATACTCCCAAAACCTTTAATGTAGCACTAAACACAGACCAAACATATGGTTTACGTGTATCACTCCCTCAGGCCAATAATGTACCTGTGCTGTTCCTGCACACAGATGCAGAAAGTGACCATGCACCCTTTCTTAACTAAAGTATACTGCTGACATCGCCTTAGTAATTCCACAATTTAGTGCATGAGCTGCAGAGAACACAGTTCAGAAACATGGTGTGACAACAGAGCAGAATCATCATATGGCAGAGGTCCTTCTCTTGTCTTTCCACCCTTTATTCGGTGTAACTACAGCATGGGGAGAGTGTCACATTTATCCCAGTGCTACATTAAACCAGTCACACACAGGCTTTTACACAGTGCATTCTGGGTAAGATTGACATACCCTCCATTCATAAAATGTTGCCTTCTTACCCTCTACAGTCCAACCACCATACCTTCAATAAAACCACAATAACATGGAAAGCTATTTTTTATTTTCCTGCATTCCATTCAGGCCACACCCTATTCTCTCTTATGACCGCACTGTATTGCGGATTCTTTTGAAGAAGACATTTTGCATAACAACTAATAATTTGCAGTTAACAAGCTCTTAGTCGCTAAACTGGAAAAATAAATCAATAAAATATAGGGAAAGCAGCTTCTTGCAGCTAATAAGCCAGCTAAAGCTAATTTTCTTTCTCGTTTGAAACATGCTGGTAATGCTGTGAAACCGTAAAATGTCCAGTAACTGAGTGACCAAACCTTATTCTTCTACACAGCCTTGCAATAATGTCTAGCAATTACCAGATGGTTTGATGAAAAAAAAAACATCCATTAACTATTGTGTCTCCAGCTGCCTACGGATGGTGAAAAATAAAGATGGAAATAACCAGCAGTAACAATATTGTTGACACGTATAACCCAACCGTGTGCTAGCTATGGCAGAAGTATTTGCCATATAAGTAATACCAGGAAAGATATTTCTTTCTTATTTGCCAGGTAAAAAATCTAAATAAGGACAGTGACATCTATTTTCTCACAGACAATAAAAGTATTAATATACAAAATTAAAAATCAGAAAAAAATAAAAATGTGACAGCAGTGACAAATTGGCAAAAACAATCTCACAATCACATTTGTGGCATGATATGTGACCAAGTCTAGATACATCTTTATAGTTGTTTAACAAAGGCTCCTTCAGTGTTCGTTTAAGGCATAAGAATAAAAGAACTTCTGAAGTCTCAGTAAAACCAAGTATGGCCTTCTTTTGACCATCCAGTCATTGCCAGGCTGAACGACCAGAGGTAGTAAAAGATTCTCTCTCTATTGTTTATTTTACCTTCTACTCAATGTTTCCAACATAAGCCAAGGTTTCTGAGGTTAGTGGGGATTCATGGCATGGCATCAAATATATAATTATAATGTACATAACGGTGGGACAGGTGAGGCTATGGTGTATATTGCCCACCTCACTACCCTTCTGTCCCCTCTATTGTATTTATATGTGTGCAACGTATCCATGAGATCAGTGAATCTGGGGAAGTAATTGCAGGGGAGGGGGCCAGACACATGCAACATAAACTTGGAGAGCAGTAGCTGTCAGTAACATGGAATTTTCACATGAGAGTACATGAGGGACAACGGGCCAGATGTACAAATATTAGGACTACCCATTTCCTAATTGCAATTCTCTCCGAATCTCGGTTAGGAAATTGGTATTCCTAATGTATGAAACTCTTTTGAGTTTCAATAGCAATTCCTAGTTGGTTGCATATAGACCTACCCAATGCATAATAATGAGGTAGGTCGCATTTTGCGACCCATTAGGAATCGCAGCCATCACAGGGATAGTGGTCTGCTAGGGTCAGCAGACCACCATGCCTGTGATTGCTTTTTAATAAAGCACTTTTTTTTTAACACAGAATGCATTTAAAAAGAAAAAATGAAACTTTGCAGTTTCAATTTTTAAGAGTAGGCAGTGGTCCGTGTGAACACTGTCTGCTCTTAAAAAATATTATTTACATTCTCAAAGGGGAAAGGGTCCCTTGCAAATGGGTTACCACCAGCTCTAAAGTGGTGGTAAAGCATTACTGGACAGGAATTTGGTCGCAAAACAGTAAGACATACCATACTGATTCAGTATTTGTAAGGGACGCCCTAAACTTACCCATTCCTAATAATGATTCGCAAATGCAAAATGTGATTCAGTAACAGGTTACTGAATCATATTTTTCCTTTTGTACATTAGAAAAAGCATTTTTCTTGTGTCCAATTGCCCAATTCTGCGAATCAGGCCATTTGAGGCAGGAAAAACGCCTTGTTCATCTGGCCCAATGTTCTTGTTGTCTATAATGTCACTGGAAACC
This sequence comes from Pleurodeles waltl, assembly GCF_031143425.1. Classification (NCBI taxonomy): domain Eukaryota; kingdom Metazoa; phylum Chordata; class Amphibia; order Caudata; family Salamandridae; genus Pleurodeles; species Pleurodeles waltl. The sequence goes on along the minus strand of NC_090444.1, from coordinate 269,171,194 downwards.
CATTACTAGAAAAATTCCCACTATCGACAGCTCTCCATTCGCACTCCTGTGTGCTATTTTTGCTTCAAACATACGTCTTATGACCATTTATGAAGAGTTTTCAGAATTGTATTTCCCACCTGCCTTTTAAAACATTCTTGTTGTTTACTTCATTATTATTAGCTCTACTTCTTCCTGAGATGTATATGCTGGTTCATGTTTCTTTCTGGATGTATTTTAGGGATTCTTTATTTTCAAAGAGTTGTGTTTTTTTCGTATACCGCATTTGTCACGTTACTAAGGCTGTCTATGCTTGTTAATGTTAGGCCTCTGTATGAATATTCGTGTGATCCATGTTTTGAAAACATTCATCAGAATTTAAAAAGATGACATATTTGCCAGTGGGGTTCCTGTCCCCCCCCCCTCATCTTCTTTTATAGGGTTAGTGAAATCACATTTGACTTTGTTGGTCTGAGAGTGTGAGCTTCCTCATTATCTGATCCATCATTGATTGGACTGCCCAACATTACGTCAGGCTCTGGTTTGTGTGCTGCTGGGGTGCTTAAGTGCAGGGATGAGGCCATGATCATAGCAAAATGACGCAGACAGGGCTCATTTTCTAATGGTGCCTTTAAAAGAACTTAAAGATGTAGCTATCATTAGTGCAACGGATCCAGTGGTACCAGAACATAAGGGTTTAGGGGTTGCTTTGTACCCTTCTTATGGTCATCTTTTACTAAGCAGCCAAGGGACAGAGGGGCCATTTGCCTTGCTTGCAATAGGACCCATGGCATTCTGGCTGCCCCATTGAAAGGAAGTGACCTCCTTCAGCTCATCTAGTTTGCGTACAATCATGCATGTTCAGGTTGTTCACAGGAAAAATAATAGATAAACTGTGCCTGTAAATCTTGAAGTTTCGGCTACTTGCCCTTTGTGCATATATGCTAAAATCGTGTGTGGAGACATTATTCAAGTTGATGCCTACCCTCTATTATGTAGTTACAACAGATGCCTATGATTACATTTGGATGCATTCATCTATGCTACAGCATACACTGAAGCCTCCTAACTGCTTGTATGGTCAATATCTCATCACCCCATGTACATGGCTTTGACTTTGTACGGCAGGTGAGACAAGCCTGCAGGCTAACCGAGTACTGTGGTTCTAGCCTAATGTTGTCATGGAAGGTGTAGATAAAGTCAGTCAGTAGTTGAACCTGGTACAAGTGGGCAGAGGGAGAACTATATTACAGGCCTGATTATAAACTCCACAGAGGGATAGTCCATATGTAACACACTCAACAGAATCCAGCGGCCTGGGGTACAGAATTTATGCGATGTTGTTAGTAGCATCTGTTATGAGTTTTTTCTCTGTAATGAGAATTTGCAAACAGATTTTGTTGCTTACCACACTAAAATCCACAAGGCCCAGTAGTTACTGTGGCTTTTCACTCATTAAATTCCAGCAGGTTTTACCTGGGTACTTGTAATCTGACCCTAAATTTTTAAAAGTCCTGCTTTTCTAAAACTATCTTCCCCTGAATATGTGCCTGCCCCCATGTATTATTATATTCATGCCTGCCATCTTTGTAGTGGATATTTCTTATTTCATGTTGTCATATTAGGCATATTTTAGCTCTGCACAGTCAAGGGGTTGACAACATGAGGTATACTACATCTCACTGTGTCAAGATATGATTCCAGCCATCTCGTTTTCTTTTCTGTATTACTCCTTCCCCATCCCATGTCACAGATGATATTATATAACTCTTTGTTGCTCTGCCTACAGGTCACCCATCCTTTCTCTTGTGTATCGTGTAAGGGACAAAATTTTATGTTGACACCTTGGCCTTTCCTCTCAGTCCAGTCAACGTTTATTTTTATTTTTTAAACATGATGCTAGCATATTTTTCATACGGAGGTCAATACTATATTTCAGCCAATTTTAAGTACTGTAAAACAACAGATGTTACTATTATCCGGGGTACTGGTGCTAAGTTTAGAAACTCAAAAAGATAGAAGGCTTAGAATTAATTTATCATGATTCAAACGTGTGATCTTCACATCACTGCAGAAGTCAACGGCGAGACTTGACTCACTTACCCATCTTGAAGAAAATACCTTACTGTAAAGTCCTGGGCCACACGTAATCACTAGGCCACATCTCCTCAATATAGATATGCATTTTTCAATGCAACCATTCTGAACATAGAGACACATTTGAATGAAATCAGAAATGTTTGTCAAAATGTAAAAATTCTACACACAAACTAGGAGGTGAGAGCAATGTAACCAGTGAAACATGGAACTTAATGCTTTGAAATACTGCGTTTGTCTTTTCATGCTAAGTAAACCCAAAACAGTCCTCTTTGGAATTGTTTTGTAAAAATATGCTTTAATATTACCTTAAATTTAAAGTAAAAAAAATAGTGAAAATAGTGTAGACCAATGATTGCCTAACAAAATGATTAAAAGTTCAAAACAGAGAGCCATCAACGTGCACTGTTGTAAAGCTTTTTGTAATTATTATTTTTGATCGTCATGATGCTGGTCTGCCCCAGAACACATAAATCAGACTGGTCAGATTTAAAGGAATCATGAAATTGTGTTTAATTAACCAATAAAAACTTTGCGATCGAGCAATGATGCATCTCGTCTTTTGTGCAAAACATGATGCAAACTGTTCAAACGTGCTCCAGTGTTCTTTCCTAAATGCGTAAAACATGCCTAATGCAATCGCAAGTTGATCATGACCAAAGTGATCCTCGTGCACCGAGAGGACACAGCATTGTGTCTTCTCAGAACTAGAGCCTGGTTGCAATGAGGTCCACGGACTCACGCATGTACTGACCTCACTAGTCAACATGTATGTAGTGCCCAGTGTACCTTGGAGGGCTGTAGGGTGAAAAGGCTTAAGAACAGAGTAATCACACTGACGGTATGCTATATTATCGAAGATATTAATATTATAAAAACAATATGGTGCATAATGTTACAGTCCTGTAGCCCGAAAGGGGTTCGGTGCCCAGGTCTTCGAACTGTGCATCACAGTTCTATGGCGGACTCTTGCATAGGTCCGTTTCACACACATGCAAAGTAGAAAATGGTGCTGGTTTCAGATGTTCAACATTTGCGTTATTAAAATTGTCTTCCTCCTCAGCACGATTGCTTGCTTGAATACCAGTGCGACGACGTCTGAACCACTGGGGCAGTTGGACCTCAGCGTTTCATAATGGAAAAACTCCTTGGATCTAGTTTGGAGACAACAGACTATTTGTGGGCCTGGCTTTCTTGGCTGGTATTTCTCTCATTTGGCTTAGCTTTCTTTGACTATTCAAATGTTGCAGCAGGTAGTTCTGTCTCTTTGCTTGTCCACTTTTCTGCCAGTTAAGAGCACGTTACCCCTCGTAGCTTGCACATGCGAAATCTGAGATGCGCACTTTTCTTAATAGTGAGCATACTGTGCTTGCCCACATTTTTTTTTAATGAAAAAAAAATCCTTTGGATAAATAAATAGGCTTTGTAATATGGCAAAATAGTTTTCAATATTGCTTCCATAAAAAAACGAAAAGGAGCAACACGCTGACACACTAATATCACATGCTACATTTAAAAATAAAATGGACCCAAAAATAGGAAAATGAAAGATTCAGTCATAAAACGCACGATATTTGTATCAACTCTTCACTTCATTTGAGTTGTATTTACCAGATAATTGAGGACAAGGGCTGCAATATACCACTTGAGGAGTAAGTTTATTTACAGTTGAATGTAGCACTAAATCGGCCGTATTGGAGCACGAGTTACGGTACGCAAGGACACATTCATTTTTTTGTATATTATTTTATTCTTATTTTAAGCATGGGGAGATTAAGTGATTTGCCCAGAATTTGCCGAGACTGAAGCCTGGTTCTCCAGTTCCAAGGTCGGCAGCTCTGGTGGTAACGCCACTTTCCCAAACTAATATTGAAATGCAGGTTCTCCTATTATTCACCAGTGAAAATAAATGATGTGAAATGTCTGCTGTTTCAAATGAGCTACATAAAGAGGAGGGTATATATTTCACTTCCAAAATATGATTTGTGCAGACGGACTGCAAGGGATCCCCTCAAATTTTTGAAGTATCCTTGGCTGCAAAATAATTGTAAATATGCCTCAAATTATGATGTTTGTGCCACAAATACACACCTATATTAAAAGTAACATTGTGTATAATTTACATTTCCACTTTTGTCTGTGTATGCCAAGCATGATTAGTAAACTGGTACTATTTTGCTAGTATTATTTAATAGTTTTGTGCAGTATCACTTTGCCACTGTTAATGCTCCTTTACAAAATCCTTATACTGAAAATTCATTTGGCTACAACTTTCATTAAAGTAAACATCAATCAATATTTTCAATAAGGCTGTATTTGTTTACTGGGTATTCATTCACAGTCGTGAGCACAACACACATACATACAGATGCAAACAGCCACAAACAAATCACTCTTTTTACACTGCATTTAGGTTGTGACTCACTCCCGTTGTACATTGCCAGTATGGTGTATTTTCTTCATTAATAGAATCAAGATTAATGGGCAGGAATTAAGGCTTCCAAGGTAATGTTACCGCAAATTGTGGTGAACACCAAAAAGTCAAGGATTTATAAATGCACACAAACTGCTAGTGTCAGAGGAAGGAGTATGTGCCTTTTCAGTATGGTAAAGGCGGGGAACCTCTATTTTAAATGCAGGCATAAGGGGAGTTTCTTCATAGGAAAAATAATTTTCCTATGGGGAATATGAATTATGCAAATCCAAATATATATATATATATATATATATATATATCATTTACTGATGCAGAAAGTTCCAGTTTGTGCACATTCCACTTGTGACGGCTTTGTATATTGGAGTCCTATAAATCCACACATGCTCATCGATTTCCAGAAGTAATCCTAGGGCTCTTTGTAAATCCCATAGAAGCTGACAATACATCCCAAACATAAAGCAAACCTTAAAAGTTCATTCCCGGCTTTGAAAAGGATGGCTTTGTTGTTTGGGTGCCATTGGCCTTGCTGTTTGCATTTTCTAATGAAGCAAAGCAGAATTGATATCTGTCAATCAAACTGAGAAGAAGGAAACATGGGTTCGGATAAACACAATGACAGTTGTCCCTCTGACTTCTAGTTTGTGATGTTTTCTATTGTCATTTTTATTGGTTTAGTCTCATATTTAACCAGTATTATTAGTACTACGTATCGTTTCCGGGTTTCATGTTAGTCACCATGCATACTTGGCAATATATGAGACATCATATCAGGAGTGACATGCAGAGAAAAGACATCTGTGTTCCATTATCTTCTGTAACGGCATCCGTAGCAGTATAATACGGAATGCTGGACCACATCAAGACGACTCGGTTCATAATATGCTGTTAAAATCTCTCCCTACAAAATACGTCAGATTCGCTGCATCTGATCTGCGCCTGATTTCAGCTTCTCTCCAAAATTAAGATAAATGCATCATAAAAAAATGCTTTACTGAGCAAGCACGCACATGGTTTTGCTTAGGTAAACCTTCAAACCTTTTAGCAGAAATAAGAGTATTTTCATAAATTAGATTTCCCAAAAAAACAATCATATTTTATGCATAGTCATAGGTACATTTTTATCAAAATACCACTAGTGGTAGCTGTAAAATTCAGGCTTGCTAATGTTAAAGGATTTATGAAAACCTGTTAATGGCATTACATGGATTTGAAGTTAGTGTGCAAAGGTGTGGTAGAACATAATCACTATTCCGCTTAAGATGTAATAAGAAGGCCTTGGTTGAAAGGACTCTTCTCCAGGCATGCTAGATGGGGAAACTGATCTTACACACAGGTACTGAAACATCAAACCTAGACACACAGAGGTGAAGGATGTCTGTACAGATAAGGCATTAGACAGTCAAACAGCAAAATCCCAAAATGTCAGATCCCACCTCTAATGTGATCACATGTGACATCTGTGCACTCAGATCATATACTTAGGTCACTCCATGATAAACACATGTGTACTATTATCTCACAACAAAGGCAGGAAGCACGCATAACAGAAATTAAAGTAATGCCTTATGTGCTTAGTTGCTTGCAGGTGCATGTAAGAAAATTGGTCCTACCAACTGAATGCATTTTCCCATTTTCCATTGTATGTAAATACAGCTATATCAACAACGGTGCATGCCCATCCACCTTACCTTAATCTGCATAGTCATTCATTTGAGAGCGCAGCACTACTGCTCACCATACTATCAAAGAAGTTGAACTGTTATAGTCCATATGAGCTACCCCTCATCCAACAGCTGTGGAAACTTTCGCCACCGCAAGGATTTTTGCCCCTTGTGAAACTGTCAAAAGCAATAAATATTTTTCTTTTTTTCCCTTCATTAGGCCCTTCTCAGAGGGCCTCCTCATTGTCCTGCATCATTCCCAGAGCCTGCTGGGCTGAAGCGCCATTGTCAAAAATGAATCCTGAAGTGTGAACAATACTGGAAAAGCAGCTACCTTTTTTTCCAGAGGGTGTAACGGTTAGGAATGTGGTACTTCTCCATAGACAACTCTGCCAAAAGAGCACTTGTGTTTTAGCACTGTTCTTTTCGAAGGGATGCTGAAGTTGGGGCATTGTAGGCCACCCTAAATAGATGCACTCATGAGAAAAGAGCTTCTTCATTACTAATTATGGAAGTAACTCCAGTAAGACAGAATGTCACTTGGTATACTGGGCCCATTGTTGGGTTTGTGCATGTCCCCACAATGTGAGGTGATTGGAGTTGTACCTTTTAGAAAGCTGCTAATTTCACATAGGAAGTGCTAACAAGACCTTTGTGTACCATGTTTTCCTTCTAGCTTTTTCAGGAAGTTACAAAGCTCGAGTACTGGGAATGGCTGGGCTAGGGCCCGGAGAAAGGAGCTGCAGTAATGAACCTCTTCAAGACGCGGTTTGAAAAAAAAGGCCTAATTTCCAGGCCTGAGAACACTAGGCCCAACAAAAGATTCTGTTTAAGCTTGTTATATAGGACATTCTTCCTGCCTACCCAGATTTCCTTGCACTGACCCTCTCAAAATAAGTGCAACAAGATTGAGCAAATAGAAACATGCAACTTCCAGAGCTTGTGTTACAGTTTCCCTAGAAAGGTTTTTAAATAGGGTAAACTGCAATTAGCATGGAGCGCAGGCACCAGATGTAGCTAGGACCGGTCCTTTGACAAAAGATACAAATCAGCGGAATAAGCAGCAGTGGAATATCACCATTCGATGATTTAAAAAAATAACGTTCAGATCTTTTGTCCAGCGAAAATGAAACAATTTCAATGAATAACTCTATCTCAACAAAGCACTTTCAAAAAAAAAAAAAAATCAAAGAACGCGTATAATTCAGCGACATTGAAATTATCCATCTCAAATACATCTGGATATGCCATGAATAGAGAGACGTTTCAGGCTTTTTGTATCTGAGAATATCTCTGGATCTGTTCATAGGACTCGTGCACAAAACAGAATCTCTAAAAGTCCTGCCACTGAAATTACTGCCAAGGGTACACAGCAGGGCAATCGAGACCTAATAAAGGCTTGGCATGCAGAAGTTACACAAAAATGCACAATGTGCAGAATAAGAAATTGACCTTTGGGAATAAATGGCTAAAATTAACAATCTGCAAGCAAAAGAGAGAATAGAAACCTCGTCGCACACAATGGCCTGTAATGCCATTTTGCCCTCCTGATTTATCTAGTAATCACGATTTCATACAATGTTAAGGGAAACAATGAGCGGTATGTTTTCCAATTTTCCACCCTTTGTGTTCTCGCTACAATTTATTGAAACGGGGACGAGATACATAAACCTGTGGCCTTCAAATGAGCTTTTCAATACTCTCGAGTTATTGGATATTTAAAAAAAGGACTCAGAAAATTGAACCATGTTTACTCAGTAATTAATTCTATTCTGTGGGGTAAACAAACCAGATTTTTTAAAATAGAAACCTGTCACTTGTGTTGGTAGAGAAGCTTTCCTCTGCTTTTGAACAATTCCAAGTACTTCACCATTACCTTGATAATTACTAAATCGACAAACAACCTCCGAGGCCGGCAAATCCATTTGGCCTTATTCAGAGAACAGTCATGGCTTCCAAATGAGTACAATACAAATGTCCAGTTTTTATGACTTTTCTTCCCGTGAACAATGGCGCCATTCCACAGGAAGGGGCCGGCGCCGCCATTATGGGGCTAACTTCTATTGACAGGAACTGGAAAGGCCTCCAAAAGTTACTCCAATTTCCGCCCTGCTTTTGTCCTTGGGCTGCCCTCTCTGAAAGGCCTGGTTAGGTATTGTTGCAAAAAAGTCTGCGTCCACATTTATTCCCTGCTAATTCATACTCTGCATTGTGAGGTTTTGCCATTCAGGGCTTGATTGGACAACATCCCCAAGAATGGGCGTGCGATTAGTCTCTCAGCATGGGTCTGGGCTGTGGGTATAGACCCAGGGATAGGCCTTGCAATCACTGCGCCATTTAGCTTCCTCCATGAAGCCCCCGGTTTCTCATACTTTGTCCCACTCTTCCTGCAGGTAATGCATTCCTTCATACAAACACAGGGGGGCCCTATAATTATCCGATACAATGGAAAGTGGACCCACCTGGGGGGGAAAAAGAGCAGCCACCCAGCCTGCCCCACCCTCAGGCATCCTCCCAAACTGAGGCAACGACGCTCCAACACTGTGACACATCAAACATTAAGTCCTGTCTGTAGAACATTAGGGGCATGAGGGTGCACTTTCCAGGAAGAAGGATCTAAGTAGGACAGAGCACGGTGTGATTCTTTGTCACATACACACATTATTTTATTCACATTGTGTAACACACATTTGCAGTTTGAGGCACACGGAGAGATACAGTCATTTGTCCGGAATCAGACTATTTTGTAAACCTCGTGAATCATATCCGGGGTTAGATTCCAGGTCCACAGATTCCTAGGTCAGTAACCTGAACATTAAACTATATGATGCAATATTCAGTAATATTGCTGTCCCTTTTGAAAGATTTGATTGCACTGGTTTAATTAGTCGATCTTTGTGTTTTGAAGATGGAAATTTGTTAGGGGGTCGTGTTAAAAGTATGCCACGTCTGAAACCTGTTCCTCTTCTATCTTCAATCAAAGTTTCATCCCCACTTGAAAGATACGTTTTTCCTACTAACGCCGAAAAGGTTTCACATTTTCTGTGCTTTGTGCCACCGGTTGTTCAACTTTTTTTGGGGGGCGGGGGGAGTGGGGTAAGGGGGATGAGCAGTTGCTAAGTGTGTGAGTGACAATCCATCGTTTCTCATGTCAGGAACATGAATTCATTTCCATGTGTTGCCTTATTGTTTTATATCATTTATGACAATCTACTGCATAATATCATTTAAATCCTTAATATAAAACTAACTCGCTCCAATTAATTTGTCAACATGATTACCTGATTTGTCACAAGGGATAGTCGCGTGACTTGAGGTATTTTATAAAGGTACGTTCTTAAATCATTTGCGGACGAAAATTGCAAAGATTAGTACAGTTAAACGGGTATTGCGTATAATTGCATGTCAACTTCAATTTCAGTCAGTTTTTTTTTGTAACTGCAACCCGCAACTCTAAATTCCAGGCTGGATCAAAATTAAACATCCAGCTAGTTTGTGAATTAGTCTGTCAAGTGGCACAATGCGAAAGTGCTACCGGGAATTCAAAGATCCTTTATGCAGAGTCAAACAAATGTTTTATACGGTGGCACACAAACACAGAAATATCATATGCTCATGTGCAAATGATTACACGTTTGGGAAACCACCTTGAAAGAAAAACGTCAAAGCCAGAAAAGAAAAATGTTAACATTTTCGAACCATCTTCATTAAACATGTTTTTCTGCTTTTGCTACTTTCACAACGCCAGTCAACAAAGAGATTAAATGGGCGCTTGCTGCTTGCTTCCCTGAGTTATTATAACACAGAAATACACATTTTTGCATTTATTCCTTCATGTGGGTCCAGTCTTCGTGACAGGCTGAAATATGAGCAAAGCTCTTGTGGGGCATGTGGCACGAGGGAACATTTTACGAAACACAACATGGCAAAAAAAAAAAAAAAAAACAATGCAGGCCAAAATTGCGCCTTTCGGGAAATAAGCAGTAAAATACGCTCTTGAATAGTCCACAATGTTATTCAACAGACTGTAGTTTTACTACCAAAACTTGATGGCGGTGTTCAAATAGGTGAAAAGGAGCACATTCAGAGAGAAAAAGAGTGTTTAGGCAAAGCCTTTCTGCTTCAATTTCCCAGCTAAGTAAGCTCCCCTGCCCTGAGAGTGACAGTAGATTCCATAAATTAACATAAAATCCCTGTTCTCAAGAGCCAAGTTATCTCTCCCTCGCCTGCAGCTCTGATTTAGAAGGGGCGCTCGCCTGTTTACTGTTTTAATTAAGGTCCCCTTTCAGCCCGGCCCGGGCGGAGGGAAATGAACTGACTCGATAAACAGGTGTAGCTGTCCTGCATTATATTAGGGCGCATTCAGGGCTTGCAGCAGATTAATCAGGCTTGGCTGGGCCTGAACCTCCCAGCAGAAAAGGTAGGCTCAGCCCTGCTGGAGGCTCAGTAGGTGAGTATTATTTTAACAGCTAGTCTGTGATTGGGGAGGCTTAGGGAGGTCGGTAGTCTGCGGTGATTGCTTCACACAGGGCATTGTGGTTTCCGTCCACTGCTGGTCAGCTAAGATTTGGACTTTGAGTTTTCCATCACCTCTGTTTTGTTTTCTCAATCCAAGCCCTTATATGCGGCTGGAAACAAAAAATGCCCTGAAATTCTTAAAGAACTTAATTAACACTTAATTCGGAGTAGGTGTTGTCTAATGCAAAGTCTGGCAACTTCCTAACCTGGGCACCTGGGACGAAATTGGCACTTGACTAAACATTGTGACTGTAAGCAAGTCACTTTTTCTCCCTTTGCCTAAACGTGAAATTCAATTATAAATCTGTAAAATAAAAGAGTACATTTCAAAGATGTGAATCTCCACCTGACACTGACTATCTTGTTCACCAAATCCCCCCATAACTGTAATTTCTCAAGCTGGGTTTGCGCCATATAGGTGTAAGTCAATACATACATAAAAAGTGACTATATGGTGTCTGCAGCCTGTGGTGTAACACAAAGCGATGACACCACTGAAAAATTTGAGGAGTTGCCCTCGGTGTCGTAACAAAACGTGAGGAGACCCCCTGCAAAGTACATCGAGGCCCACCCGACCCAGTCAGCACCTCTCAGACAGGGGCCTGCCGCCCATGCACAGTTTTCTGTGCTGAGGGTGGCCCCCTGGAGATCAGGCCCCCCCCCCCCACACTGCAGGGACTGCGGGCTATTCTTACACCAGTGGTTGCCCTACGTCTTTGCTTACGCCAGTACCCTCACAAAGATACAAAGGTGTGTACAGTGAAGCGCTCCCTAACTGGAGGTCTCCTCGCCCCACAGGGCGGTGTACCACACTGAGATGCTGGTGCAGGAGCCCATGTTACAGTCTTGACTTCAGTTATATCAACATTGCTTCTATGTTTGTTTGTGGAGGCAAAACTCTCAGCAACAATTTGCAAGGGATGCTGTGCTGATGCCCTCATGCTGTGCAAACATGTCATGAAAACTGATACAGGGCATGTAATTGCTCAGAACCTTCTTGTTGTTAAGTTTCACTCAACCAAAATCCCTCCTCCAGGAAAAATGTAATAATGAGGTTTCTGCAAGGGGTATGCTGACAGCATGTTCCGAGCCTCAAGATCAATAATCAGTCAATGTCTTATTCTCATAAGATGATCATAGCAAACATTTTAATTAAAGAGATCAGCATGTATCACAGCAGATAAGATCATACGTGTATGCTACAACATAGGAAAACTAGTAGACCAATTCTACATTTTACTATATGCATAGGCGCTGGAAGTAGGGCTGTAGAGAGTGCTGCAGCACCCCCAATATATTCATGCTGGAGTTCCGAAGGTGAATGAACATTAAAGATAATTGAAAAATGTATTTGTATCTTGTTACATTTGATTTGGGTTCAAAGGCCAAAGTCAACTGTCAATCTAATCTTTTGACAAATTGCTACTTATTCTATTAACTTGAAGAACGTGTTTGCTTATCTTTCTCTTACTGTAGTGTCAGGGTTTTGTAAAGTGAACTATGTGACAATTGTGTTGGTGTGAATTAAATGGCTGCAGGATGTTATTTTGGTCTAACACACAACAAAATGTAAGTACCTGTAAATCAAGTCTACCAATATTTAAAAATAAATAAATAGGAAAGCACAAATGAACCACTTTTCTACTTATAAGGGTGAAGTAAACAAAGATTGAATACGATCAAAACAAATCAAGACACTTGATGATGCAAAAATCACAAATATTCACTGAAGCCCAAATACCACATATTCTTCTTTGTGTGCATTATAGTTTTATTAATAAAACTGTATTTCTGTGCAAATTTAGTGGTCATTCCAATGGAAAATGTCCTGTCTGTACATGAAAGTGCTACCATGCCATGCTTTAGTAATATATTTGCAAAACTGTGCTCCTAAATGCAACACCAACTACATAATACACCCTTACCACTCCCCTGCTGAATGACCAGGTGAGGTTCATTTGAGACACTTGTTTTTTTGTGTGATTCTTGTATTTTTCTGAATCCACATGAGTTCAGTGATGTAACATTGATGGCAGCACTCCCAGTCAGAAGATTTTTCCAGTACCGCTGATCATATATGTGTTCAAGTACATGGCCAGTGCATTTTGGAGACAAGCAGTCAGGAAGTTCTAAAAGCATACATTGTGATAAATGGACAGCAGTGCGCCTGTATTCAAACAAATGTGCTATATGCGATGTTGTGAAATAACAATATGAGACTAACACCAACTGCACCTAGTCAACAAAACACAGGTAATGTCTTATGGTGACCAAAACAATGAATAATCATGACCACAAAATGCATCTGTCAAAAGCATTTTACTTAAAACAAATACACTTTGTGATCCCAAAATTGAATCATGTGTTGACTGTGTATTTTAAGCCGGGTAGATATTACCTGGAAATTTAGTAGCCCATTTCGAGTGTGTAGCACAGAGACTTTACAGAAAGCAAAACCCTTTTGCCTGCCCCATGGACACAACAATGGCCAATGGTGGGGAGGAGGTTAAGTAGCACTTCTACCACCAGCAGAACCCTCTACACCTGACATGGGCCACTCCTTCTCCATTGCAGGTCTACTGAGGCAGCAGATGAATTAAGACTCAAGCACAATGTTATTTCAGATGATGGTGAAGCTCTTGTGTCTGATCTGCATTTGAGCAATAACTTACAGCCCCAGGATATTAATCTACTAAAGCTGCAGGCTACTCATGAAGCAGAAATCCATTAAACTTTAATGATTGTCAGTAGTCAAGCATATAGCAGGTGGAGGAAAGTACAGTGTATTCCACCTAGCACTTGTAATTCAAGCCAAGAATATTATGCAGTGGGTAGTGAAATATCGAATGACAACACAATCACTGAATGCAACCTAATTATAATGTGTCTCTCATGGTGATTTCCTACTGCCTCCTTACTAACCACCATATGTTTTGCCTATATTAGGAATGCTGTATAATTACTTTGGCTAGTATCATGCCTTCATGTTCAGATATACTTTTGGCTAACAAATGCATTTTAGACATGAGCTGTGAATATGTGACAGCCCTGTCATTTCTCAACAGGCTTGGGACTATGCAGCCTTGGTAACTATATAACTGATTTCTATATATCCTTTGTAACTATGCAACCTGAACTGAAAAATTTGCTATAACTTTGAACTACTGTGCCTGTGTGTCTAGAACCATATACGTTTTGGAGTGTGCACTGATAAGCAAAATAAAAACCTGAAAATACTCACCGACAAACCTCAGCCTGCCTCAGAATGACAGTGCGAAGCATGTCAAGCCAGAAGATCAACCTTTAAGCTGATTTGTATCACCCACAAAGCAATACATATAGCAAACAGGACCGTTTTTCATCAGGAATAAAATCACCAATTACATTTAACAAAGGAACCGCCATTCAAGATTGGCAACTCACCTCAAAACACCACCACACAAAAAAAGACAATAGGTGGTACATCTTTCTCTGCTCAAGCGGCCAAACTATGAAATTCATTAGCCCCAAATATAATATCCACAGATAACTATCTTATCTTCAGAAGACTACTCAAGAGTTGTCTTTTTCCTACATAACCACCATTCTTAAACAGCAATGTACTGCATATTCCTGTGTATATAAACATTTATAATTCGATTATATGTATGTATCTAGATGTGTGTATTTCTTTGTACAAATATGTCTTTAAGCCTAGGATTGGCTCAGTGCCATCCTTGCTGAGCTGTAAAATGACAAAAGCCTTTCACCACTCCAGGCACAGTATTACTGCTTTGAACTGGTAAAATACCACTGAGCCAACCTGGATGGAGAAAAAGCAACCCCTGACACGTGTTTCGATGTCATTACATCTCTTCAGAGAGGTTTAGCTTTGTCCAGACACAAGGGAGCACCTAGTATAAGTCAAAACAACACCCTTTTAGGGTTAGAGTGATGCATAAATTATGCAAAAAAGAAGAGAGAACTCTGAGTAGGTTTCATGTTTAGGTGGAGAGCAGCTCCAGTAAGGGGAACCCTGCAACACCAGAGACACTCTAGATTTACTCACCTCAAATGTACCACTGTCAAAAACCAAAGTTTTCATCTCTGTTCCCTGCATGCAGGTATGCATGGAGGGGACAGAGATGAAAGGTTTGCTTCAACAACCATAGAGCTGCTGCTTAAAGCTGCTCTTTGGTTGCTGGAGCAATGGGACTGCGGGGAGGCTTTGAGGATCCCCCCATTGTCCCAGCCTGTAAAGGGCTTCCAAAAAAATAAAATGACATGAGACCACGGGGAGGAATTGAGGCTCCCCTCGGGGTCCCAGATAGCCCGTAAGGGCAGCTAATAAAAAAATGTTTTTGAATGTCCAGGGACCGTGGGGGAGGTGTTGAGGCTCCCGCGGTCCTAAATAGCCCCTAAGGGCATATTGTTAAATAAATAGTGTCTTAGACACAGGCCTTCTCACTGATCGTTGAGGGGTCGAGTCCAGCTGAACTCGTTTCCCTCTTTTTTATTTTTATTACAAATCTTTAAGGTTCATACTAAAAGGTAAGCTTACTCTTTTTAAATGACAAATACATTTTTCTTTTTAATTTGTCCAGAAATATCTCTTTCTAAGTATGTCATATATCAAAGCCTAAAAACTCTCCCTCACCCTCTTACTCTCTTTCTCTTTTCTCTCTCTCTCTTTCAATCTTTCTCCCATTCACACACCCACTCAGACAGTTATGCACCCACTCACACACCCACTCACACACTTTCACAGACCCACTCAGACACTCACGCACCCACTCACAGACCTACTTGACCCTCGTGCACCCAGTCACAGGCCCAGTCAGACCCTCATGCACCTGCTCACAAACCCACTCAGACAGTTACGCACCCACTCACAGCCCCAGTCAGACCCTCACGCACCCACTCACAGATCCACTAAAACCCTCATGCACCCACTCACAGACACGCGCATACACAGACACATGCACTAAAACACTGATGTACGCACTCTCAGATCCAGACAATCTGACAGCCCCTCTCACCCCCAGATACATCCTCTCACACATCTATTTGCATACTCAGAGAGGCAGCGGCCAACTCCCGCTGCGCACAGCCAAATGGCCATGCACAGCATATGGTTGGGTGGTTTGGGGTGGTTGGCTGCAGGGTCTGGCTGAAGGCCAGGTCTTGCGGGCAACCTGCCCCGCACACAAGTGAAGGCTGTGCACGGAGCAAGGTTAGGTGCTTATTGGGGGCTGGCCTTAGGGTCTGGCCGGAGGCTGGCCCTGTGCCAACTGCCTTTGGCCATGCGCGGAAGTGGTTAGATTAACGTATACTAATGAAAATTACTATACGTTAAAAAAAAAGAATTAAAATTTACTGAAGAAAACAAAGGTTACAGGGACATTATAGTTAGGAAATAGAATTAAAACAAAAACCTAGAATTTCACTTAAAAAAACAAAGGTTACATGGACAGTAAAATCTTTGTCGAAAAAACTGTGAATGGCAGGGGTGCGAGTTATAGTTACCTGATGGCACGAGGTACAAAACCATAGAAATTCAGCTGTTAGAGTTATTTCAAGTAACTATAACTCGTGCCCTCAGGTAACTATTACTCATGCCCTCGCCATACACAGTTTTCTTATCAATAATGTTACAGTGATAATATCAATTATGTCATAGAAGATGTCATGAGTGATGTAATATTTGGTGCAATTAGCAGTGCATGGCTTGGGCTTGAGTTATAGTTACCTTAGGGTACAAGTTATAGTTACTTGAAATAGCTCTAACTGTAACCGCTAAATTTCTTTTGTTTTGTATGTGTAAAATCTGAACCTAACTATAACGTCCCTGTAACCTTTGTTTTTTTAGTGAAATTCTAAGTTTTTTAAATTCTATTTCCTAACTATAACGTCCCTTTAACTTTATTTTTAGTGAATTTCTAGTTTTTTTTAATGTTAAGTAATATGCCCATTGCAGTGCACAGTGGGGGGAGGGGGGAGTTGGACACAAGACCTGGCTTGGCATTGTGATGCCCCCACCCAAGATTGCTGCTCCTGTCCCTCCTTCTTGCCATCCATTGTCCAAATCCGTGCCCCTGCTCCCTTATTACAGCCCTGTGTGGCCATTGTACTGCCACTGCCCTTCCCGCCTGCCCTGAAGAGTTAGCTTGCTGCCCCATCCACCTACTCCTTACCCCTCAGTTGTCTTGGTCCATGTACTAGCCCCCTCCTTCCTGCCCCGCATGGTCCGATGTACTGCCACTGGCCTCCATTTAACTTGATATCCCTTCCCACTCCTCCTGCCCTCCTTTGCCCAATTATAGGCCCGTCATCATTGCCTTTCTGCTTAGCCTTTGTACCTCGCTTCCTCCCCTCCCCTCCTTCCCCCTGTATTCTGATGTCTGTGTGCTTGACTCTGCTCCCTCATGTTCCATTGACCTGCCACTTCTATCTACTCCGAGTGTTCTGTTGAGCTGCCACTGCCCCTCCCACCTGCCTAGCATGGCCAGATGACTGCCACCTGTCTCTGCCACCTCCACCATGCCTGTCCAAGTTCTATTCCCCTCCTGTCTTCCATGGTCCATTTTGCTGCCACTCCCATCTGCCCTCCATGCTCTGTTGTGCTGCAACTGCTACTCCTGCCTACCCCACATGGTCTGTTGTGACGTCCCTTTCCCTGCCCTCTCTTGTCTGTGTCCAGCCCCTACCCATCCCTTCCGTCCTCCATGGTCCTTTATACATGCCCCTGCCCCCTCCCTCTTGTCCACCATGGCCGCTGGGCTGCCACAAACCCTCCCGCATTCCATGCATGGCATTCTGTGCTGCCACAGCCCCTCCCACCTGCCCTGAGTCATCAGCTTGCTGCCCCTGACCCACTCCCACCTTCTCTTCGTTGTCTGTGTGTATGCTATTATAGTTTCACTGCTGCTCTTCATGGTGTGTTGTGCTTTCAGTGCCCATCCAGCTTGACCTCCATGGTCAGCTTGCTGCACCAGCCCTGCATCCTTGCCCGCTGCCCTCCACTTTCCATGTACATCCCTCTATCTTCTCCATCCTGCCTTGTCTGATCCCTCTTGCCCTTCATGGTTTGTTATGCTGCAACTTTCCTTCCTGTCTGTCCAGTATGGTCAGCTTGCTGCCCTTGCCTCTTTCCCCTCTTCACTTTTGTCCATGTGCATGGCCCTATCCCCTCTCTATTGCTTTCCATGGTCTGTTGTGCTCCACTGCTGTCGCGCTTGCCCTGTATTGTGGTGTATTGTGCTTCTGCAACCCCTGACTCCTGCCCTGTATGGTCCGTTTGGTGCCCTTGCTCATCGCCCTCCTGGCCTCTGTTATCCTAGTCCACATCCCTACCCCATTCCTCCTACCCTCAGTGATCCATTGTACAATACTTGCAAACATTTTGAACTTGGTAAGAGGGAGATTTTGAAACAAAAACTGGGGTATTGATTTTCTCCATTGACTTACATTCAAAAAGAGGATATTTTAGGCAGGAGACAGATAAAATAAAGCCATTTTGGGCTTAAAAACATCGGGAGTCTCCTGCCTGAATCGGGTCTGTTGACAGATATGGTTGTACAGCCACAGCCTCTTCGTTCTTCCCTCAATTGCCACAGCCTCTCTTGCCTGTTCTACATGGGTGGTTTGTTGCCCATTTTTCCTTGCCCTTCATGGTCCATTGAGCTCTCACTGTCTCTCTCGCCTGCACAGTGTGGTCAGCATGTTGCCTCTGCACCCTCGTCCCTGTCCTTAATTATCAGAGTCCATGCTCCTGGGATCTGCCTTCCCACAGTATTCTAATGAACAACTAGATTGAGTGAGGCACGTAAGATGTCATCTTGATGTAATCAAAACTGTAATACTTAAAGCATTTCCTTTAGAAATTATAAAAATGAGAGGGTCTTGGCATAAATACAGAATGTTAGCACTCTACTTGCTCATTAAACCACTGTAGTAAACTATTGATCACCAGGGAGTTAACTGGCAGTCTGCTGCTGGTGCTGAAAGTGCATGTTTCAGTCTACATTTTAGAATGTTTTAATAAAATAGAAGAGGAAGATATTTGAGAACTCACTTAAAACATGTCCTAATTTTTCTTTCTACAACACTAACAATAATTTATATGACAAAATGAAGCTCCTCTTTGTGTTAATTTCTAAATTAAATGTTTTACGTTTTACCAGTTTGATTCAATCAAGATGGCTTCAGGAGTATCACACTTTTGTCATAAGTAAGACTGTTAGTGCTAAAGTTGTTCTTTAAAACACTCTGGGGGGCTGCAGTAGAACATAAGAGAATCAATTGACAGGCTGCTCCTTGGAAGTACAACAGGAAGATAGTTTGGAAGTCACTTAAAACGTGTCCTAATTTTTCTTTCTACAGCACTAAATATAATTTCTATGACAAAAAGAACCTGCTCAATTTGTTCCTTTCTAAATTAAATGTTTCACCAGTTTGATTCAATCAAGATGGCTTCAGGTGTACCACAATTTTGTCAAAAGTAAGACGATTAGCACTCTAGTTGTTCTTTAGAACACTCTGGGAGGCTGCAGTAGAACACAAGGGAGTCAACTGGCAGGCTGCTCCTTTGTGGAAGTACAGGTTTTACTGAGAATTTCAGACTTCATTTTCATATGGTTGGGAAAGACAGTGTGAATTTACAGAAAATATGCTCTCATTTTACCTTGTGGAGCACCTTCCATAACCTCTGTGGGAAAATCATGAGAAAAGAGTTTTCTCTCAAACATGATTTACGAAATCCCAGCAGAAGGCTTTTTATCAGGGTAAAATCACTTTAGCAACAAATGGTTTCTATTGTGACTAAAATCTGTTATCATCCTTTATATGTTTCTCCTTTTTGTGACCCTCAAAAACTGCCATTAACTCCAATGCATTTCAATGGGTGCTATCATGAATATTGGTCCAAGACGGATGCCAGCACTTTCTGGTTGAAGTGCTGACAGCCAATCAAATCAAACCATGATATCTGTGCTCGGTCTTGTTGGAGTGTAGTTATTATAATCAAAAATTAACATGAAATGTTTGCAAATTAATGTATAATGATGTCGCATAGAAAATGTATTAATGTGCTTTTAACATACGCGCTTGAAACGTGCCCACGGGGAGAGGCCACCAATGTATACGATGATAAATGAAGTTGACTAATAATGAATTATTGATGTACTAATGTGTGGTTTTGAGTTATATGTTAAGATTTTGCTAAAATTAATTACTAGGCCTTAGTTAGCATGAGTCGGGCCTAGCTGCCGGTCTCATATTAAATGTATTTTTCTAACGTGCAATGTGCTGACTTGCTGAAGGACATGTAGCCATACTTTTCCAGAAGCTAGAAGATGTGTGTAACCGTAGTAAATTCTTGCTCATGAGACTCAACTTGCTCAAGGAGACATTCTTGCTGAATGCAACAGTATAAACTTGCAACAGGTACAAGGTCGCCTGAACTGGTAAAGACAATGGGACTACTGACTGAGCCCGCGAGAATAAAAGTTTGTACCTCACATTCTACCCGTTGGGGATGTCAATTACAGGAGCCAATGAACTACGTGAGAACTGTCCTAAAGTGAAAATCCTAGTGAGATGACAAGTCAATTATTGGTTGGAGATAATGATGCACCAAAATTTACCCAATTGGAAATTAAGGGACTGTACAGCAAGAGTAATATAACCCCGTGTCACAAGGAGAAATCAGCCTTTATGTACCATTCTTTGCTAGCACCTAGCCACTTTGTCACTCTGTCTTAAAGACTTTGCTGTTTGACTCTTCAAACCATCCTTACTCTTGCCTTGCCCGTTTTATACTTTTCCTCTTTATGAGGGAAATGTTCCTTATTACCTGTCTAGCTGAACTTTGCTGCGTTTCCTGGCTGATGGTGAATCAACTGATGTCCTGAGGACGAAGACTGACTCTGTATGCCGACCCATAATGGAGGGTAACTATATGATAATGAAATTGTAATTGTCTGTTTGCCTTTTCTTTCTAGGTACCAACTGCTTCTTTTGATAGAGACCATAGTCAGATGTTTTCTAAATTTGTGTTGCTAAATTGTTTTGCATGAAGCCCAACATGCTAATGCTAATTCGAGGATAGTTAAGGGGTTCACTAAAATGGAAGCAAATAGACAAAGGACTGAATCGATGTTTTGTTGAATAATGCACTAATGATACTCTGCTAAAATGAGTCCATGTTGACGCCGTGCTTTGTTCTAAATGTTTATGATCTTTGCTATGATGAAATCTTAGTCGAGTTGCCATATTGTGACATTGTTGATGTGTTTTCTGGTATTGAGACTAATAAACCTGCTAGTAGAGTGCAATCAATAGGGAATAAATATCATAAATCTGACTAAATTTTGTGTGGTTATTCATGACTGAAAGGTGATGGGGTGTTTCGTTTTTCATTAATGTCACTAACCAATTTGATTGATTTGCTATTGTGAATATTGATGAGGGTAGTGATCTATTGATTGACATGCTGATTAGTTATCTCGTCTTAAGGTGTCTCCAATCAGGGTCAAAAGATTCATTGGCCTAAAACGAGTCCAAGATTAAGCAAATTACCTAAAACGGGCCGCGTTAGCAGTTCCCACCCAAATATTTCTTTTTTACTTTAGTATCTCAAAAACTAATGAACGAATTTACACCACATCACAAAAAGCATGCTTTCTGAACCAAGAGCTAGCTTTTGGCCAAATTTGATGTAATTCCGTCTAGCGGTTCGGGCTGTAGTCCTGTTCAAAATCCCCATGGGAATTAACATGGGAAATGAACTTTTTTGACCCCCCTTTTTCTCAGCCCCTGCTTCACTAATCACCCCGAAACGTACCATGCACAATAAGACTCCATTTCACACTTTTTTTTCGAAAATTTCATGAAGATTTGTCAAAAAAGTGCTAAAGATATAGCCAAGTCAAAAAACCACTTAAATGCTTTTTCTATGGAAACTAGGTCCTAACATATATATATATATATATATATACTTATATATATATATATATATATATATATATATATATATATATTTAACATGTTCATAGGGCATTGCGTAGTTTCTATACAAGTTGTTTAATTTAACATGCTTGGGTCTCTGTTTTATTTATCTATCACAATATGTAAATATTACCGTAACTATCAACAAGTATTTCATTATTGAAATAGAGGAAAAGATAACAAATAATGTTATAAAAACTACAGAAATAAATGATCTTCATGTACTGCAACACTTGAAAGTCTGTGTTTATACAATACAATTTTAAATCTCAATATACTATCTTCTTTATGCATACATTCCCTTTCTATGTAATCATGTATCTATTTATTTATTGCGTTAATCCTACTGTACAAGAGAAAAAAAACACTGTCTCCAATGCACTACTCTGTCTCATCCTATACCTCTCACAATCTATTCTCAATCCCCACTCTCTGACTCATTCCAAACCTCATTCTACTACTATCTCCAAAATATCCGTTCCTACACTCTCCCATCCTCTATCTCTCCTACTCACCCCAAACCTCATTTTACCATTATGATCTCCCTAATCCCTTTGCACAGACTCTTCCCTCCTCCACCTCTCCTTTACTCATCCTAAACGTCATCTTACTACTATGACCTTCCAATTAACACTTTCTGGATTCTTTATTCTTCTATCCCTCCATTACTCTATTTAATCCAAATAAGAGACTTGCATGTCCACTGCTCAAGTGAACTTATATTTCCCTATACTAATACTATTTCTCTATAATAATCAACCACTAATTCTTTTGGGTTCTGGAGTAGCACGCTACTCGCCGAAAAGCACTTCAACACCACTTCTGGGGTAGTAAGCACTATATAAATACAATTACAATTACAATGGAGTTGGCCTTCCTTGCTGCAGAAAGTCACATTCTGCAGTAACCTAGATTATTTTGTTTGGTTAGTGGCTGCTGGACACTTTCCATCTGCAGAAGTCAAGGGGTGTGCAGTCTATGACTGTTACATCAGGATAAAAAGAGGGCCCACTGGGTTCTCCTCCGTCAAGTGCACAGAAGAAAAAGAATTGGAGGTACAGATCTTTGCCAAGAACAAGTGAGCAGCTAGATAGAGTGTGGGTGAGAAAAAAATAGTCAAACCGAGAACGGCTATTGAATGCAAAAGGGAGTGGGCTGGAAGGAAGAGTCCAGGGGGCCACAGTAGATGTAGGGATCACCTGACCCATGGACCACAAATGTAAACCCATTCCTGGTACTGTTCTCTAGCCGTCTCTGGTCCTGACAACCTTATACATATACATCCAGCGTAAAACCTCTTCCTCTCTCTGATGTGACTGCAGAAAGCCTGTCCCTAATGGCATTAACCCTTATTGCAGGGGTCTCACCTGGTATTTCGGCGTTGCAATATCGTCGTTACGTTCTTGTCTTAGCTTTCCATCTCTCTAGATATGCCTTGTTTGTACATGCATCATCTGTGTACAACAACTTGTAATAATACAGGTCCAGGTTTCCCAACACTTAGGGGGTCATTTTGACCTTGGCGGACGGCGGAGGCCGTCCGCCAAGGTACCGCCGCTGAATGACCGCACCGCGGTCAAAAGACCGCGGCGGCCATTCAGACATTTCCTCTGGGCCGGCGGGCGCTCTCCAAAAGAGCGCCTGCCGGCCCAGAGGAAATGCCCCTGCAACGAGGACGCCGGCTCAGAATTGAGCCGGCGTAGTTGCAGGGGTGCGACGGGTGCAGTTGCACCCGTCGCGTATTTCAGTGTCTGCTTAGCAGACACTGAAATACTTTGCGGGGCCCTCTTACGGGGGCCCCTGCAGTGCCCATGCCATGGGCATGGCACTGCAGGGGCCCCCAGGGGCCCCGCGGCACCCCCTACCGCCATCCTGTTCCTGGCGGGAGACCCGCCAGGAACAGGATGGCGGTAGGGGGTGTCAGAATCCCCATGGCTGCGGAGCGCGCTCCGCAGCCATGGAGGATTCACAAGGGCAGTGGTAAACCGGCGGGAGACCGCCGGTTTACCCTTTCTGGCCGCGGCTGAACCGCCGCGGTCAGAATGCCCTCGGGAGCACCGCCAGCCTGTTGGCGGTGCTCCCGTGGTCGGTGACCCTGGCGGTCACCGGCCGCCAGGGTCAGAATGACCCCCTTAATGTCAAGCCCAATGTCAAAATATAATGTCTAGGTATCAACGTCTCAAGATATCTTCAAAATCTTTCAGAGCGAGCTACTTAGTAGGGACAGATTATATCCACCTGTTCACAACAAAAGGCAAAGCAAAAAACAAAACCTGAAGTCTCCGGGCAGCGGCCAGCACAGGGAGACCTGTCTTACCACCTAAATCAATTAGGACATATAAAAATAAATTTTAACAGTGTTTTATCATCTTGTAAAAGCCCGCGCAATTTGTTTTTCCTGCACTCCCACAGTGAGAAAGTCTGCAAAACGGCAGAGTTAGACAATTAAACCCCGAACTCTGCCGCTGTTTCATAAAATCTAAAAGTAAAAGACTGAGAAGGGTGAAATTATGAATAAACAGTGCAGCTGAAACAGACTGCTTCCATAATTAGAGGTCCCCCGTGGAGTATTTATCTGGTATCAAATACCGTGTTTGAGCAGGGGAAGCGTGTACAAATAAATACCTTTCCAGTTTTTGATTACTTTACAGTTGCCAGTGGGTTTATCAAGTTTTAAATTAGCATGTGTTAAGGGCCGTCGGATTGTGTTTGTTCTGCCACATAACTTGCTTTTGCTTGACACTTAGGCCTAGCAGCAGTTAATCTATTGACCGATGGCTTAATCGGCAGGTGGTCCTAAAACCCGTAGGCCGGTTCTAACAAGGCTGACAGAAATTCCACAGAGCTCTTTGTTACCTGCACTGGAACAGAGAAACTACTTGCTTGGAAAATGTTTCTCCTCCTACAAAACATCTTCAGCATTAAGGGTCTTTTGTTCGGATAAGTCTGAGGAGAGGGATTATGAGGGATAGTCTGTCACACAAATTGTTTCCCCTAGACATATAATACAGCCTGCATTAAAAGTTTACAAGGTAACCTAATGAAATCATCATTCACTAGAACAATGTGAACAGGCAAATTAAGGCCCCAGGCTTTTCAAATACTGCAAGGATACTCACGTTGAATACTAAAACGAGGCCAGCCCTCGCACTGCCGAATTTCAAGAAATAACTGTAATACATTCAAATCCTACGTGCGCTTTCAATATTTGACTGCCTTGTTCTGAGAAGCCAGAGTTATTCTGAAACCGCCACTTCGCAGGGATTTGATACGCACCCCCTAGGATGCCCAGGATCTTGTCAATAACTGGAGGGCCCCTGGCAACAGCCACCTAATCTTCTAAAAATATGGAAGCGTGGCTCATATGGGGGCATATCTTCGGTATTTTTTGGGGGTGGGGGAGGGTTAGAAGGGAATTGTAAAAAAGCATTGGTAAAGCCAATAGGTCTTGCTGTTGCAAAGTGTCAGAGTGCAGTGGAGTAGAGTGGCTTAGAGAGCAGTGGCATAGAGTACAGTGATGCAAAGGAGAGTGGATTGGCTTAGAGTGCAGTGGTTAAGAGTACAGTGGTATAGAGTGCAGTGGCATAGAGTTGAGTGACGCAGAGTGGAGTAGAGTGACAGAGTGCAGTGGCACAGAGTAGATTGCTTCAGAGTAGAGTGAAGTGGCGATGAGTGGTGCAGGGCAGAGTGTAGTTGCATAGAGTGTAATGGCATGGAGTAAAGTGCTGTAGAGCGCAGTGGCATAGAGTGCAGTGGTGCTGAGTAGATTAGAGTGGTGTACAGCCAATTGGCATAAAGCGCAAGAACATAGAGTTGAGTATTATGGAATAAAGTGCATTGGCATAGAGTACTTGCCATAGAGTCCAGTGGCGTTGAGATCAGTGTTGCATAGTGGCGTAGAGTACAGTGGCGTAGAGTGGAATTGTGCAGATAGATTGGTGTGGACTAGACTGGAGTGATGGAGTGCAGTGGTAAAGAGTGCAGTGGCATAGAGTAGAGTGATATAGGGTAGATAAGTGACACACAGTGCAGTGGTGCAGATTGCAGTGGTGTGGAGTGGTGTAAAGTGAAGTGGTGTAGAGTAGAGTGCAGTGGTGTGGAGTGATGT